>NC_139955.1:6956596-7194096 GCF_963454915.1 Gymnoscopelus microlampas
GGCGTGCTCCCCTGCTTCGCCCTCATCCTTTCTCAGTAATTAACCCATTGAGACCTGAAGCCGATTCTACACGTCTCCTAAATCTCAACAGTTTTCTGAAAAACGTATGTTTCTATATCAGTGGTGCTCAATCTTTTTCGCGTCAAGGACCCCCAAAATGATATGCATTTGGCCCCGGACCCCCATCAAAATATTTTGTTCCAGGGACCCCCAGAGGCAACGATTTGAGTTAAAAATGTTCGCTTTAAAAATATATATATTCAAAGATTTGCACACATTCTCACGATTTTTCAAAAATAGCAGATCTACAAGCTCGTAGCGCGGCACTCGGTGCCGCGCTACGAGCTTGTAGATCTGCTATTTTTGAATAGCCCAAAGTGTAAAATAATGCTTTTTAGCTCAAATCTAAAAATGACACAGTTCCAGGTCTTAAAGGGTTAAGTGAAATGGAAACAAAATGTCGACGGTGGAACTATAGCGGGACTTTCCTTCAGTCTGCAGGTCTGGAGGGACTGCCGTCAGTTTGGTGGTTGCATTTGTGTGTGTGCGTGTGTGTGTGTGTGTGTGTGTGTGGGGCCTTGCATTTGAATAATGCATGTTTGCTTCTCAGACTCACTGGGAACGCGGGCTTCTGCAGAAACGTGCATTTAGCCCACATAGGGAGTGCAAGTGGACTGCCGGAAGATGAAGGTCTTATAAGCAAGAGACGCAAACGTGTACAAATGTGGGAGCTTGCCATGGGAGTTGAAAGGGAATATTATGGGAATTAATCGGAATAAAATGGAAATGTAGCATATGAGAATGAAAGATGGGGACCCGAGGAATCGTTCGAGATGCAGCTCAACACGGTTGGCTCAGCTAAAGCACTGCATTAGCGACGCGTGCGAGATGCTGAGAATTGTTTGCGCGTGTGACGTTATACGAATCCACAGTGAATCTGGTGGGACAATAACGCGCTGTGCTCGGCGCATGCGACGTTAGAATGCGCAGCGCATGCAGTGGTGGAAGAGGTACTCGAATGTTTTACTTAAGTAAAAGTATCAATGCTGCAATGTAGAAGTACTCTGTTACAAGTAAAAGTCCGGAATAAAAAAATGGACTTGAGCAAAAGTACAAAAGTATTAGTATCAAAATGTACTTAAAAGTAACAAAAATAAAAGTACTACATGTTTGAAAATAGCAGATCTACAAGCTCACAACGCGTCGCGATGCGACGCGTTGTGAGCTTGTAGATCGGCTATTTTCAAAAAGCCTCGGTATAAAATAGGGCTAAAGTGGTTAATGTATGTTTTATAATGTAATAATTTATATCTGCAAAGTAACTAGTCACTAAGGTTATCAAATAATTGTAGTAAAAGTACAATATTTGCCTCCGAGATGTAGTGGAGTAGAAGTAAAAGTATAGACAATTGGAAATACTCCAGTAAAGTAAAAGTACCACAAAAGTGTACTTAAGTACAGTACTTGAGTAAGTGTAGTTAGTTACTTTACACCACTGTAGTGCATGTGATGGAAGAACGCAGAATGCATGTGACGTTAGAATGCACGGTGCACGCGATGAGAGAATGCACGGTGCATGCAGAGGGGTTGCAATTCCACTGAGTTCTTAGTAAATGACACTGGGTGAAAAAGGTGATATACCTGGATACATGGGCAAGGTATACACCCACCCAACATAAATGATAGGTGGGAGTTTTTCAATGAATGCGGGAGAGGACTGTTTACCTTAAAATGCCTTTAAGATACCTGGATATACGTCTCTCTTTTCTCTGCTTGGGAATCTTCCTTACACATGTAAATTAGAGGTTTGTTCAAACAATGGGAGGTGTGGGGTTCATAGAGGGGGGGGCTCAGGGGGAGAGAGAGAGAGAGAGAGAGAGAGAGAGAGAGAGAGAGAGAGAGAGAGAGAGAGAGAGAGAGAAACACAGACTATTGCACAATTACTGATTAAAAAACAATGAGTGAGATGTCTGTCTGTCTGTCTGTCTGTCTGTCTGTGAGAGAGAGATATACACACACACACACACACACACACACACACACACACACACACACACACACACACACACACACACACACACACACACACACACACACACACACACACACACACACACACACACACACACACACACACACACACACACACACACACACACAGATCAGGTCTTGGGTCTAAATCTCAACTACTGTGCACAGTGGTTTAACTACTGATACTTTCTCTTTGATCTGGCTTAACTGTACAGTTGTGGCACTGTAAACACATCTGTATGCTATTCTTTCAATCGGTAGGAATGATGGCGCACAATCCGTCCGTGTACCTTGCAAATTCCAAATCTCGACAGGCCTCCCAAAGAAATGCCGGTCTGGGTGAGGATGCAACTCGGCAGTTGGGTCCAAACGGGGTACCTCAAAGCTTGAGTTGCTAGAACACCACTTATTGATACTTTTACTTAAGCAAAACAGTTGAGTACTTGTTCCACCAATGTCCCTGTTTAAAAATGATTGAATAAACACTAATAACCAAGGTTACTGTAGTAACAGAGGTCCTCTCTGTTACACAAGGTGCTGTACAACAAACAGTGGTGGTTGGGGTGGAAGGGTGAGAGGGGTGGGAGGGGTGGGTGTGTGAGGTCCTTGCTGGCCAGACACCACAGGGGGTAAATGCAAATGAAGGTCTCAGAAATGGTACATACACCTGAATATGTGGGAGGTATGTGGGAGGTGGTACATTAATGAATGAGGGCAGCATACACACACATACTCCCTTAAGTATCAGGGGTATGCCTGAGGGATACCCTCCCAAAATCATTGCTTTTCACCCAGTGTGATCCATACGTGTGACGGAGGCGTACGCCTGCACCTTGCATTGGATTACAGTGCATATATGGTTGCAATTCGACTGAATTTCCATTCAATGAGGATATCATTACCAGAGCATGGCACATGACCTACTGCAGCATTGGAATCAGAAATGATACGTAGCCTGCGAGTTAGTTCTGGCAGATACACTCGAGAGGTTACATGCATTCTCATTCTATGTGGCTGTTTACATGCAGACCCATACAGTCTGGCTTTGTGTCATAGGTGTTGTCATGCAGCGTTTGCTCCCACCACCACCCCAGCACCACCAGTGGAGCTCTGCTATTGGTTCTGTTCCCCATGGGGGGGGTTGTTATTATATATATATCTCCCTGCTCTTATGGTTGTCTTAATTGTGCTGAGCACAGGGACGAAAATGTAGCAGAGCCTGAACGCCAAGATAAAATATTACATCCACTCTAGTTATCTGACAGAATTATCTTTAGACTTCAACCCCCCCCCCCCCGCACTCCATCGCTGCCTGCCTTCCTTTGGTCTTTTCCAACGCAGCGTGTATAACAAAGCCTTTTTCTTTTCTCCCCCTCCTGCACGTCGCCGGTCGGTCGGCCGTGCTGCGGGCGGGAAACCATGCGTCCCCGTCTCCAGCTCGCTGGTCAAACACACAGGCAGCGCGTCGGCGTCCTCCAATCCCTTTCCGTTCTCCGGGAAAATCAAGGCCACTCAGGCGAGGGCTAACGGGCCGGGGGGACACGTCGCATTTCTGACGCATCACTTGAGATGAGAGACGAGCTAGCGGGGCCTGGAATGCACTGCAGGGGCTGCAAGGGCTGCATGAGCCGGTTTCCCTTTATTAAGATAACTGTTACCATGCACTCCTGACTGAAGCTCAGTTATTTCAGCTTCCGCTTCCTCGTTGTGTATGTAGCCCCGCCAGCGATCGTCTTGCTCACAGCCCTCGGGGGGTGGGGGGGGGGGCAATGGGGTGGTAGCGGGTGTGTGCGTACGCGCGCGTGTGTTGTGTGTGTGTGTTGGAGGGGGGGAGGGGTAAATGCAGTAAATGTCAGTGGTGATTGTATCTCTTTAGCCATTTTTCCTGTCCTGCTTCACACACACACACCAGTCTCTTTCTCTTCTTTCTCTCGAGCTTCCCCTTTTCTCTGCGTCTCTCGTCTCCGTGTCATCCCCCCCGCCCCCCCCCCGCCCCCAACTCAACTCCACCCCATATTGGCGGCTCCTCTCCTCTACATCAGGCCCCTGCCATGCTGTCGACGGTGGAGCCAGATAGCTCGTAAGTGCCCCGGGAGGAGGGGGGGGTTGCATCAAGCTCTTGTCATTTAGAGATGTGGATCGCTTCAAAAACCCTTAACTCATTGAGACCTGAAGCCGATGCTACATGTCTCCAAAATCTCAACAGTATTCTCAAAAACGTATGTTTCTATATCAGTGGTGCTCAATCTTTTTCATGTCAAGGACCCCCAAAATTATATGTATTTGGCCGCGGACCTCCATCAAAATATTTTGTTCCAGGGACCCCCCAGAAGCAAAGATTTGAGTTAAAAATGTTCGCTTTAAAAAATATATATATTCAAAGAGTTGCACACATTTTCACGAATTTTCAAAAATAGCAGATCTACAAGCTCATAGCGCGGCACTCGGTGCCGCGCTATGAGCTTGTAGATCTGCTATTTTTGAATAGCCCAAAGTGTAAAATAATGCTTTTTAGCTCAAATCTAAAAATGAGACAGTTCCAGGTCTCAATGGGTTAACTCAAATGCCAGGCCCAGATTTGTACGACGCCTCAACCAGAATGCATGCCCCGGCGCCGGCGGCGGCGTCGCATGTGTAAAGAGGGGGTCCCTGCTTCGCGTCCCGCAGCGTTAGCGTCTCGTTTCCTATGGTCTCTATATACAGTAGCATACCATGCGCCATGTTTAGTTCACACTGAATCATCTGCTGCCTTCAATGCCAGCAAGGTGTTATGTATTTATACAGCGCTTTACAACCACACACACACGCCAATCTGCAGTGGTGGAAAGGAACTAAGTACATTTACTTAAGTGCTGTACTTAAGTACAATTTTGAGGCCCTTGTACTTCACTTGAGTATTTCCAATGTCCAATACTTTTACTTCTACTCCACTACATCTCAGAGGCAAATATTGTACTTTTACTCCACTACTATTATTTGAAAACTTTAGTTACTAGTTACTTTGCAGATATACATTATTACAAAACATACATTAAGCACTTCAGCCCTATTTTATACATAGGCTATTTGAAAATAGTCGATCTACAAGCTCACAACGCGTCGCATCGGCGATGGCGGTCCTTGGAATTAAAAAAGAAAGTTTGAGAACCACTGATCTAGGAATAAATACAAATTCCATTAATAATAGTTTGTTATTATTATTTGTAATAATTGTTGTTAAAGCTTTCATGACATTCAGTTTTACAACACATTAAAAGTCTTTGTCATGGTCCTTCAAACGTGTATAAAAAGTTTTAACTGAAAATTCCACTCCAGTGATCCATTGCAGGTGTTTTTCTCTCACATTTCTAAAGCCTTTTCAACCGCAATGTCAAAAGTAATCTTTGCCTGTGGGTGTCGCTGTTGAGGGATTTTGCCTGTCAATCATCCCCCCCCCCCCCCCCCCCAGGAAAGGATAGGGGAGGGGAGGGGCAAGGAGGAGAGTGGGCGTGATTAATGGACTGTGACATCAAAGTCCAAGAGCCAATCACAGATTACTTTTCAGCCTAATTATTCAGAAAACCCCAGACCACAGAAAATCCACTGAATGTTCAAAGTTCACGTTTTTTGGGTGTAATTGAGGTCATACCCCCCCCCCCCCCCCCCCCAAAAAAAAAAATAAAAATAAAAAAAATAAAAAAAAATAATGTAAATAGTCAACTGAAGCATTCAAAATACAAAATAATTGATGACTGTCAATTGCATCATGACTGTGAAAAATGACATTACACTCACCGATACAGAAACCATGCATCTTAGGCTATATCGGCGGCTTTTCCGAAACCGGCATTGGAGCAACTCTACTTGCCCAAGGACACTTCGACACTAACCCAGGGGGAGGCCGGGGATCAAAACCGCGGGTACTGTATACCTTCCGATTCCAAAGCAGCCGCTCTAACGCCCGAGACAACACCGATTAAATGGATATGATGACCTCCAAAGCTCATCTTTCCTTTGAGTTATTTTGAGATAATGTATAATAATCAGGATAACCTCTCACAAACGTTTTATTTTGTCGAGTCCTCATCTCGAGCACGTATTGTATGGGAATAGAGCCACAGCACGTTAAGTTATTTGCCAGTGGACCCAAGAGTGTGCGTATGCATGTGTATCCACGTGTGCATGTATGTGTGTGTGTGTGTGTGTGTGTGCGTGCATGCGTCTTGTCTGCGTTCGTGTGAGTGCATACATCACGTGTACAAAGATGCGTTTGTCTAGTCTGCGTTTGTGCACCTGAATACACACGGTGTATAGTTTACACCATGTTAATTTGTGTGTGCACAAGTGTGTGTGTGTGTGTGTGTGTGTGTGTGTGTGTGTGTGTGTGTGTGTGTGTGTGTGTGTGTGTGTGTGTGTACACACATAGGTTTCCGTGTCTTCCTGCGTTCTGTGCGAGTGTGCCGTACAGCGTATGTGCGTGTGCGTGTGTGTGTGTGTGTGTGTGTGTGTCGTGGGTGTGCGTTTGACTGCCGGAGTGTGTGATGGATGACTGGGGGGACACAGAGCCTGGCCCGGGGACCGTTCCCCACCGAGGCTACTTAATCTGGATCTCACCCATCAGACCTGGCCTGGCTGGAGCCCCTGTCACAACCAGTGGCGGAAAGTAACCGAGTACATTTACTCAAGTGCCGGGCTGTCACGGTTACAAGATCTAAGTTGACGATTAATTGTCACACAAATAATGAACGATTGAATTGTGTTTTGGGCATTGAACATTGTAAAATGTCATTTCCGTTTGGCTTTTAGGCTTTGTAATAAATACATTCTACAGGGCAGATGTAACTTAAATATACAATACAAAATTGTTTTATACTTTCCAAAAAAAAAAAAAAGCGGAAATAGCTGATCTACAAGCTTACAACGCGTCATGAAGTGATGCGTTGTACGCTTGTCGGTCAGCTATTTCTTTAGCCAGACTATATCACTGCGTGGATATGAGTCTGGTGCTTCCATGAGGACGTTTTTTCCCCCAAGGGGCGGCATCAAAACAATGGCCCTCGACGCAATTGGTTAGACCTACAACCAACTATCAATTACAGTCTCCCATATTCGAATACTGGGCCCTGATTGGTCACCCACGTCTTCTGGAGCAGGAAATGGATTGGAAATGGCAATTATTTTTTGCACTCGCAGATTCGTCTGGTCCCAGGCTACTATTTCTTTACTTTCACGATTATGCAAAAATAATTGCGATTTATCTCAAATAATAGTGATTAGGCGATTAGGTAATAATTGTGACGGGCCTACTCAAGTGCAAGTACAATTTGTTGTACTTTTCCTTTATTTGAGCATTTCCATTTTTCGATACTTTATACTTCTACTCCACGATTAGGCCCATGTCTTTTTTTACTCCACTACATGTGACCCTTAAAGGAGAATTTTGGACTAAAGTTGTATTACCTTTTCTATGATGTTATGATATCTTAGGATGAATGGTACAGTAGAAAAATTTCATAACTCCACCCCTGGTCCGCCAGAGCTTAAAAGCCCTCTAAGCTGCCTCATTCACTAGAATGGGGAATCTCACTTACAGTTGAAGCGGATAGGTCTTAGGTTAGATCACATATTTTATTTTTTATTTTTTTATTTTTTTGTGAGATCTGATGTTCATAGTGACAGAACACTATGCAGCCAAAAAAAAAAACAGAAGTCTCGCTAGACGAGATTGAAATCTCGTCTAGCGAGACTTCAGTTTTTTTTTTTTTTTTTTTTTTTTTTTTGGACAGTGTTCTGTCACTATGAACGTCAGATCTCTCACAAAAAAAAAAAAAAAGCTATTAAAATATGTGATCTAACCTAAGGCCTATCCGCGCACCTTTTTAAGCTGTGGCGGACCAGGGGTGGAGTTATGAATTTTTTCTACTGTACCATTCATCCTAAGATATCATAACATCATAGAAAAGGTAATAAAACTTTAGTCCAAAATTCTCCTTTAAGTTACTAGTTCCTTTTCAGGTTTAGATTATTATTATTTAGCCACATTTTGGAATTTGACTGCATGAAGGGCTTTTCACATGCAGGAGCAGTGACTGCCATTGATTTTCAACATATTTTCGAGGCTTTTTCTGCCTTTGTTGATAGTCCACAGTGAAGAGAGACAGGAAACGGGGAGAGAGAGAGTCGGGGAGTCACGTGCAACAAAGGTCCGCCAGGCTCACGGAATCGAACCCGTGACTCACCGTCTGGCATCGCCGGAGCCTATGTGGTGGTACGCGCCGTATAACCCATTCAATCCAGGAACGCATCTCCTCTGCCATTTTAGATTTCTTTGGCTACACAAAAATAGCAGATCTACAAGCTCATAGCGCGGCACTCGGTGCCGCGCTATGAGCTTGTAGATCTGCTATTTTTGAAATATCACGAAAATCTGTGCAAATCTTTACAAATCTCTTCTAAATCCCAACATTTTTTGGGGAAAAAAACATATGTTGTTATATCAGTGGTTCTACAAGTTCTTCATGTCAAGGACCACCCAAAATGAGTGTTTTTTTGGCCACCGATCCACATCAAAATATGTTGTTCCAGGGACCCCCCAGAAGCAAAACTAAAAATATCATATTCAAAGATCTGCACAAATGTTCAAGATTTAAAAAAAATAGCAGATCTACAGTACAAGCTTGTAGATGTGCTATTTTTGAATGCGTTCCCGGGTTTTAACGGGTTAACCGCTCGGACATCGGCGCCCCCGTAATTCATCGTCAACGAGAGGCGAGTGGGCAGGTAGGTTGGGTGGGTGGGCAATCCGACAGGGCGGCGGAGCGAGTATCAATTTCGACACTGTGCTATTGCTATTTTTACTCAAGTAAAAAAAAAAAAAACCTAAGTACCTCTTCCACCACTGGGGGACAACCTCCCCCCTCCCCTCTCACTGACTCACCCCTCCTATTCCCCTTGTCCTTGTCCTCACTTCCCTTCATGCAGCAAACCGATTGGTTCCACACTCTCCCGAAACCCCCTTCACACACTAGAGATTAGGGGTCACGGGGAAAAAAAAACAACAACGACGACGACGACGACGGCTATGCAGTCACTTCGGGAGGCACTGAAGCATGAGAAACGCGCTGTGAGGACGACGCGGTAGTGTTCCGCGTGCAGCCGTGCATTTAACCCATTGAGACCTGAAGCCGATTCTACATGTCTCCTAAATCTCAACGGTATTCTGAAAAACGTATGTTTCTGTATCAGTGGTGCTCAATCTTTTTCGACCCCCCGAAATGATATGTATTTGGCCGCGGACCCCCATCAAAATATTTTGTTCCAGGGACCCCCCCAGAAGCAACGATTTGAGTTACAAATGTTCGCTTTAAAAATATATATATTGAAAGATTTTCACACATTTTCACGATTTTTCGAAAAATAGCAGATCTACAAGCTCGTAGCGCGGCACTCGGTGCCGCGCTATGAGCTTGTATATCTGCTATTTGAATAGCCCAAAGTGTAAAATAATGCTTTTTTAGCTCAAATCTAAAAATGACACAGTTCCAGGTCTTAATGGGTTAAGTAATGCAGATATATGGACAGTATGCACATATAGGAAGGAAGATACGATAGTGGTGGTGGTGGGGGGAGTACAGAGTACATATGGTTTGCAGGCAGAAAGGTCACTTATGAGACTCTGCTGTATACTCTAAATCCATATGACGTTGATTACAGTAGAGATGATTAGCAATTAGCCGGGGGAGGAGATCTGCCTATTTTGGGGCAAATTTTAAAAAGGTACAAAAATAAACAAAATGAAATTGTAAAGTAGCTAAAATGCCGATTTACAAGCTAGCAACGCGTCATGTTATGTGACACATAGTGAGCTAGTAGATTGGTCATGTAGAGACGTAGACAAATTGTATCCTGCATGCAACATTCATACCGTCAAAGCCCTGAGACGGAGTTAAAGTACCATACACATCACTGTGTCTATCCACAGCTTCAGACATGTACTGTGCTGCATACATGAACGGACCATTTTCCAGTTTAATGGCTTTATTTCTAGATGTTTACATTTATTTGTATGCCATTCAAACGTTACTGAACATCACTGAATAGTCACTGCATGGTCAATAAGTCACAGGCTTTTGAATTCTGTTCAGAAAATAAATCTTTTCCGCCGGGACTATTTTCGGCTAGACATTTCAAATGAATCTGCACTTTAAAATGCACTGAAACGCAACAACAACAATTAGGACAAAAAAATATTGCCTGCAATATATCAAGCAAGTTTAAAGTCCCGAGTTGATTTTCTCCACTTTTTCTCCCTCCACTCCAAATGTCTTTTCCAAAAATAGCCAATCTACAACGCATCGCATTGCAACATGTGAGCTTGTATATCTGGTATTTTTAAAATTTGGGAAAATTCGTTTAAAAAAACCCAAACATATATATATTTTTTTCTTTTCTTTTGATGACATGCAAAGAGGGACGGCAGGTTCGCAAGGGGTTAAAATGCATGTTTGTTAAGGTATAGAATAGAAAAGCCTCTGTATTGGGAAATGAGTGCACACAAAGTATTGAGTAATGTAAATTAAAACACAATTCATAACATTTCGTATAGTTGTATATATTAAAATAATAATGTGTCAAACTCCTAAGTCACACCTGGATTCGTCTCATGGCACACACTGTCTGAGAAGCACTGCTTGAAAAGCATCCTAAGCGGTGTCACATATCACAGCACACACACAGTAGATTATATCTGATCTGCTGACCAGATTATAGGGTCGCAGGGGTCAGATGTAGCCTACAGGCCACCACATTGGTCTTAAAGAGTTCTCTCTCCTCCCATTGTTTTTTCCTATATTTTGTCTTCACCTCCCCCCCGTCCTCCAGGCCAAGACATGCCACCTTGATGACACAGCTCCTTACTCCGAATCCCCACGGGGTTTTGATGGCTCTCCACTCCATCTGTTCTTGAGATATATCTTCACCTTCAAGGTACGAACCAATATGCTTTGTCTCAACGAAATAGAAAAAGGTCAGACTTGTGTGCTGCCGCAGTTCCGACAGACGAATACTTCACAAAGTCATCCGCGTATAGCCGCGATTCCTTTGTTCTCACCGCAATAACCTCCGTCCGGGGGCCAAGAAAGGAACGCGTGAACGCAGGAAGCTTTTGACTGCGTGGAGAAAGACAGCATGGGCTTTTGAACAAGAGCAACGCTCCAACATCAAATACTTTGGACGTTTCAAAGGGGGTGAAAAAAAAGCCTAGATAACAAAGTGCCTTGACAATAGATGTCAGATAGGACAGTTTGCTTAACACTTTAAGACCGGGAACGCATCTGTGTAACCACTTTAACCATTATTATTTCATACTGTTGGGCAAAAATAGCAGCTATACAAGCTCATAGCGCGGCACCGAGTGCCGTGCTATGAGCTTGTATATCTGCTATTTTTTTTTAAATGTCTTGAAAATGTGTGCAAATCTTTGAATGTATATATTCTTTAAAGGGAACATTTCTAACTCAAATCTTTGGGGGAGGGGGGGGTCCCTGGAACAACATGTTTTGAGATGGGGTCCGCCCGCGGCCCGGCACATATCATTTTGGGGGTCCTGGACATGAAAGAGTTTTGTTCCAGGGACCCCCCGGAAGCAAAGATTTGAGTTAAAAGTGTTGTTTAAAAACATATAGATTCAAAGATGTGTACAAATTAAAAAAAAAAAAAAAAAAAGCAGATCTACAAGCTCATGAGCTTGTAGATCTGGTATTTTTGAATAGCCCAACATAATGGTTATAGGCTATAGCTAAAAATCAAAAATGACACAGATGCGTTCCCGGTCTTAATGGCTTAACCCATTAAGACCTGAGGCGATTCTTTAAAAAAATCTAAATCCTAACAGTTTTTTGAAAAAAATATAAAAAATATTTTTTCACGATTTTTCAAAAATAGCAGATCTACAAGCTCATAGCGCGGCACTCGGTGCCGCGCTATGAGCTTGTAGATCTGCTATTTTTGAATAGCCAAAGACATCTAAAGTGACACAGATGCGTTCCAGGTATCAATGGCTTAATAACTAAAGGAATTCAATTTGATGGGACTTAATTGATACATGAGTGAACGCCGCGCCCGGCAGCGGGGGTTGCTTCGCCACGCGTGACCACGTCTCTGCCGCGTGACATTTCCTTGACAGTGAGAGGGAGGGAGTGCAGCGCAAGCAATTAAGTGCTATCTCTGCCAGGCCGATAACAACAGACAAAACAGAGCCCTGGTCTCTCTTAGCTCTCACCTCCAGAAATCCCAGCCCCCGTCTCACTGAGCAAACAACAGCCCCTTCATCCCGACCATCACTCCCGTCCGCCGTTTTGCTGCATTGCAGGGGCGAAAGGGAGCGCTCCGGAGCGCTCTTAGTCATACGAAATGATCTCCCCCTCTCTCTCAACCTTCCTGACAGATCTTATAGGTTTGGTTTGCTGCCACTGGAAAACACACTGCACACAGTGAGGGGCAGTCGCTTAACCCATTGAGACCTGAAGCCGATTCTACGTGTCTCCTGAATCTCAACAGTTTTCTGAAAAACGAATGTTTCTATATCAGTGGTGCTCAATCTCTTTCATGTCAAGGACCCCCAAAATGATATGTATTTGGCCGCGGACCCCCATCAAAATATTTTGTTCCAGGGACCCCCCAGAAGCAAAGATTTGAGTTAAAAATGTTCGCTTTAAAAATATATACATTCAGAGGATTTGCGCACATTTTCACGATTTTTCAAAAATAGCAGATCTACAAGCTCGTAGCGCGGCACTCGGTGCCGCGCTACGAGCTTGTATATCTGCTATTTTTTAATAGCCTAAAGTGTAAAATAATGCTTTTTAGCTCAAATCTAAAAATGACACAGTTCCAGGTCTTAAAGGGTTAACATGGATTCTTTGGGTATGGGGGCACGCACACACGCGCGCACACACACACACACGCACGCACATACGCGCACACATTATATACTATACAGTATATATAATATAGTCTCAGTCGGGTGGAAACCTTGTACGGTATGTCTAAAAGCGTTACTTTTCAGGAAACACGACGCAGCCAGAGCTTGTAGATTGGCTATTTTTTGCTCATTTTGCTTGACACTGTAGTATGACAACGTAATTATGAAAAAACATAGGAAGTTTGAAACGTGGAGATACGAGGATTCTGACCAAGAGCGTATGTGTATATACTGTATACACACATATATATATATATATATACACACATATACACACACACACACACACACACACACACACACACACACACACACACACACACACACACACACACACACACACACACACACACACACACACACACACACACAATAGGTATTTCCCCCTTAAAGGAGGATTCAGAGGGGTATGAAACATGGTATGGCTTATGATACTCCGTAATTGGATTTCCCAGGACGCTGTTGACAATGTCCCTGACAGACCACTAATCCTCTGCAGGCCTCCAGTATGCATCCCGAGGAGAACGGAGGAGGAACCAGCTGGTGGCGTGGACAAGACGGGAGGAGGAAGCAGGCCAGGAGACGGAGGAGATCAAGAGGGGTGTACGGGATGGCACCTATTCTCACCGAGTGAAATAAAGCGCTCCGATGCATGTTCTATAATCAAAGAATCTCTGTGCTGGGGAGAACCATGGAGGAACTTCACCCATTAACTCACTGAGTGCCATTAACGTGTTTCACGTGTTTTACCGCTATAGCGCAACGTGCCATTAACCCATTAAGACCTGAGGCCGCGTCAAAAAAAATCTAAATCCTAAAAAAAAAATCATGATTTTTCAAAAATAGCAGATCTACAAGCTCGTAGCGCGGCACTCGGTGCCGCGCTATGAGCTTGTATATCTGCTATTTTTGAATAGCCAAAGACATCTAAAGTGACACAGATGCGTTGACGTGTTTTTGAAAAAATTGAATTTTTTTTTTTTAAATGTTCAGAACCCAAGATATCATTACCTGAAGATGTGCAGCTCCATCCACTCCTTGTTTAACTTAGAACTAAAAAAGGCTATATCTCTCTTCCTAAGCACTTTTTGTTTTCTGTGAAAAAAACTCTGGCACTTTTCAGAATCAATTCTGAAATAATTCTGGCAATCCTGGCACTCAGTGAGTTAAGACCTGAAGCCGATTCTACAAATGTCTTCTGAATCCCAACAGTATTCTGAAAAAACATATGTTTCTATATCAGTGGTGCTCAAACGTTTTCATGTCAAGGACCCCCAGAATTATATGTATTTGGCCGCCGCCCCCCATCTCAAAATATTTAGTTCCAGGGACCCCCCGGATGCAAAGCTTTGAGTTAAAATGTTACATTTAATACAATATATATTCAAAGATTTGCGCATTATTTTCACGATTTTTTTCAAAAAATAGCCAAAGTGTAAAATAATGCTTTTTCAGCTCAAATCAAAAAGTCACGCAGATGCGTCCCAGGTCTTAAAGGGTTAACCGTGGGCTTCTAGGTCAGTGGTTCTCAACTTTTTTTATTTATTTCAAGGACCCCCAGTTTGGTATGCATTGTGCCAGTGGTTCTCAACCTGTGGGTCGGGACCCAACATTGTTTTCTCACACTCAACAGTAAAGAAACCAACATACAGTATAAGTGTATACAGGGTATTTGCACATTTCTAAAGTGACAATTGAAGGACTTTTAAGAGCTTTTTAATACCTCTAAAATATATATTTTTTAAATAAGACCATTACTGCAACAAAAGTAATCAACAAACTATACTATAACATGGTCAAACATTGGCCAAATTGTCAAATATCTAAGAAATAGGCAAAACGATTGAAAACAGCCGATCTACAAGCTCACAACGAGGATGATTTCATGGCCCTCTCACTTAAATAAAGCAGAAAAGGTGCTGATAAAGGAACCGCAGAATTATCCCGATCGCTTACAGGTCTATTTCAGGATGCCGGTAATATAGCTTGATACGCTGCTATCCATATACAGTCAGGAACCACACATTAAAAAGAAGAATACCAATTTCTGCAATACAATCGATCCTGAAAAACAGCTGCCAGTATGTCTAAGGCACACACACACACACACACACACACACACACACACACACACACACACACACACACACACACACACACACACACACACACACACACACACACACACACACACACACACACACACACACACACACACACACACACACACACACACACACACGATTAACTCATTCAGTGCCAATGACATAAAAAAATAATTGCGAACTGTGCCAGCAATTTTTCAATTTTCTTATACCTTTTTCAAGTAGTCACAGAGTATTTATCTCCAGTATAATGGATCCCCTGATGGGTGCTAATCACTTTGGGTTGCACTGTGTGGTTTCAAAAATGTCAACAAGGTCATTGGGCCTTGTTGACATTAATTGTCTGCCTTTTGAAAATAACATTGAAAAAAAAGTGCTCAGGAGCCGTGAAACACGTCATTGGCACGTTGCGCCATTGCGGTAAAACGCGTGAAACACGTCAATGGCCCTTTAATAGGCCATCCAAATTGTGCCAAAAGTGCACGCTAGGTGATGAGCCTTCTTTGACTGGATCCGCAGATATTCAGGACTCAAAGCGCTGCAACGTACAGAGAAGACGCTGGTCAATATTTGTCCTGTGATCCGTCTGTTCGTCACACTGCTCTGCCAGAGCTGGTATAGGATCAGTGTTTCAAGGATGTGCCAAAAAGATCCCAGTAGATCCAGTCGTGCATTAAGGGTGAGCTGCCTCATTGCATCATTTGTACATTCAGAGTATTTACACCTCTCTCAGGATTCATTTAACCACTTAAAAACCCCAATATATAGTTAGTCGACTGGGGTCCCCCAGGGCTCTGCGCTCGGCCCCCTTCTGTTTTCCTTCTACACAAAATATCAACGCCGGGAAAAAAGACGTTCTACAACCTCACAACGCATCACAGAGGCGGAATATGCGGTCGACACATTAAGCTTGGACAATTCAAAACCCCTTTTTGACAGATGCGGAAAAAGCCGAAAATCCAACCTGTACCAAAAAAAAAAAAAAGGCCTCTGGCGAACAATTCACTGCAGCACTCAGAACCCCATGATGGATGCCTTTAAGACATTAAGACCTGACGCCGATTCTACACGTCTCCTAAATCCCAACAGTTTTCTGAAAAACGTATGTTTCTATATCAGTGGTTCTCAATCTTTTTCATGTAAAGGACCCCCATAATTATATGTATTTGGCCGCGGGCCCCCATCTCAAAAATATTTTGTTCCAGGGGGTCCCAGAAGCCAAGATTTGAGTTAAAAATGTTTGCTTTAAAACAATATATATTCCAGGATTTGCACACATTTTCAAGATTTCTCAAAAATAGCAGATCTACAAGCTCGTAGCGCGGCACTCGGTGCCGCGCTACGAGCTTGTATATCTGCTATTTTTGAATAGCCCAAAGTGTAAAATAATGCGTTTTAGCTCAAATCAAAAAATGACGTGTTGCGTTCCAGGTCTTAATGGGTTAAGACAAAGAGAACGAGGAGGGGAAAAAAAACATCAGCCTAATCACAGAGATTGAGAGAATGGTTTAATTATTTCACCTCCCTTACAACAGGGCTGAGAAGGCTGCCATGGATAAAGATTTGAGGCTATGTTTCAAGCTACGGGGGGAAAATATGGAACAATGCGCCCTGCTGACTTGTTTTGAATCCAATTCTGCGCTGATGGGGGAATATGGCTGTGGCAGAGCCTGAAAACCCTCTTCTTGTTCACATTCTCATTTGGGATGATTGAAAGAGAAAAAAAAAAGAGAAAAGCACAGGGGAAACGTCTCAGATGGCTGACACAGGCATCTGTTCTGCCATCGGTGTCAAGAAGCTGGATTTGTTTTCCTTTCCTCTGCAGTGCACACAAGTTGCTGGTGTGTTATTCAGACTTGGACGCAGTTTTCGGTGTTTTCTCTCTCTCTCTCTCTCTCTCTCTCTCTCTCCCCACCTGCATCTCCCAGAGAGGAGAGCCAGGAGTCTCTGGACTTCCGCGTTCCCAGTGACAGCGCCAAACGGTCTTGAGCATAATGCTTCCCGACTGCTTGGTTTCTGTCCTTAACGCGTTAAGGCCGGGAACGCATCTGTGTGCGTCATCTTTAAGATTTCTTTGACTATTCAAAAACAGCAGATCTACAAGCTCATAGCGCGGCACCGAGTGCCGCGCTATGAGCTTGTATATCTGCATTTTTTTTTTTATCGTAAAAATGTGTGAAAACCTTTGAATATATATATTTTATGTGACTGTTCTCAAATGTACCTCAAAATTATTTTCAAATATATATCTTTAATCACACTGGTTCTTAAACTTTTTCATGTCAAGGACCACCCAAAATGATATGTATTTGGCCGCGGACCCCCATCTGATTTGATCTTTATTTATCTTGAACAATTGTAGATCTGCTATTTTTGAATAGCCCAAAGAAATCTATAAAAATGACACAGACGCGTTCCCGGCTTGAATGGGTTAAGGTCCGGTTTTCCATGCCTTACTGCACACACACACACACACACACACACACACACACACACACACACAAAAGCCCGGAGACTTGCTGCAATATCGGCCCCCAAGAGGGCGAGGGCACTAGCGTTGCCACCCCTCACAACATCCGCTTCCTGTGTAGCCATATGAAAGCTAAGCCGCCGCGGCCCCCGGTCTGCCGCCGCCGCGCTAATCAAATTACATATCGCATATTCACGGGCCCTGCAGCGGGCGGAGCATAGTCATGGAGGGGATTTGCATGACAAGGCTTGATTACAGGAGTGAAATGTTTCAAACAGAAAAACCTGGATCCAGATGAAGCCCCCTCTCTCCTGCGGGCTATGCCTTTTCTGCAACATAATAATAGAATGAGGCAACAGGGACGGAAAAGACGGGGGGGGGGGGGGGGGGGGGGCGTTGTTTAACCTTGAAGGCATCACTTAACCCTTTAAGACCCGGAACGCATCTGTGTCACTTTTTCATTTGAGCTAAAAAAGAAAAAAAAAGCATTATTTTACACTTTGGGCTATATTCAAAAATAGCAGATATACAAGCTCGTGGCGCGGCACCGAGTGCCGCGCCTCGAGCTTGTAGATCTGCTATTTTTGAAAAAATCGTGCAAATCTTTGAATATATTGTTTAAAGCGACATGAAAAGGTTTGAGCACCACTGATATAGAAACATACGTTTTTTTTTTTCAGAATACTGTTGGGATTCAGAGGACATTTCGTAGAATCGGCTTCGGGTCCTAATGGGTTAAAGAATTCCGTCTCCTTTCTCTGCCTCCTCCGTCCACCCCGGTTAAGTAAGTATGTAGGGCCCAGGCAGCACCACTTTTCATCTTATTAGTGCCCTTGCTGAGATGGCGCTCCATAATAATGCTGGAGGTTGCGACAGACAGAGAGAGAGAGAGAGAGAGAGAGAGAGAGAGAGAGAGAGCTATACGTAGAAGGAGAGCTGTGAGTTAGTGATCTGTGATGATGCCATGTCCCTGGGCCTAAACACACCACCAGCCCTTCTTCTGTCCTCCCCCCCCCCCCGCACATGTGACCGCACCGTGACGCTACCAAGCACTTTAGGGCAGCGGTTCCCAAACAACGGGGTCGGCACCTAAATGTTTGTCGGGACCCAACAATGGGTCGCGAGTCAGGACCCATTGTGGGGGGAAAAATAGACTATTTCATAGCTGTAAAAAACCTTTTAACCCATTAAGGACCTGTGGTTCCAATTCTACAAAATGTCTTCTAAATAAGAGTTTTTTTGGAAAAAACTTGTTTGACATAGCATGTTGCTATGTCAGTGGCTCTCAAACTTTTTCATGTAAAGGATCCCAAAATGTATATGTATTTGGCCGCGGACCCCCATCTCAAAATATGTTGTTCCAGGGACCCCCAGAAGAAAATATCTGCTTTAAAAATATATATAAATCAAAGATTTGCACACATTCCCTCGATTTTTCAAAAATAGCAGATCTACAAGCTCGTAGCGCGGCACTCGGTGCCGCGCTATGAGCTTGTAGATCTGCTATTTTTGAATAGCCAAAGTGTAAAATAATGCTGTTTAGCTCAAATGAAAAAGTGGCACAGACGCGTTCCAGGTCTCAATGGGTTAAGAAACAGTGAACATAGCAGATCTACAAGCTCACAAAAAGTCGCGTGCGACACATTGTGCTCTTGTAGATCGGCTATTTTCACCCGTTTTTTGAAAAAGTGATTAATTCATGATGTATTTGTGTACATTTGGGTCTTGGGGAGACATCACATTTCTCTTTTGCGTCTCAAACTAAAACGTTTGGGAGCCCCTGCTTTAAGGCAATAAACTTGAAAATGAGGAGAACCTTTGTGTAAGAAAGAGTACTGCAGACAATTCAAGACACGGACACGTTATCACACAGTAAGAATTCTCTTTTCTTTTCTTCCTGCTGATATCAAGTACCTTGCGGCCTGGCAGCCACCACGCTCGTATTACCTGGATAACAGCGTGACATGAAAGCTGATTCTATCAAAAAAAGATTCTATATCTTGAGGCCCGGATCGCTGGCACTAGCGGTCCGGGCACCTATAGGCTTGATGTAAGGCTGACAGCGCGCCGCGGGTTCGAGTCTCGTTCCCGACGATCTTTGCTGCGCGTCTCTCCCCCTTTCCTAACCATCTTCACAACAAAATAAACAATCAATAAAGGCAGAAAAGCCAAAAACAAATAAGATTCTAACCCTTGATGTACTGTAGTCTCCAACCCACTGGCCACTGCACGGCAATGATGTTGACTTGAATGTGATCAGCAGTAATTCTCCCACCCCAGACACAAACCGAATTTCACTACATGAATCCTATATACTTAGTCGATGTTTGCCTATTATGACATTCGCCAGAATATAGGGATGAAAGGGTTCCTGTGGTTAACCTCTTATTTCTCTAACAGGCATGACATTTGGATTGGCTGTTTTATCCGTTTGTCAAACAATGACGTATACAGTGCTTAAGTGGTGAAGTGTAAGGTTGCTGAAGTGTGGTCCCTTAACCCATTGAGACCTGAAGCCGATCCTACATGTCTCCTAAATCTCAACAGTATTCTGAAAAACGTATGTTTCTATATCAGTGGTGCTCAATCTTTTTCATGTCGAGGACCCCCAAAATTATATGTATTTGGCCGCCATCAAAATATTTTGTTCCAGGGACCCCCCAGAAGCAAAGATTTGAGTTAAAAATGTTCGCTTTAAAACAATATATATTCAAAGATTTGCACACATTTTCACGATTTTTCAAAAATAGCAGATCTACAAGCTCATAGCGCGGCACTCGGTGCCGCGCTATGAGCTTGTATATCTGCTATTTTTGAATAGCCTAAAGTGTAAAATAATGCTTTTTAGCTCAAATCTAAAAATGACACAGTTCCAGGTCTTAATGCATTCGGAAAGCAGTTAACTGTAGCACTACGATGCACACAGCCACACACACACACACACACACACACACACACACACACTTGCACGCGCCATGCCAAGAACGCAGGAGAACAAACCTAATGAGATGTCTCTGCGCCCCTGACATGTGGTTATCTCCTAAAGAATGCTCTCTGCAGCCTGTCCACCATAACTGCCCCGGCCGCGCTGCTGAGTCAACTTAGTGTACCAGACCAAAGTGAACATCACCCTCTCAGCGCTCACTTATAGTGCCGGGGTTAGCCCTCAGCAGTGGTGGAAAGTATATTTACTTAAGTACCGTAGTTAAGTACAATTTTGAGGTATTTGTACTTTACTTGAGTATTTCCAATATCCAATACTTTTACTTCCACTCCTCTACGTCTCAGAGGCAAATATTGTACTTTTACTTCACTACAATTATTTGAAAACTTTAGTTACTGGTTACTTTTCAGATATAGATTATTACATTATAAAACATACATTAACCACTTTAGTCCTATTTTACACCTAGGCTATTTGAAAATAGCAGATCTACAAGCTCACAACGCGTCGCACCGCGACACGTTGTGAGCTTGTAGCTCTGCTATTTTAAAACATTTTAGTGCTTTTACTTTTGGTACTTTAAGTACATTTTGATACCAATACTTTTGTACTTTTACAGACTTTGACTTGTAACAGAGTACTTCTACATTGCAGTATTGATACATGTACTTTTACTTAAGTAAAACACTTGGGTACGTTTTCCACCACTGGCCCACAGAGGGGACAGCAATGCATGCAAATGTTGTACTTTTGACTCCACTACACTTCTAGGAAGGCAAAGAGGAGCTTTTGAATCACTCACTTATGTCCTACTTCAAATTGAGTGAAAATAGCACATCAACAAGCTCACAACTCGGAAAACAAGCTCATAGCGAGTGCCGCGCTATGAGCTTGTAGATCTGCTATTTATTTATTTTTACGTATTTTTTTTTTCAAAATCTTTGAATTTGATTTTTTTCCAAAAACTGAAAACATTTTTTAGAATCGGCCTCAGGTCTTAATGGGTTAAAGGATTTGGCCACAGACCCCGGGTACACAGTGGCGTGTAAACACTAAAATTGCGCATGTGTTCATGTGTGGACACTACTGGAGAAAACTACTCTAGAAGCTACGACTCATTTGGAAAAGAATGGATGTGTTGGGTTGGACAGTGACCTTGTATAGCTGCATTAGTGACTCCTACTGGTTGGTTCGGGGGCGCCTGTTGAGGTGTCAGGTCAAAAGCAAGCGGTTGGTGACACCGCTTGTATCAGAGAAGGCACTTTATTAGCTACACCCTCTCCATGTCGGTTGGCAGCGACAGGCACTGCAGTACACATCACTCACCACACACACACACACACACACACACACACACACACACACACACACACACACACACACACACACACACACACACACACACACACACACACACACACACACACACACACACACACACACACACACACACACACACACACACACACACGCTTCATCTCCACATCTCATATGAGAGGCTCTCCATTGAGACCTCTGTAATCATGGATTCACTCCAAAACGTGTTCCTTTTCATTCCACACAGCTGTGATGGGTCCGCTCTGTCGTCCCGCAAAAAAACGAGGTCGACTTCCTGACTGACACGCGCCACACACACACACACACACACCGACGGAAAACAAAAGCGAGGCTGCCGAGACAAAGTGCAATCGTGAGCATGTGTTGTGCCCATTGGGGGGGGGGGGGGGGGGATGGGGGGGACGTTCACAGAAAACAATGCCGTCGTATTGCGATGCTATAGATCGGCTATTTTTCCCGCGGAGAGATTTGGTGTAGAGGAGTAAAAACAAAACTGAGCGTACCAAGTACAGAGCCAACTCAGGTCCATTGTACCGAGTACTGTATAGAGGGGCTGAAGCGGTTAACCCATTAAAAAAAAAACGTTATCCATATTTTATACTTTTATACTTTGGCTATTCAAAAATAGCAGATCTACAAGTTGGTAGGGCGTTTGAAAATGTGTGCAAATCTTTGCAAATATGTTTTTAAAGCGAACATTTTTAACTCCAATCTTTGCTTCTGGGGGGGTCCTGGAACAAAGTATTTTGAGATGAAAAAGTTTGGGAAGCACTGATATAGCTACATACGTTTTTTTTTTTTTTTTTTTTTTTCAAAAAAACGGTTAGGATTTAGAAGACATGTGTAGAATAGGGTCCTCAGGTCTTAACCCTTTAAGACCGGGAACGCATCCGGGTGGTTTTTAAGATTTCTTTGGCTATTCAAAAATAGCAGATATGCAAGCTCATAGCGCGGCACCGAGTGCCGCGCTATGAGCTTGCATATCTGCTATTTTTGATACATTTTGAAAAATGGTGAAAATCTTTGAATACATATCTTTTTTTTAAGCGTTAAGATTTAGAAAAAAATGTTTTAATCGGCCTCGGGTCTTAATGGGTTAATGGGTTAAATATTTGATGGCGCGGCCATGCATGGGACACGCAAAACATGGGACAGCGGGCCTGGAGCGCGGCCGCCCCCACACAGGTTTACAGGAAGCCATGTGTGAAATGGCAGGACTCACACGACAGCGGCACTCGCAGCGAATTGAACCATTGGAGGGAAAACGTGAACGTGGCGCACGCTTGAGAGAGCGCACACCATGTCCACTTTAATTCTCACTCATGGGGATAGCCGCCGCCGCCGAGGAAAAACACACGTGCCATCATGGTTAAAGTAATGCCCCCATGTCTAAGTGTTAGTATTATTAGAGGTATTAGTGGAGTATTTGTTTTGTCATAAAGCTGCGATGCGGAATCTTTTTTTTTTTTTTAAACAGTCTGTATGGTAGAGTATGCTAAAGGAGACACACCATGAATTTCACTTTTTACTTTTTTTTTTGTATTTTTTGGGCTCCCCAGTGTCTCTTGTACCCCAAAAAAATATATTTTTTTAACATTCAGTCATTCATTCTCATTTCAGAGATTTTCAGAATGGGCGTGTCTGAACAGGCCATCTCAGAATGGCCATGTTTGCTTACATCACGAACCATTCTGCCCATGTATTTTGACAGACAGAATTGCTCAGTAGCACCCCTCTGCCCAACAGGACGTTTTGGTATTGCAGCTGAAAGTGCTTTATAAGCCTGAGAGAATTGACTATATCTGAGTATATCTGAGTGTTGATTTAGGCTCAAACCTTTTGAAAATGGTTTGAGGGACATACACCATATGATATTAAATGGCAACATATTGTTGGAGGATAATAATTATGCTAATTATTATCCTCCAACAATATGTTGCCACAGTAGCGACCACACCGGAAGGGGAAAGCTAAGTTTCGGTTTCGTTTTTGCCTCCGGGTGTTGCCACATGCAGTACATGAAAAACAAGCGGACCATCATGGGCTCTGGTGTTGCCAAATCATGTGCGAGAAACAAGCACCGGTGTTGCAATGACCGTCTACACGCTCTACTGTCTCTGTCCCCGATGTGCGGGCCAGGCTACTAGACGGGAGGGCCGCGTAGCGGCCCGAACCTCTAGTGTTAATACAGTATAACTACGACATCTGTATGGTAGAATATGTTAACCCATTAATACCTGGAACGCATCTGTGTCACTTTAGATTTCTTTGGCTATTCAAAAATAGCAGATATACAAGCTCATAGCGCGGCACCGAGTGCCGCGCTATGAGCTTGTATATCTGCTATTTTTGAAAAATCGTGAAAAAAAAAATGGTTTATATTTTTTTCCGAAAAACTGTTAGGATTTAGAAAATGTTTAGAAGCGGCCTCAGGTCTTAATGGAGAGCAGTATCTCCCCGTGGCCCAGTGAGACACTTGGATGAGCGCGGTAACAATGTAGGTCTCTCATGTGGGAGAGCCGGAGTCCGAGTCCCTGGCGGTGACATGAAAGGTTCGCGGATTGCAGCTTTAAACACCAAACACGCATGACCTCTCCTTGATCGTATAGCGAGAGCACCTTAGCACAGTCCGCCTCTAGCCATCAACATTCCGGCCATATTATTCATGGGGCATTTCATTATTCATCCTCTGTTTACTCTTCACAGCGCTTCATGCAGATTTGATTACAACGATGCGTTCGTTCGGAAATTCGGTGAATAATCAAAAAAAAAAAATCATTGGCGTTTTGCCAACGTGTGACACGCAAAGCGGTTGCGAGTGTGTGCCCGGGATCCGTGTGATGTGGCGGGGGCCTGTCTGTCAGAGGATATTTCCATTTCAAAGTCATCAGCCAACAAAAAAAACGGTTTATTCCAAATGCCAGCACACCGAGAGAGAGAGAGAGAGAGAGAGGCCCTCCTCCGACGACAACGCCGGGGATGCTCTCGAATTGCAATCTCACTTGCTGTAGTCATCCATAAATTCACCCCGGTTCCCCGGAGACGCAGGTCTGCATTAACCCATGAAGACCTGAGGTTCCGATTCTACAAAATGTCTTCTAAATCAAAACAGTTTTCAGAAAAAAACGTATGTTGCTAATGTCAGTGGTGCTCAAACTTTTTCAAATACATGATATGTATTTGGCCGCGGACCCCCCATCTCAAAATATGTTGTTCCAGGGACCCCCCAGAAGCAAAGATTTGAGTTACAAATGTTCGCTTGAAAAATATATATATTCAAAGATTTTGCACACATTTTCTCTATTTTTCAAAAATAGCAGATCTACAAGCTCGTAGCGCGGCACTCGGTGCCGCGCTACGAGCTTGTAGATCTGCTATTTTTGAATAAAATGCTTTTTTAGCTCAGAACCAAAAAATGACACAGATGCGTTCCAGGTCTCAATGGGTTAAGTCTCTCATTACATAAGCTGTGTTTAATATTAACCACAGAGGCTATTCATGGTGTGGCATGTCTTATTTGCATCACTGTGCATCACTGCAAGGAATATGCTAATGTTATTTTTCTCCCCCCTCCTTTCAAAGCCCTGCATGCTAGAGTGGGCCCTACACACTAGTTTCACAAGGTTATGATGCTTCGGTGGCCCGGGCGACTGCGAACTGTCACTAGCAATCAGCTATGATGAATCCTCTGTTCCCTGCAAACGCACAGACGCGCAGAGGCTTTTGAGGCTATATAGCTCGCGAAGAAAGGCCAGCCACGGACGAACGGACGCTCGGATCAATCTGTTCCTACTGTGCACAGACGCGAGGCTGGAGGTACGGCGAGGGCCCCCGTCGGCCTGGTGATCCAATATTTACTGGATGCTAGAGAAGATTCTGACTGCCGCTATTGATGTTCTGAAACCCACGCCCCCCCCCCCCCCCTCCCTCCACCCGCACACCCACACAGTCTCTTCTAATTGTGCCCAGAAATAGGACCAAACCACTCTCTCTGCCTCCGTTTCTCTCGGTCCGTCCGTCTCTCTCTCTCACACACGCGCACACCCACGCCCACACATGCATCAAAACAATAAATAGCTGATAATGCAGGCCATCGCGAGCCGTCGAAGACACGCGGTAACACAGGGGTGCCGATTATAGTTTTTCGTCCCTTTTGCATGGACGATGAGGAGGAGGACGATGAGGATGATGATAATATTAATAAGCCAGAGTGTTTTCCTTTCATAAGCTCTCTGACCTTGCTCAAGACAATGCAGTGAGACGCTCCTATTCAAAAAGGAAGTCACAGAGTTCAGAATTCTCTCCCTCTCTCTCTCTCTCTCTCTCTCTCTCTCTGTGTACCAGTGAAGCTAGGTCAATGCAGCAGCTCCCAGCCATGGCTGCGGCGGTATACCGGCTCAAGTAGGGGATTACTGATTGACTGATTACGGGTATTGTTGGAGAGTCTACTGCATGGGCCGATAGCTGATTGCAACAGCAACGGGCTGCACGAGCATGACTGCCAAGGGCTTTGTGCGAATCCGTCGAAATAGAGAAAGAGAGCAAAGAACGAGCGAGACAGTCAGAGAGAGACGGGAAAGTCAGTCAGAGAGAGAGAGAGAGAGCGAGCAAAACGAAAATGCTGACCGACTAGATTGAAGCGTCAGAGATCTTGAAATGTGACAAGTTTCAGGAGTTCTTCGTCCTTTCCCTCGCTCATTCTTCTCCCACCCCAGCATCTTAGTGTAAGGGTAAATGACTTTTCAAAATGAAAAGTAATCTCTGGCCACAAGCGGGCGGTTAACCCCACTCTCCTTGAGAGACTTTTCCTCACTGAAAAGAGGAGACAAAATGGGGAAAGTCAGTCCCTTTTGCCAGACTGCAGGGCCCGCCGCTGGTTACGGACGGACACATCTCTACGATGGACGTGAGTCGAGAAATAGATCAAACGGCTGACAACAGCTTGGCCAATATTATTATTATTTTTTTTTATCCAAAAATGCACCAAAGCGCGCAGGGCTCTCCGTTATCGCAAGCGGCTTATTGCCGAGGCACGGAGCAATGCAGTGAATGTGTTTAGCCCATTCAGACCGGGAGCGCATCCGTGCCATTTTAAGACTTCTTTGGGCTATTCAAAAATAGCAGATCTACCAAGCTCGTAGCGCGGCACCGAGTGCCGCGCTACGAGCTTGGTAGATCTGCTATTTTTGAAAAATCGGGAGAATATGTGCAAATCTTTGATTATACTTTTTTTTTTTAAAGCAAACATTTTTAACTCAAATCTTTGCTTCGTGGGGGGGGTCCCTGGAACAACATTTTGAGATGGGGGTCCGCGGCTAAATACATATAATTTTTGGGGTCCTTGACATGAAAAAGTTTGAGAACCACTGATATTATAGCAACCTTTTTTTTCCCAAAAAACGGTTTAGGATTTAGAAGACATTTGTAGAATCCCAGCAAAGAATTGAGTTAAAAAATGTTCGCTTGGCATACGTTTTTAACGGATTTTCAAAAGAAAATAGCCAAAGACATCTTAAAATGACACGGATGCGTTCCCGGTCTTAATGGGTTAATGTCGCACTAAGATTTCATGAGCCTAGCGGTCTGTTTGGTTCAGATTCATAGTGTGTTTATCATCGCTCTTTTATAGTCGGGCAGCCGGCCTTCTTCGTCACAACGCAGCGCCGATATGATCTTCAATAAAGGAGCGCAGACTTACCCTGTCATTGTTGACTTACGCTTCAGCAGCCACCCTATAATTTCAGCCGTGGAGGAGAGGATGAGGGCTATTTGCTGTGGACAATTTATGCAGCCAAAAAAAAGCACACGTTGGCAGGTTACCTGTGGAATTCACCTTTTTGGGGGACCAGTGGCCTCCACACAAAACATTCCTTAAAAGGGATTGTTCACCCAAAAGGAAAAGACTGCCATATTATGTAAATTATTTCAGGGTTTGACCATTACGTAATGCTTTTGCACAAAGTCGCTTTATACGATTGTTTTCATTTTTGTTGGCCTTATTCCATTAAGACCTGGAACGCATCTGTGTCACTTTTAGATTTGAGCTAAAAAAGTATTATTTTACACTTTGGCTATTCAAAAATAGCAGATATACAAGCTCGAGAGTGCCGCGCTACGAGCTTGTAGATCTGCTATTTCGTGAAAATGTGTGCAAATCTTTGATTATATATTGTTTTAAAGCGAACATTTTTAACTCAAATCTTTGCTTCTGGGGGGTCCCTGGAACAAAATATGTTGATATGGGGGTCGGCGGCCAAATACATATCTTTTTGGGGGTCCTTGACATGAAAAAGTTTGAGCACCACTGATATAGAAACATACGTTTTCTCAGAATACTGTTGGGATTTAGAAGTCATTTGTGGAATCGGCTTCAAGTCTTAATGGGTTAAATATTGCTGCTGTTCCTCTATCTATGCAGAGCTAGTTTTGTTTTTGATGGTTGTTTACGTCATTGGAAAGCCTTTTCATGCCCATGTTGAGATCATATAGTTTAAAATATATTGAGATTGTGTCTCTAGAACTTGAACTGAACTGTCATCCTGAAACGTTTTGTAAGTGAAAAGATAAGTAATTTTTTTCCTATCGATTAGTCACCCCATGGAGACTTGAATTCACGGATATTTTTGTTTTTTTGTCGCATTCCTAAGCCAATAATTTGATAACCAGCGGGTAGGCAGCGGTTCCGGTATAGGAGACACTTTGTGTCGCCAACCGGAACCGCTGCCGGTCATCATATTATTGGCATAGGAGCGCGACGAAAAAAGAAAAAAATCCATGAATTCAAGTCTCAATGGGGTGACTAATCGATAGGGGAAAAAAAGTAATTTTAGGGGTGAACTATCCCTTTAAGCCTGTTACCCAGGTTATGCAGTGTATCGTGCAGCAGCGGTATGGATCATTTCGTTCTATAGATGTAGACATTTTGATCGGCAACCAAAAAAAAACGATCAAAGCCGTAAAGCGTCACGATCAATCTCATATCCACTGTGACACTTTGTTGTCGGGAGACATTCTCTACCGCTCACAAACGCCGTGTTATCACGCCAGATGTTGTATCAATAGCATTGTGTTCACGTCGTGTGCGGGAAATATTTCTTAACCCATTGAGACCTGAAGCCGATTCTACATGTCTCCTAAATCTCAACAGTTTTCTTAAAAACGTATGTTTCTATATCAGTGGCGCTCAATCTCTTTCATGTCAAGGACCCCCAAAATGATATGTATTTGGCCGCGGACCCCCATCAAAATATTTTTGTTCCAGGGACTCCCCAGAAGCAAAGATTTGAGTTAAAAATGTTCGCTTTAAAAATATATATATTCAGAAGATTTGCACACATTTTCACGATTTTTCAAAAATAGCAGATCTACAAGCTCGTAGCGCGGCACTCGGTGCCGCGCTATGAGCTTGTATATCTGCTATTTTTGAATAGCCAAAGTGTAAAATAATGCTTTTTAGCTCAAATCAAAAAATGACACAGTTCCAGGTCTTAATGGGTTAATCAGTAGTAGTGAGATGTTGACACAACGTGCAGTCAGTCAGGCAGGGCCTGGAGCGGCTGGGGTTCTCCATTTCAAAATGTCCACCAAGTCGGGGGAGAAGGCTGATGATATCTTTACGGTGCCATGACAGTCCATTCATAATCATTTCATCTCATCTGATGCCCTATCCTCCCCCACAATTCATCAGGTTTTTTTTTGCACCAGAATGATGGACCAAGACGGATAAAGGAAATCGATAGGGAATTCAAAGACGTCAACATGCCAGGGTTCTGAACAGGCAACACAAAAGACCTCCAAAAAAAACGTACGGAGGTAAATCTACACATGGAGCATTTGAAAGGTATTTTCTTTTAACCCATTAAGACCTGAGAACGATTCTATAAAAAATGTCTTCTAAATTCCTAACAGTTTTCTGGGAAAAAAAAGGTATGTTTCTATATCAGCGGTGCTCAAACCTTTGCATGTCAGGGACCCCCAAAATGATATGTCTTTGGCCACGAAACCCCATCTCAAAATGCTTTGTCCCAGGGGACCCCCCAGAAGCAAAGATTTGAGTTAAAAATGTTCGCTTTAAAAATATATATATATATTCAAAGATTTGCACACATTTTCACGATTTTTCTAAAATAGCAGATCTACAAGCTCGTAGCGCGGCACTCGGTGCCGCGCTATGAGCTTGTAGATCTGCTATTTTTGAATAGCCAAAGTATATATATATATTTTTTTTTTGCTCAAATCAAAAAATGACACAGATGCGTAGCGTAGCGTGGCGTAGCGTAGCTCGTCACTTCGTGCCGCGCTGCGAGCTTGTAGATCTGCAATTTTTTGACTAGCCAAAGTATAAAACACCGGTTAAAGTGGTTCAAATCTAAAAAGGACACATACGCTTTCCCGGGCTGAATGGCTTAAAGCCCCTTGTTTGGACCATATGCTGCATGGCTTCCATACATGCCGGGGATGGCTTGATGCCCAGGTTCTGTGATAGATATAGACATGTAGGAAAGCTGAAGCATGCAGAGGAGGTAAAGCTGTTGTTTTTCATCAAACAACATCTGCGAGCGCGAGTGATTCCAAAGGCAAACGGCGCTCCCACAACAACAAACACGTCTCAAGGTTGGTGGTGGGGGGGGGGGGGGGGGGGGGGGGGGGGGGGGCGGTTAAAGGGGAACGGATCTTTTTTTGATATTCCGATTAACAATTCATCGTGGCATCGTTGGATCTGATCTATATTTCAGATTCCCATCCCAGCTTCGACTGCCTCCGAAATAATGTTACCTTCGGAGCTCTTGGCTGTTGGAAATATAGCTACAGCTTCTGTTGTTATTGTTTGCAATCTAAAAACCTTGTAACCCCCCCCGAACCACATGAACTCTAATTAATATCCCAACATTCTATCCTCTATCTATGTCAGTGGTCCTCAAAGTGGGGTCCGGGGACCTCCAGTGGTCCTTGAGGGGGTTCTAGGGGGTCCACAGCAAGATTAGTTGATATAGCCTCAAAATCAGTTCAACCACTTTGACCCCATTTCATAGTTGGGCTATTCAAAAATAGCCGATCTGCAAGCTCACAATGTGCCGCCATGCAACGCCATTATGAGCTTGTAGATTTTATTCTTTATAAAAACAAATGTAAACCAAGAAAACCTATTTTCTATCTATGCCCGTGGTTCCCAAACTTTTTCATGTCAAGGACCCCCAAATTGACATGTATTTGACCCCATTTACAAGGTTTTGTGCCAGGGACCTCCAGGAGAGAAGATGTATGTTTTAAAAAAAAATCTAAATTATTCAAAATCACCCAAAAAAATCTTTTAAAAAAATGAAAAAATAGCAGATGCACAAGCAGATGGATCATGCGCTGTGAGCTTGTATATCTGCCATTTTTGAACAGCCAACATATGAATGGATAAAGTGGTTAAAATGATTGTGACGCTATATTTACATCTGCTGGGGACCGCCTGGTATACCCGTCCCAAGCAGAACCAGTGACCTGCGTTGTGGTGGTCTGCTCCCAGGGTGAGTAACCTCATCCAGGCTGTCGGCGCTCCTCTGACTCAGGCCTGTGTCGAGCCACCATGGCGGGCCCGGGCGCGGGGGGGGGGGGGCTCTGACGTAGACCCCGGCCCACGCATCGGTCTGGCCGATACGTGGCGCTCTTATAGGCTCTATGCACGGCAGCCATATTGGAAAGAAATTGGGCCTCTCGTTCTCACTTCCTTCACAGGTGTTACCAATGACACTAATGAAGGCTCGGTTCACTTTCATGCACTGCAGTGGTTCTCAAACCTTTTCATTTCAAGGACCCTCATAACTCCGAGAGTGTACAAATGGAACCAAATGGACCCGTAAGGGTCCATTTGGTTCCATTTGTACACTCTCAGAGTTACACACCTTTTGAGGTGACATTTAACCCCCTCAGGGAATCATGAGGGTCCCTGGACCACACTTTGAGACCCACTGGTGTAGCTCACAGTCTTGAGCCAACATGCACAATATCAGCACCTTGACTCTGTTTGACCAGAATGGAACAGAGCCTTCAATTAGCATCATTGGTAACGCCTGTGAAGGAAGTAAGGAGAGGCCCGATTTCTCTTCAAAATGGCCGCTGTGCATATAGAGCCTATTGTGACTTTTTATTTTCATACATCGGTATCTGCAATTATTATGCATTTTGTTGTACCACTTTAGACCTGGTGTCCCTATTTTAGGCATGTCAAATAGGTTCAACGTTTTCAAACATGAAAAAAAGTATTGATGCTGTACTAGCTTTTTTTTATGCTACTGTATATGAACACATTCTCTCAAACCTTTTCATGTCATGGACCCCCAAAATGATACGTATTTGGCCGCCGACCCCCATCTCAAAATATGTTGTTCCAGGGACCCCCCAGAAGCAAAGATTTGAGTAAAACATTTTCACTTTAAAAGAATATAAATATATTAATTTGCACACATGTTCTCGATTTTTCAAAAATAGCAGATCTACAATCTTTTTTGAATAGCCAAAGTGTAAAATAATGATTTTTAGCTCAAATAAAAAAAAAAGACACAGATGCGTTCCAGGTCTTAATGGGTTAAAGCTCTACGGTACAGGACCGTTCACACCAAACCAGCATAACTATAACCATAACTATTAACTTCATCGCTCCCTATTGTCTTCGTTATAGTCGTGACTTGAGAATGAGTTTTAAAACTATATCTTTATAGTTACGGTGCTTGTTGTGAACAAGCCTTTAAGACCTTGGTTCTCAAAGTGGGGTCCGGGGACCCCCAGGGGTACTTGAGGGGGTTCCAGGGGGTACCCAGCAAAATGTGTAAATATAGCATCAGAATAATTATGACCTTTTATACTTTGGCTATTCAAAGTATAAAGCGCGGCACCGAGTGCCGCGCTATGAGCTTGTAGATCTGCTATTTTTGAAAAATCTTGAAAATTTGTGCAAATCTTTGAATACATATATTTTAAAGCGAACATTTGTAACTCTAATCTTTGCTTCTGGGGGTCCCTGGAAAAAAATATTTTTAGATGGGGGTCCGCAGCCAAATACATATCATTTTGGGGGTCCTTGACATGAAAAAGTTTGAGAACCACTGCTTTAAGACACCGATCATTTACTGGATTTACACAACGTTGACGAGGGAGATGAGGAGCGTGCGCGTCTGTGCACGCGTGGCAATTTATGTGCTTTTGCGCGAGGGGTAAAACGTTTTGGGTTTTTTACATTACATAAAACATTTTGTGAGCGTGAGAGCGCGCGTGTGTGTGTGTGTGTGTACTTGTGCTCGTGCGTGCGTGCGTGCGTGCTTGTGGGTGCATTTGTGCACAGTAAAAAATGGAATCATCCTGCAAACCATTCATACTCTCTCGGAATTCAATTTACATTAAAGATGTCACTCTGTGTGTGTGTGTGTGTGTGTGTGTGTGTGCGTGCGCGCGCGCCCGTGCGTGTTTCTACGACCATAAAAAAAGGTTCACATCTGTGTCTGTAACGCAGCTGGGGCGACAGTGGCATGTCAAAGAAGCAGCACACCCTCCTCCGCCCCCCCCCCCCCCCCATAGCCTTGAGCACCCTCCCCACCTCCCCCTCCCCCCCCGCCGCCGCCCTTGTCGTCCACAGCTTCAGGTCACACCTTTTTCAAGCTGGCTCACAGGCCATGAGGACTGGCAGGTATGTCGGGGGGGGCCACCCGAGGAGGAGCCTCTCTCTGCCCGCCCCCCCCCCCCCCCCCCCTCTTGTCAGCCGCTTGTCCTCCAAACGCCAGGCTGCATCCGGTCTGACTGTTTTACCCCTCACCTTCCCGTTCACACCCACCACCACCACCGCCGCGAGGCAGCTTTAGCCCCCCCGAAGCCACGAGCGAAAAAACACACGGAAAGACTTGGCGAGTTGACACGCGGACGCTTTCATCGGCGCTCCGCGACATATGCCGTCTGCCGCCGCACGCTCAATCACGCAGGCCCCCCCGCACGCGCAGGCTCGCGTCGTTAAGAAGACGAGTGATTCTCAGCCATTTTAATTTCAAGGACCCCTGGTTTGATAGGCATTTATAGACCATGCGCAGTGGCTCAGCAGGTAGAGCGAGGTAGAGCGCTTGGGAAGGTTCCAGGTTCGATCGCCAGCTCCCCCTGGGATAGTGTCCTATGCACTTTAGATGCAAGTCTCCATTTGGCAGTGGTGGAGAGTAACTAAGCATTTACTTAGGTACTTACATTACTTGAGTATTACCAATTTCCAATACTTTAACAATTCAATTCTACTCCACTACATCTCGGATCCAAAATTCCAAACATCGTACTTTTACTCTACTACTGTACATATACATATTCATTTGAAAACCGTTGAGAACCCGTGTTAACACTTGGGGTGCCAGAGGTTTATTAAAAAAATGTACGTTGAGTGCCAGGATTTTTAACCATTTTTTAGGAGCCGAGATACAGGCTTTTGAAGTCATAAGTTAACCAGGAGGTGGATTGGAGTCTAAATCTTCGGAAAATGATATCTCCTGCATGTTTCTTTTTTTTTTTTTTTATGTTTTTTTGAAAAAAAATCATTTTTTTTTTTTTCAAAAAACGTATATATACGGTTTTGGCACCCAATGTGTTAAAGACTAAAATGTCTATCTTTTTTTCGTCGACTCCTCCCACTCGCACTGACCTGAAGGTCGCGGCAAGCGATGGCGCCACAGAGAGACGTTTTTCGCGTCTGGATGAAAACGAGCCGCTGGTTGGAAGGGAAAATGACCGCCGCCCATCACCCATCAATCACGTCCGACGGCATCCTGTACGCAGCGGGAGGACTAGGACCGCGCCACGACGGCATCGCTACTTTTAGGAGTTTATAAATAATACCATCACTGCTCCCCCTTATCTTCAAGACTGTAACTCATAATGCTAGCCGCGCAATAATGGCTTTTTGTTAACCCATTAAGACCGGGAACGCATCTGTGTGTCCTTTTTCACCGAGTGCCGCGCTATGAGCTTGCTATTATATTTTTTTTATCGTGAAAATGTGTGCAAATATTTGAATATATATACTTTTAAAGGGAACATTTTTTGAATCTCAAATCTACACATTTGAGATTCACATATTTTGAGATGGGGGTCCGCGGCCAAATACATATAATTTTGGGAGGTCCTTGACATGAAAAAGTTGATATAGAAACATACGTTTTTTGGTAGAATCCCCAGAAGCAAAGATTTGAGTTAAAAATGTTCGCTTAAAAAAAAATATATATATATACTCAAAGATTTGCAAAAAATTTCATGTTTTTTTTTTTAAAAGCAGATCTACAAGTTCATAGCGCGGCACCGAGTGCCGCGCTATGAGCTTGTGGATCTGCTATTTTTGAATAGCCCAAATAAAATCGAAAAATGACACCGATTCTATCCCGGTCTCAATGGGTTAAGACAGTATATCACGGCCAACAGGCACCGCCGAAATGACCAGTTTAATCATCATCTGTAGCGGTTAGCGGTCATATCACTCGGTGTTTGCGTTAACCCCGCGCGCCCTAGCCTCCGCCGCCAAACAAAGAAGGTCCCATTCACCAACACACACACACACACACACAGCCAGGTTCCTGTTCGTTCCGAGTGTTCATTTGACCACTTTAAAGCCGACAGCGGAAAATAGCCGCTCTACAAGCTCACCTATAATGACCCGAAACAAGGAACGCCGGGTTGGGGAAAGTGGTTAACTTCCCGGAGTATAGAAATGGAGCCCTCAAGACTCAACGCGTTTTACCCTCAATTGTGTGTTGATTTTGGAAACGCCAGAAGCAATTACAGTGGCTGGTTGTTTTTAGCCTTTGTTCTTTGTTACGAAGTTGTGTACGAAGACAACCAGCCAAGCAACGGGGGAGAAAACAGTGGAATGGTGCAGCCAAATAACCATCTGCCAGAGCCCGTGTTTAACCCATTAAGACCTGGAACTGTGTCATTTTTTAGATTTGAGCTAAAAAGTATTATTTTACACTTTGGGCTATTCAAAAATAGCAGATCTACAAGCTCATAGCGCGGCACCGAGTGCCGCGCTATGAGCTTGTAGATCTGCTATTTTAAAAAAAATCGTGAAAATCTTTGAAAATATATTTTTTTAAAGCGAACATTTGTAACTCAAATCGTTGCCTCTGGGGGTCCCTGGAACAAAATATTTTGATGGGGGTCCGCGGACAAATACATATCATTTTGGGGGTCCTTGACATGAAGAAGATTGAGCACCACTGATATAGAAACATGCGTTTTTCAGAAAACTGTTGAGATTTAGGAGAGACACGTAGAATCGGCTTCAGGTCTCAATGGGTTAAGGATCTTGAAGGATCCAATAAAAAGAAGGGTAGGAACATCTAAAGAGGCTGGCAGTGGGGACACACGCCATTAGCTTAATGACAGAATGAGGAATGGGGGATAGGGAGGAGAGATTAAAGAGCCAAGCATTGCAAAATTTGCCTTTAACGGGAATCAAGGCGAGTAATCTAATAAATAGCGTGGCGGGGGGAAAAGGTGGGAGGCGGCCTGGCTTGGAGTTTTCTTTGCCTCAGGTAGAGAGGAGGAAAAAGGCGGCGAGAGGAAAGGGATGGTAGAGCCATTCCGTTGGCTAAGCCGTGACCGTCGGAAAACATTAATGTCGTCGCCTCTGCTTTTCTTCAAACTTGCGCCCTTTTTGCTTTGAACCCTCCCCGCCGTCTTTCCTGAGAGAGTACCTGAAATCCCGGGCCTTCAGAGCCATTACGGGACCCCGCCGAGGTAATTACAACATTTTCTCCGTTTGTGATGTCACTTCAAAGTGATGACAAACAGCCCCCTCGCCAGCGAACGCGCACACTATGCAGATAGAGGAACAAAGCCCCGCCGGAAGGATTACTGAACCATCCACATTGTTTTGCTGCCGGTCACTAATTCAATTAATAGCATGAGGCTTTAACCCGTTAAGACCGGGAACGCATCTGTGTCATTTTAAGATTTCTTTGGCTATTCAAAAATAGCCTTGTAGATCTGCTATTTTAGAAAAAAATCGTGAAAATGTGTGCAAATCTTTGAATATGCATATATACATATTTTTTAAGGCGAACATTTGTAACTCAAATCTTTGCTTCTGGTGGATTCTACAAATGTCTTCTAAATCCTACGTTCTTTTTTTTTAAACTTATGTCGCCATTATATCATTGGTTCTTTTTTCATGTCAAGGACCCCCAAAATGACATGTAGGACCCCCATCTCAAAATATGTTGTTCCAGGGACCCCCCCAGAAGCAAATATTTGAGTTAAAAATGTTCGCTTAAAAAAAACATCTATATTCAAATATTTGCACAAATGTTCAAGATTATTCAAACATAGCCCAAAGTATAAAATAATGGTTACAAGTGGTTACACAGGCGCGTTCCCGGTCTCAATGGGTTAAAACTGACTTGAAAGAAATCATTCTGACACACAACTTTGCCTTCATTATGCCTGAGGATTTCCATATTTGCGGCTTGGATGTAAAAGTAAGCCGCAGCCTAGTTTAATTTGAAATTCCGTGCATCTCCCCCCCCCCCGTTCCTCCCATCACATTATCTTAACCCATTGAGACCTGAAGCCGATTCTACATGTCTCCTAAATCTCAACAGTTTTCTGAAAAACGTATGTTTCTATATCAGTGGTGCTCAATCTTTTTCATGTCAAGGACCCCCAAAATGATATGTATTTGGCCGCGGACCCCCATCAAAATATTTTGTTCCAGGGACCCCCGGAAGCAAAGATTTGAGTTAAAAATGTTCGCTTTAAAAATATATATATTCAAAGATTTGCACACATTTTCACGATTTTTCAAAAATAGCAGATCTACAAGCTCGTAGCGCGGCACTCGGTGCCGCGCTATGAGCTTGTATATCTGCTATTTTTGAATAGCCCAAAGTGTAAAATAATGCTTTTTTAGCTCAAATCTAAAAATGACACAGTTCCAGGTCTTAATGGGTTAAAAGGGAGCTCAGCAAATGAGAGGGAAGAGATCGACAACATGAGTCAGAGAAAAGGAGCAAGCGTTTGCCAGCGTCTGCTCCGGGAGTAAATAGAGAATCAAGTGTGCACACTAAAAGCAAAGTATAATATTCTGCCTCAGGAAGAGGACTGGAGGAGAGTCTGAGCAAACAGAAAATACCGCTGTCATTTCTGTCGACTCGGCTGAACCTTTCAAGGCAGGCCAGATTCCATCTTGATCAAAGCAAAGAAGAGCCGGCCTCAAAATAAACAACCAGGCTCACACCAGGCTGTCATAAAAGGCCCATTTTGTAAAAAAAAAAGAAAATTACACATTTCAAATTCCTCCTGTGATCATAAAAATAGACACGACTCCAAATGCTGACACTGGTCTACTCTACGTCATCTGGGAGACGGCTACTGATGACGAAGGAACGTCTGAATGTCTTGCTAAATCAGGGCTGGGCAACTTTGATGATGGAGAGAGCCACTATATTTCCACAGTCACTCCAGAGGGCCACATCGCATATACTGTCGGGCCATTCTATGTCACACAAAAGTAGCAAAAATAGCCGGTCTACAAGCTTGTAGATCTGCTATTTTTGCTATTTTTTAATTGGAATCGAGATTTTTTTTTTGCCATTTTTCAATTGGAATCGAGATTTTTTTTTGTTGCTATTTTTCAATTGGAATTCTGAAAAGTAACATTTTTATTTAATTTCAAATGCATTTAATTACACTTATGTTAACTTTATGAACTTAAACACAAATACATTTACATAAAGACATAAAAAAGACGCTATAATTTGAATACTAGTCATTAATCTACTAATATAGACTGAAATAATTAAAGCGGGTCATGCTTGGAATTGTAACAGCTGAAATCAATAATATATCAGTGTTCCCATATTAACCTGCGGGCCGCATTAAGTGAAGGTGGGGGCCGCGTTGTGCCCCCCCGGGCCGCCAGTTGCCCATGTACTGTATGTGCTAAATACTTGTGACAGCGTGGCTGTCACACGGCTCAAACTTCCTCAACAGACGAGTGGTCTTAGATGACCGGGGAGCAAAGCCCCACAGGCCCGGGGACGGCAGCAGATGAATGCGACTTGACCACATGAACCCTGTGGCGTCACTATTCTGGGCACGTCACAGTAGGCAAACATTCGGCAGAAATAGAAGAACGTTGGCCTGGGCCGCAGCGAGGCGGTCCAGGCACCCTATAGGCTGCAATGCCAGCCTGACAGCGCGTCGCGGGTTCGACTCCCGATCCCGACGACCTTTGCTGCGCGTCCCCCCTATCTCTCTCCCTATTTCCTGTCAGCCTGCTATAATCTATCAATAAAGGCAAAAAGACCCAAAAAAAAAACAATATGAAAAAAATGAAATAGAAGAACATATGCGGGAAAACATGCAAATATTTGCCCGCAAATAGCCGATCTACAACCTCACAATGTGTTGTGCTGTAACGCGTTGTGAGCTTTTAGATCGTCCATTTTCGGTGTTTAGATTAGGTGAAAAAAGGTGGAAAAAGGAGGTGACCAAGTGTAGACCCCTGTGGGGCCCCAGTCAATGCATATAGGGCAGTTTAACCCATTGAGACCTGAGGCCGATTCTAAAAATGTCTTAAAAAAATATATATATTCAAAGATTTGCACACATTTTCACGTTTTTTTCAAAAATAGCAGATCTACAAGCTCGTAGCGCTGCGCCGAGTGCCGCGCTACGAGCTTGTAGATCTGCTATTTTTAGAACGTTCTTCTCCGTTTTGCTCACTACATTTCTAGAAAACAATGGCTGTCGCACTGATGTGAACTCAGCGAGAGCCGTCTCCCATTTGATTCCCAGGACACTGTGTACCTTGACGACCATGCCTCAGATCTTACGCGACACATCGTGTTCGCGAGGACACGTTTGTCATTCTCTCTGTTCCATGGTCCAGCAAAGTGTGATAACTGTCACATCGTAGGGGCCACGTTTCGTTGGTGATGAGAAGTAGGATGGTTGTATATGAACACTGCGGGCAGGTGTACAGTTCAGAAGAACAAAAGAAAGCTATAGAGCCAGTACTGTACATAACTTTTTAGAAAGATATCAGGGAAAGGCCATTATCCATATCCTCAGAGACTATGAGTTGACTCATAGTCTCTTTATCTCACCTTATTTCCTGACTAGGATGTAGACCACACCCCCACGCAGCCTCCCCTCCCCACAAGGAAGGGCAGTGCCCCAAAGCATTGTGGTCATTGTAGTAATGCAGCAGTTCAGTCAAACCCCAGTCAAACACACAGACTTCTATATTTTTCTGGCCATAGGGTGCAAATTTCAAATTTTGCTACTGTTATCTACTACAAATATTATTAACATCGAGTGACTGTAAGTTCTTCCAGGGGTGAAATGCTCCTTTAACCCTAACCTCACAAAAAGAAACTATGCCAAACCATATAACCTCACAGTACCCAGGGTGATAGTATGAGATAGTATGAGAGTGACTAGCATGGACTCCCATTGTAAGAATGGAATGCGGAAATGCTCTTGTCAATCTCAATGAAGAAGTTCCAATGTTTGGAACTACAGCCCATAGTAGCCCGCTTTACGGCGAGATCAAAGCGTGACGGAACTCTCTCTCTCTCTCTATCCATCTATGGGTCTGACAGTACCCAAAAACAACCATTATGTCGTGACATGCAAAAAAAAGAATGGAAACAGACCCACGGACGGTCTTGGGAACGTGGAGCTAGCATCTTAACACAGTGTGCCACAATGGCTTGCTGTTCCACCCACTGTTTTGGATGGTATTTGTAGCGCTATCCCAATGATGGCTCCTCACTTACTTGGCCACGCAATTTCGAATTTAGTCATTTGGCAGACAATGATTATCCTGAGTGACTTACAATAAACAAGGCAAACATAGTACATATGTGGTCAGTGGTGATTTTATCTTTGGTGGTACGCTATTTTGACGACGTCACGCGCACGTCGGTCGCTTAACACCTACACTACAGGATCTAGCATATTCTTTACTTGAGTCCAGTATTCAACATCTACTTGAGTAAAAGTACAAGAATATTGGTATTAAAATGTACTTAAAGTACCAAAAGTAAAAGTATGCATTGTGCAGAATGTCCCATTTCACAAGTTCAAAATGTATACAAAATATTTTGAAAATAGCCGATCTACAAGCTTGTCGATCTGCTATTTTCAAAAGGCCTAAATAGGGCTGAAGTGGTTAATTAAGCAATATTACACGAGAGGGTGTGCTTTACCGTCATTATTGGCACACCAGTGATGCGGTCAGGAACGAGGCGAAGCCGAGTTCCGCCAGCATCACTGAAGTGCCAATAATGTAAGGTAAAGCACACCCTCGAGTGTAATATTGCGATTATACAACAGTTACCAACAAAACACATCCAAATGTATTCATATTGTGGGGCAATTAATAATAAAAATGTTTCGCTATTGTCCGTTTCCCTGTAAAGAGAAGAGTTTTTGACTGAGAGACATTAAATAGTCCCTGTAGCAGTGCTTTGAGTTTGAGGCACCGTCTCATCAACACAGCTGAGCTATCAATGCTTGCGCAGTGGAATGAATTCCAGTAGGCTATATGCTCCGTCGTACGACCGTGTCACGCGGCCAAAATAACTGATCTACAAGCTGACAACGCGTCGCGATGGCGACGCGTTGTGAACTTGTAGATCGGCTATTTTGGCCGCGTGACACGGTCGTACGACGGAGCATATAGCCTACTGGACTGTTAACGAAATGGGAGTCATTTTACTTTACACAGGAGGATATTTATAACCTTCTAACCATTGATCAACCGTAAATCCACCAAATTAACAACATAGTCCATTTTGCATAGCTGTTTGTTCTCCGGTGGCGGCGGTGGGTCAGGCTACTGTCTGTTTGTTTTCCTACCGTGGGACAGAGTGACTTCACAGCACAGCTGTGCCATATAATGGTCTAATCAGGTGCGGACTGGACTGCACTGCGGAGTGATTTATTAATGTGATTAGGCCCGTGCTATGATGCTGGTTTGAAGCACGGCTAGAAAGCTATTTCAACCAATCAGATTGCTTGGTCGGAACTACCTGTTGTATAATGTGTGTTTTGTAATAACAATCAAAATCTCCAAAGTAACTAAAGCTGTCATATATTTGTAGTGAAAAGTAAAAGTTCAATATTTTCCTCTGAGATGCAGTGGCGTAGAAGTAAAAGTACCGAAAATTGGAAATACTCCAGTAAAGTAAGAAATACCTCAAAAATAGACTTAAGTACAGTACTTGAGTAAATGTACTTAGTTACTTTTACACCACTGCGTGCGCGTGCTCCTGAAATAACCGTACGCCGTGGTACCGCGTGCAATGAGCGACGCAACACTGAGTGTAGTGCCTCAGTAAACTAGGATCACAGTGCAGTATGCCCACGTCCAACTCGACACACATTGCAGCCCTGTGATTTCTTTTGTGAAAATGTGTTGGTACAAAAGGCCAATGTATCGGCTGATGTTAGCTCATTTACATTACACAGGCAACGGCATGTATAGTGCTAGCAGAGAGTGTAGCGTTAGTCAGAGCAAAATGTTAACCCTTTAAGACCTGAGGCAATTCTTTTAAAAAATCTAAATCCTAACAGTTTTTTGAAAAAAAGTATAAAAAATATTTTTTCACGATTTTTCAAAAATAGCAGATATACAAGCTCATAGCGCGGCACTCAGTGCCGCGCTATGAGCTTGTATATCTGCTATTTTTGAATAGCCAAAGACATCTAAAGTGACACAGATGCGTTCCAGGTATCAATGGGTTAAGTCAAAATGGCACTCATTCTCTGTACTGTACGTATTCGTCCATGTTTTACAAAGCGTTGAACCTGAGCCAGGCCATACATCAATGATAGCGATAATATCACACCCCATACAGTGGTGGAAAAAGTACTCACATTTTGTACTTGAGTAAAAGTATCAATACTGCAACGTAGAAATACTCTGTGACAAGTAAAAGTCCAGAATTAAAAATTGACTTGTGTAAAAGTGCAATAGTATTGGAATCAACATGTAGCTGAAGTACCAAAGGTACTCATTATGCAGAAATCATTTATGTTTTCAAAATGTAAATGCATTTTGAAAATAGCAGATCTACAAGCTCACAATGCGTCGCACGCATTGTGAGCTCGTAGATCAGCTATTTTCAAATGGCCGAAATATACAGTATATAGGGCTGAAGTGGGTAATGCATGTTCTGTAATAATAATCTAAATCCAGAAAGTAACTAGTAACTAAAGTTTTCAAATAGTTGTAGTGGAGTAAAAGTACAATATTTGCCTCTGAGGTGTAGTGGAGTAGAAGTAAATACTCCGGTAAAGTAAATATACCTCAAAACGTTACTTAAGTGCATACAGTACTTGAATAAATGTACTTAGCAGTACACAGCTGTAAACCAGCAACAACAACCAACACAGGTATCTGATCGGTATTCTGCATTCACCAACACGCAAGTTCAAGTATTGGAATCGGTATCTGGAAGGAAATAATCAGAACTCTAATTTAAATGCTGCATTATACCCACGGTTGTGGGTATAGCAGATATACAAGCTCAAAATATAAATATAAATATCAGATCTACAAGCTCATAGCACGGCACCGAGTGCCGCGCTATGAGCTTGTAGATCTGCTATTTATTTATTTTAAACGGGGTGCCGTGATTTTCAGTGATTCCCCCCCCCCCCTAAAAAGTGTACAGAAAGTGTTAAAATTATGTTTGTATGTGGACACGCCTCCAGTTCATTAAGTATACCTGGTTCTCACCTTAGCACCTCCTCCACCACCTTAGCACCACCCACCTGTCCTAGTCCCTTCTCCTCCTCATGCCCACACCTGTTGTGTTATGATAATAATAAGGGGCAGGGTATAATTTTACTGAAGTGCTGTTTCTCTATTGGCACGTTTGACCCTCAAGGTGTCAGCCTCCAGGAAGAAACTCAAAATAGTCAGAGAAGACATAAAACACCATAAGAACACCACCAGGGGGCTTAATGAAGTTCTATCAACCTCATAGACACATGAAAAACAGAAAAAGTGCAAAACCACGGCACCACCTCTTTAAATCTTGAAAATGTGTGCAAATATATGTGTATACATTTAAAAAACAACTGGCCTCAGGTGTGAATGGGTTCATGTTCAGCAAGGAGTTCACCACCGGTGGGCAAATCGATGCGCCGCACATCAACACTGTGGCTACTAATGCCTAAACGAAGAGGGAGTTTAGTTGGACATAGCACTGTTTCTCGGCATGGGGTCTCTAACCTGGGCACCCCCAGGGACCCTAGCTTGAGGAGTTATAGGCCTGCAACTCCGAGTGTGCACAAACGGGACCAAACGCACCCTCGTGGGTCCATTTGGTTCCATTTGTACGCTCTCAGAGTTAAATGAACGCTGAGGATTTTACAAAAGAGACAGAAGAGATGAAATATAATCATATCAAATGGGGGTCTGTGCAGGGTTGCCAGATCTGCTTATTATAATTCCCCCGTAAGATTTTATTTGAAAATAGCTGATCTACAAGCTCACAACGCGTCGCATCGCGACGCGTTGTGAGCTTGTAGATCGGCTATTTTCAAATGGCTGATGTATATGTTAAAGTGCTCGTGTGGCCCATAGCCGCTTCTTTTGGGCTGGTTTTCCTAGACCTGGTTGCTTGTTTCTCTCACAGAATCTGGCAACACTGGGTCTGTGGCCCTAATGCATATCAAACTGGGGGCTCTTCAAATGAAAAAAGAATCATTCGCATGGAAAAATAATGAACAAACAGAGGAGAAGAATTCAGAAGGCTTGCGAGAGATTCGGGAGAGCGAGGCGGAGCTCGCATCATTTCTGCTGTACTAGACCATGATGAGGTTAGTGGGCAAACAGGGTGGGAGGGGGCTCTGAACGTTGCAACCGGAGTCGCAAACCGACACATTATTATTAACATCAAAAGGAAAAGGTTCTCTCACCGATCACTGTGATGATACTGCATTTAACCCATTAAGACCGGGAACGCATCTGCGTCACGTTTAGATTTCTTTGGGGCTATTCAAAAATGGCAGATCTACAAGCTCGATCTTGCTATTTTTGAAAAATCTTGAAAATGTGTGCAAATCTTTGAATGTGTACAGTATGTTTTTTAAAGCAAGCATTTTTTTTTACTCAAATCTTTGCCTCTGGGGGTCCCTGGAACAAAATATTTTGAGATGGGGGGGTCCACAGCTAAAAACATAATTTTGGCGCTTCTTGACATGAAAAAGTTTGAGAAACACTGATATTATAGCAGCAACACACAGTAAGTGTTTAAAAAAAACTGTTAGGATTTAGGAGACATTTGTAGAATCCCCCAGAAGCAAAGATTTGAGTAAAAAAATGTTTTGCTTCAAAAACATATATATTCAAAGATTTGCACACATTTTCACGATTTTTCAAAAATAGCCCAAATAAATCTAAAATGACACGACACAGATGCGTCCCCTGGATTGAATGGGTTAACAACATGCTTACACTTTTTTCGCACCACTCAACCAGGCAGCGACGTCACATTATTTTTTTCACAAGTGTGTCAGCAGCATCATTAAAAGGCTCACACGCCTTCTAACGTTGTATGTTTAAAAGGCAGTTCAGAGACAGTTCTTGACGGAGACGCTAAGACAACGGCAGCACAAAAAAAAAGAAGAAGACAGAAACGGGGCCAGGTCTCCCATAGGAACCCCCCCCCTCCCCCCCTCCCTTCCATTTGCTAAAGCTCCCGTCTGCCCATGGAACTTAATTAGATTCTGATATCTTAGCCTCTTTTTCTCTTACGCTCGCCTTCGTCTTCAACACGCGTGAAATTGCGCCGCCGTTATCTATCATTTATTTACTCATTTGCTCATATTGTTTTCCCGCGGACATCCGCGTTTTGGGGGCATAAGCAGCCCTGCTGCGTGCGATCACAAGGCCCTACTACTTCGTCTCCTCCCCCCCCCCCTGGTCGGCCTTGTCGGTCGGTCGGTCGGTCGGTCGGTCGGTCGGTCAGGCAGGCGAGGCCCACCTCCTCTGCAGGTCTGAGCGCCGGCAACTCATTTGCTGCCGCTGGTCGGGGGGAGCTATGGATTTTTTTTCCTCCTTCCTCCCTCCCCCTTCCACCCAATGACAGCACAGTGAGGTGCTATGAGGGCTGGGTGCTAATGAGCTGACTCTGCAGACCAGGGGGGGAGATGCTGTGTGCAGCGCACGAGGGGGGGGGGGGGGGGAATCAGAGGACGGAGCGCCGGGGATCAGACGCTCTCTCTCTCTCTCTGTATGTGTGGCACCACGGAGCACCACCGGGGCAGCTGTGACCAACCGCCAAAGCCACGGCGGGGGGGGGGGGGGGGGGGGGACAGACACACACCAACTGAGTCACATCCACTCAGACAGGAAGTCTGCTATCTGCGAAAATTAGGCGAACCAGCGGGGCCACCGGCCAATCTGGGGCTTGTCGCCTCTCGTGACATCACAGCACGGTATCGTCCTCGGCCCGCCTTTCCTTAGCTCCCTTTTTTTTTTTTTTTTTGTCCATTGTGTTTGTGCTGATCCCGAGCAAATGAGTAAGGCTATAAAAAAAAAGGAGGTCATTCGCTGCATTCACCACAGATCAAACGCCAACTCTGTGGGACACTGGTACTGCATGCTGGGATGAATGGTAACCAGTCCAATAGGAAACACACATGCACACACACACGCGCACGCACACACACGGGGGCATGGAAAGTCCCAAGTGCTACTGGTGGTGAGAGGCAGACAGCATATTAATCGGTTATGGTGATTTAAGGCAAAAGCGTGAGCAATGGATTTTTCACGTGATCAAAGTAGTGTAAAAGATAAAGAAAAGCAGCAGGTTTTTTTTTGGTACAATGCGGGGCCTTCGCCTCCCTCTGTTGTTCTGCAGCACAGCAACATGAAAAGCCTCCCACACCGGAGTCCTTGACACAGTGCTTGTGTAATTGGTTATGTTTTCTTTTTTCGAAGGGCCAAGCGTTTTCAAAAAGACTGTGTCATGGCATTCGGTGCGTTCGCCGCGTTGCCAAGGTAACTCGTTTTATGCCACAAAACTCTCCGTCTCTGGCGCTGACATCTCTCACTGCCTCCATGTTGCTTTGGAAAAACAGTTATCACAGCAAGATCAACGGCTAACGCGATTGGACCTTCGTCGTATATATTTGCATTTACCACCACCCAGCCTGAATAAACAAAACAAGAGCGGATTGAGCCAAGTAGGCCAAGGATTGAAAAGAAAAATCTAAAAGAAAACCATGCCAACTGGAAGAGTACGTGTTTGCACATGTTAGAAGCAGTCACGATTTCAACTGGGGGACTTGGTGAAGTGGAATGGACAAAAGAAAGCAGGGCCCTATTCTAGTTGGACAGGGGGGGGGCTTTATTCATTTAGCCGTATCAGCCCTCCGGGCTACGTGATCCCTTTTGGTGAGGGTTTTTTTTTTTTTTTTTGTGTGCCGAGTTTGCCATGAATAATTCTAGCCCACTCTGCACATGTGGAGCTCTTTCTGGAATATGGGACTAAAATAGAAACTGCACTTACACGCATGGGTGACCGAGAAGCTGTTGGACGACTCGAGGTTGTCAACATTGTAGGTCAGGTGGAAAGGCTTCTCCGTGGTGTTCTGGTTGGTGTTGTAGAGCTGGACGGCGAACCTGAAAGCGCTGTGCTCCTGCACCGTGGAACGCATGAAGAGACCCCCTGAAAGACAGCGACGACAACAACAACAAACACAAACACACACACGTTCATTTACCGTTTTGGTTTTGTGCGTGTAAGAACGGACTTAAAGCCCCAGCACTTAAATCGACTTGTGAGAAGGTGTATAACCCTAGGCCGGCGCTTCTCAAAGTGGGAGCTCCTTGAGGAGGGGGTTCCAGGGGGTCCCCAGATAAATGATGGATAGTTAGGAACCAAATGGACCCCTTGTGTGGTTGTAACTGAGAGTGCACAAATGGAACCCCTTGTGTGGTTGTAACTCTGAGAGTACAAATGGAACCAAATGGACCGGTTCCATTTGTACACTCTCAGAGCTATGGCGGTCTGTGGTCTAATGCAGGGGTTCTCAAAGTGGGGTCCGGGGACCCCCATGACCCTATATCAGCTATTTTTTCCCCCAAAACATAAAAAAATGTATATTTCTAACACCACAAATCTTGTATGGGGGCCTTCAGATGGGGGTCCGCGGCCAAATACACATCAATTTAGGGGTCCATGGCATGAAAAAGTTGGAGAACCACTGACCTAATTTAGGCGACTGTAGGATGAGCATCGCTTATTAAAAAAAAGGCAATACACAGAGATCCTCGATTACAGTTTTAGAAACAGACAGTCCAATGCGTAAAAACTGCTAAAGTGTTGTTGAGGATGAGAGGAGAGCTTGGTGGAGGAGCCACTGATGATGATCGCGTCCTACATGCACTTATGATGACGCGCTGCAGTTGTTCCATAGAAGACATTAAAAATGATACATCGAACACGTCTTTTTTTTTTCCCTCTACACCTATAGCCTCTTTTCCAAAAATAGCCGATCTGCTTTTTTCGGCTAATGTTTCCCTCAGAAAAGGAATTGTAGGGTTCATGTGGTTAATGTAAAGAAACTAAATCCTATATCACACAAGGATTTGGCGGACCCCCTATAGTAGCTCTGAGGCCCCCCTAGGGGTCCCGGACCCCCTGTTGAAGACCCCTGGTCTAGGATGAATATAGTTTCGAGGAGTCGGTGCGTTTTGTTCGCGACAATAGACCCGATCGAAAGTCTCTTTATCAGTATGGCAGATATCAGCTCCGCGCTCCGGATAGCGTTGAATCTCTCTCTCTCTCTCTCTCTCTCTCTGGGATCGATGCTTTTTGATTTTTTTGTTGTTGAAATGTTGCCATTTTAAACATGTTTAAAAAGCACAGAATGCAAAACGGCTTACCTATGTTGATCTGATTGGGAAATCCCGCGAACGATCTGCCAAAAAGCCAGAGCAGAAACAGACAGACCACGCTTTGTGCCATCATCATGATATTCTCTCTCTCTTCCAGAAGAACCTGTGTTATTAAACTCCTCTCAAAAGGGACCGTTACTTAAGGACAGATCGCATGCATGCAGACCGGCTGGACTGGACGGACGGACGATGGAAAATCCGCTGGATGGATGGTGGTCGCTCACAGTGCGCCAATTAGCTTCGTGGAGGTGCAGCCCCCGAGTCAGGCTGCAGCTTTCTGTTTTTACCAACTGAGAGCAAAGCACAGAGAGAGAGAGAGAGAGAGAGAGAGAGAGAGAGAGAGAGAGAGAGAGAGAGGCAATGGCAGAGTGGGGAAGGACTAAGAGAGAGAGAGAGAGAGAGAGAGAGAGAGAGAGAGAGAGAGAGAGAGAGAGAGAGAGAGAGAGAGACAAGGGAAGAGTGAGGAAGGAGAGAGAGAGAGAGAGAGAGAGAGAGAGAGAGAGAGAGAGAGAGAGAGAGAGAGAGAGAGGCAATGGCAGAGTGGGGAAGGAGAGAGAGGGAGAGAGAGAGAGAGAGAGAGAGAGAGAGGCAATGGCAGAGTGTGGAAGGGAGAGAGAGAGAGAGAGAGAGAGAGAGAGAGAGAGAGAGGAGCAAGAGGCAAGGGAAGAGAGGGGAAGGAGAGAGAGAGAGAGAGAGAGAGAGAAAGAGAGGGGGCAAGGGGAGAGGAGAGAGAAAGCGAGGGGCAATGAGAGAGAGAGAGGGGGGGCAATGAGAGAGAGAGGGGGGGGGCAAGGGGAGAGGAGAGAGAGAGGAGAGAGAGAGAGTCTCTTATCCCAAAGATGGTGGTGGTGGTGGGGAAGGGAACTGATCTGAACTCAGATTGGAGCAGTGGGCAGCGGGCCAATGTTGATCAAACTTGATCTGACATTAAATTAAAAAGCCTAGAGTAGCCTGGCTGCTGGGTTACAACGCCGAGGAATCACGCGCTGCACTTGTCAATATTAGCCAGTGGTGGGGAAAAAGTACTCACATTTTTTACTTAAGTAAAAGTATCAATACTGCAATAAGTACTCCGGCCGTTGCAACTTGCAAGTAATAGTCCGGAATTTAAAATGTACTGAGTAAAAGTACTCCTTATGCAGAATGTCCCATTTCACAAGTTTTCAAATGTCTAAAATGTCTAAAGATCTTTTGAAAATAGCAGATCTACAAGCTCACAATGCCTGTAGATCGGGTATTTTCAAATGGTTGAAATGTATAGGCCTGAAGTGATTAATGTATGTTTTGTAATAATGATCAAAATCTACAAAGTAACTAGTAACTAAAGTGTTCAAATAATTGTAGTGGAGTAAAAGTACAATATTGCCTCTGAGATGTAGTCGAGTAGCAGTGAAAGGAAAGAAAATTGGAAATACTCCAGTAAAGTAAAAGTACCTCAAAATTGTACTTAAGTACAGTACTTGAGTAAATGTACTTAGGTACTTTACACTGACATTAGCCTACTGTGGAAAGGATCAATGCAAACACTGCAATCTCAAGGCGCACCAATGATTCTGAATAGGCTCTCTATAGCACTTCCAGCTGCTACATATGTGCATGCCATTTCATACAACTGGCTTGTCGAGTTTCCACGGACACCAGGGCGACACAAAAGCCATATCACAGAGTATATTCAGTGCTGGAATAATATGCCTCTCTTGGGGAACCTTTTTTTTTCCTACAACACAATGTGTTCACATGCAGACAAAATCTGAAACTTTTTTTTTTAAGGTCAGGATGAGTGAGCAATGTCAGTCTGGAATAGGCTCTATTCACAGCAGCCATATTGTGAAGACATTCACAGGTGTTACCAATGATGCTAATCAAGACTCTGTTCCATTCTGGTCAAACAGAGTCAGGGTGCTGATATTGTGCATGTTGGCTCACTGGAAACACTCTGCTACACCAGTGGGTCTACAGTTGGGGTCCATGGACCCTCCCAAATGGCCCCTTACAGGTGTGTAACTCTGAGAGTGTACATGGTTCCATTTGTACACTCTCAGAGTTGTGGGGGTCGTGGAAACCACTGTGCTACACTAAATGGAACAGAGCCTTCATTAGTATCACTGGTAACACCTGTGAAGGAAGTGATAATATGGCTGCTGCAGCAGCCATATTGGGAATGAATTGGGCCCCTTCCTTACTTCCTTCACAGGTGTTACCAATGATACTAATTAAGGCTCTGTTCCATTTAGTGTGGCATAGTGGTTGTCATATTTTCAAGGACCCCCATAACTCTGAGTGTACAAATGCAACCAAATGGACCCTTACGGGTCCATTTGGTTGCATTTGTACACTCTCAGAGTTACACACCCACCATGAGGGGCCATTTGGGAACCAAAATGGAGTGTTTCTAGTGAGGCAACATGCACGATATCAGCACCCTGACCAGAATGGAACAGAGCCTTCATTAGTATCATTGGTAACACCTGTGAAGGAAGTAAGAAGAGGCCCAATTTCTTTCCAATATGGCTGCTGTGCATAGAGCCTATTGGCAAGCCTTACACAAACTACTAGACAGAGATATGGATGGAGAGAGAGAGAGAGAGAGAGAGAGAGAGAGAGAGAGAGAGAGAGAGAGAGAGAGAGAGAGAGAGAGAGAGAGAGAGAGAGAGAGAGAGAGAGAGAGTAGGGTAGAGCTATCCATGGTTCTGAAATGGATAGCAAATACTGAGGGGAAAAACTGAGTTGTTTCATACGGTTCCCCTGAAAATCTAAAAACAATAAAGCATTTTTACGACGCAGTTTTGCCAGTCTTTTGAGGATTTGTGATCGCAAACATGACACACTTATACCTACTTTTTAAACTATATAGCACAGCAAATATGACATCTGCCCCCTGTCTGGAATTATTTAAAGTTCCAGTAAGTTTATGCTCTGTCACTAATGCAACATCTATCATCCCTGTTATTCTGCCTAACAGAGAACAATTAAGGGATTACTGGCTCATTTATCGCCCTCTGCAAAGCTCTTCGAAAATTGAGTTTTTAATTGCATTGCAAATGGGCAAAGCTTGAGCTATTGATACCATGATAGACTGGGTTCCCTACTGTATGACTTGGGGTTGACGGTTTGGCCTGTTAAAAAACCCTTTAGTTTGAAAAGACACCAGTGCAAATAATTGGAAACGGCCATGATATTAATAATCAAGATTAATAGCTTAAATGTATTTTTTAATTATTTTTTTTTTCATCTCTGTATTCATTGTAATTCCACTTTGAACCTGGTGTCCCTATTTTGGGCATGTTAGGCTATTATATGATATTTTTGTCCTAACTGTTCGGGATTTTTTTTTATTGTTTTCAAAGAAATTCCAAATCAGTGAAAATAGATCACACATGTTGTGAGATTGTGAAATAGATCTTTTTTTTTTAATTTTATTTGTCTAAGTAATCATGGGCGCTACACTCCCTCTGCCAGCCTAGGGAGAGCCTAGAGCCGAGCTCGAATAGATATTACAGGGATAGTTCACCCCCAAAATGACTTTTGTTCACCCCACAGAGACTTGAATTCATGGATATTCTTTTGTTTTTGTCGCATTCCTAAGGCAATAATTTGATGACCGGCAATGGTTCCGGCAGGAGACGCAAAGAGTCTCCTTTGTGTCTCCTACCGGTCCGCTGGTCATTGGCTTAGGAATGCGACAAAAACTAAAAAATATATATTTTTTTCTAAATATGATATATAGAAAATAAAGTATTTTTTTGTGGTGAAATGTTTATTGGTAGCCTAGTTGTGTATTTGGTTTTGGATCCAGATGATTTTAGTCAGAGAGCATCACAGCAGGGACTGCAGAGTACTGAAGATTGAAGCTCTTCCTTCTTGGCAAAAGTATGAGAACGAATCCTCTATGGATTAGCAGTCACACTCTCTGGTTTGCAGTTATTTATCATGCCTAGCTCTGTTTATTAGCAAAAAAAACAATCTGACACATCCTGATGTTATCCTAATGTCAGATTTCATTTACTGACACCAGTGATTCATTAGGGCAGGGGTCTTCAACAGGGGGTCCGGGACCCCTAGGGGGTCCTCAGGCCTACTGTAGGGGGTCCGCCAAATCTTTGTGTGATAGTATTTAGTTTTTTACATTAACCACTTGAACCATAGAATTCCTTTTCTGAGGGGAACATTAGCCAAAAATAGCAGATCGGCTATTTTTGGCTAAGAGGTATAGGTGTAGAGGGGAAAAAAGAACAGACTAAGTAAAAAAAAACGTCTATCTGAAACACAATTGTATACAATATAGAGGGGGTCCCTGCTTCATCTCTCTCTCAGCTAGGGGGTCCTTGGCCTGAAAACGTAGACGACCCCTGGCATTAGGGATTGGTTTATGTGGTAGATGTGTGTGTGTGTGTGTGTGTGTGTGTGTGTGTGTGTGTGTGTGTGTGTGTGTGTGTGTGTGTGTGTGTGTGTGTGTGTGTGAGAGAGAGAGAGAGAGAGAGAAAGGCCTCGGGGGTGATAAGAAAGTAGAGATGAGCTCTGACCTGTTCTCATACCAGGTATAGCTCAGTGTGGGGTCCAGAATGTGCCAGATGCTCTTTGAAAACGGATCTTAAATCAGTAACAATGGATGTGGTGGGCCTTGTCCGCCTCACCGGGCATGTGTGTGTGTGATTGACGCGACAGATTTGGCGGGGGTAGAGCAGTGCTTCCCAAAGTGGCCCCCCAGGGGTCCTTGAGGGGGGGGGGAGGGGGGGGGGTCCAGCACAAAATGACTAGCAGCATAACCAACTAGAATCCCATTTTACTACTTTGGCTATATTTGACTATGTACAAGCTCACGACGCGTGAGCTTGTAGATCAGCTATTTAATTTCGAACGATTTTTGAGAAATTTTAAAACATTTGGAATACGTTTTGAAAGTTTGAAACGACACAAAATGTTGTCTTAACCCATTAAATTAAGACCTGGAACGCATCTGTGTCACTTTGGATTTCTTTGGATATTCAAAAATAGCAGATCTACAAGTATGATCTTGTAGATCTGCTATTTTTGAAAAATCTTGACTTTTTTTGTTGTTGACTTTTTTCAAAAAAAAACTGTTAGGATTTAGAAAACAATTTTAAGACTCGCCTCGGGTCTTAATGGGTTAAAAGGCACAAAATGTTTTCAGATAGGGGGGGGGGGTCTCTGCGGCCAAACGTAATATCAATCGGGCGGTCCCCTTGAAATGAAAACGTCTGTGAGAACCGCCGGCGTCGAGCCACTGAAATCAATGGTGTCAATCACGTCATGATGTGATATGAGCCAGTCATCAGGAGAGGGGGATTTCCTTTTCAAGAGGGATCAAAGCTGGTGCCAATACCCACAATTCACCAGGCCTCGGGGGACGCATCTGTGATGACACCACATCGATTGTCCAGTGTGGGGAATCACAGGCCTCAGCCCGTATGAGGGGTGGGTGATCTTTAATGACTGAAGCCAACATCAACCGAACGAATAATTTAATGCTCATCCTCCCATGTTGGTGCCGAGCCAAACTGCGAGAGCAGTGAAATCGTTTTGAAAAAGGAGAAGGATCTCCCTTTTGAATGCGCCAAACCTTATTGTGAACGGCAGTCGTTTCCGCCGTTGTTCAAAAGTGAGCCATTCCTTTTTTTTAAACGAGGCCAACGTCAAACCGTGAGATGTGCACATTCTAGAAGATAAGAGAATAGGGGTGCCGGCACCTAGACTGTTAAAGCGGGCTTGCTAAATTGCTGTATCAAACAATGTATTATTTGTCATTGCCTGGATCCTCTGAACTATGTATGAGAAGTCTGATTTAATTAGTAATTTACAGTGCATGCTGTTTCGCAGTATGAGCTAATCATCCAGCATTTCAAACTGAACCCATAAAGAAAATCATTATCAGCTACAAGGGGAGCCCAAGTACTCGAGATAAGGCCTTGTTATCATAGATACTAAATGTGATGAACTTGCTGCATTATTTGCAATTAGGAGCTTCCATCCGTGCTGTGCTATCTTATAAAGTCAACCTCTGCAGGAATTCAATTTTGTCTTGGGTATAAGGCGCATGGATACAATCTATAAGAAAACACAGATAATTATACGATACAGTATGCTGGTTGGCGGTAGCATTCTAAATGAAAAGATTGTAAAATAGATGAAAAGACGATGCCTTTTATCTGTAACTCACACGGAGATGATTAAAACTGAGGGCTTGGCTCTGAGCTGTTAGAGCCACACAGCAGCGAGAATTAATAAATTCACTCCTCTGCACTCTCTTTCAATCACAACAAGATGAGAGCTTAATCTTAGCTTTTTGTGAGGGAAGCAGTTGGAGCCGCATTTGTATTTCAAACAGTGTACGACCTGTGTTCAAACTGCATATTAAGAGGACTGGATCCAGGGTCGCTGGTGTGGTGTGGTCTAGTTTCATTGTGATTTTGGAGGAGAAACTGTTCTAAGAAAAGCACATTACTCACTGACACTTTGTATAGCCAACCCCTGGGTTTGCTGACACAGAACCAGGTGTTTGATCAAGTGCTTGAATTCTTAAATCTGGCACAGATTAAGACCGAGATTTAATCTGTATACATCCAAGCTGTGAGCGTTAATCCAACAATAATGACTTCAATTTAGAAAATAACTGCTGGTATGAGGGGTACTGTACATTCTGCAGGGTCTGCAAACAGACCCATTTCATAGCAGCCATTTTGATGGGTAAACACAGCTGAATGCGATAACATTAATTGTTATTGCGCGGCAGCACGGATAGCTCATTTAACTTCATGCAGGCCCACAGAAACACCTTAATGAAACATACTGTATAACAATCAACGTTATTACCTTCAGCTGCATTTACCCATCAAAATGCCTGCTGTGAAAGGGGTCCATTTGAGCACTAATTGCTTTGTCATGTCAGAGATCTTTGTACTCTCCCCTTGCCTTGTACTAAAGAAAGAATGATTTACTAATTTGGACCTGGTGTCCCTATTTTGGGCGAGAATTGTCAAAAATGCACAGGAATTCTCAATTTATTTTATAAGCGATATCACGCCCTTACAACGTGTGAATAGGGAAAGAAAAATAGTCAGCAAAAATCTGTTTCCATGTGTTTTTTTGCTGTTCAGACTTCACAAAAAAAATGCGACTCCTATATGGAGAGGCCACAAATCGCCTGGATTTGGGCTGCCAGTCTGAACAGGGCCAAAGAAAAACGAAAATAGCTATTAGCCCTATACGACGAATGATTAAGGGATGATTAAGATTGTTCCCGTCTCACACATAACATGTCTCGTACCTCAATCTTTTCTTTTCTTAGCAGGCAGTGAACTGTATCACACGGCCACAATTCAACCGTGTTCCTGCTGTACCCTGCAATCATAGAAATGGCCCCTATGGTGAAAGACATATAATGATAGGGGGCTGAATTAGTGTTGCTGGGAGGATACGCTTAAACAAGCCTTCTCGAGTCAGTGATATTTGGAGAGCTCTTCTAAGAGGCCGTCAGTGTTGGCCAGATGTTAGAGGCAGATAAGAGCTTCGGCTCCCACGGCACTCTTTATTCTATCTCTCAGCCTATGGAAGTGCGTGCGGGAAGGCCCTGGCACTAAGGAGAGAGTGGCACTTGAAGAGCCACTGTGGCAGAGTGTCATGGCAAGTATCGAAGAAGTGAATGTGGTCATGGGGGTGCAACAGTTAATCAAACTAATTATAATACAAAAGAATCAATAATGTAGCAAAAAATACAACAATGTACAGTACAAAATAGAGCTTAAGTGGTTATTAATCAGACTAATTGAATTTAGTCAGAATTTGTGTCGATTCGAAAATAATTCTCCCAAAAACATGCTTCTCGATTGTCCGATTAATACTCCCTCTCGATAGTTGCAGCCCTGCAATCTGGTAAAAGAAAACATGGTTCCCATGCATTGCATGTAAAACCATAGCCAATCTACCAGTTTGTAGATTGGGTCATTTTTAATTTAAAAAAAAAAGTGTCCTATAATGACATTGCTAAAGTAGGGACACCAGAAAGCGGTTACAAATCGGGAAACATCGGCCGCATAATTCCAATACCGACGTCATAAAAAAAAGTCAAATAATATATATGGAAACATATGGAGCACCGAAGTCTGACGTAATTTACACATTCTAGGTTTGTCTTCCTGGTTCGCGGTTTTCCACCCGCATTCTGAATCCCCATAGACATATTTAATATCGCGTCAAATAAGAACTGTGTTCCAAAAATAAACAAATGACCCCGGCGGTTTGACTCTTATGGATATGAAGCATCAACTGGCGGTGAGAAAACGCTAATGTTACTTCCGCCGAATGAGTTACATTTTCGCCAGAAACAGACTGTATCAAATATAAGTGACTGACTATCATAAACGATACAGAACCTCCTCCCTGACAATATCGCGGAGACAGTTTGTTTATTTTTGGACCACAATTCTTATATGGGACGATTCTATGATGACCCAATGTTATTCTCCATAGCGAAATTACTTTACGAACCTGGGGATGAACGAGTGACGTCAGGACTTCTGTACTCTATGGGCCTGGCTCTAATGAAAACACCCATGGTGTGTCGTGGGAAAGACGATGCGCCACGATACCCCCCCCCCCCCCCCCCCAGCTGCCCCCCCCCCCCGGTCTCACCATGTGAATATGGCCGTGTGTGTGGCATCGCAATCCCATCATGCGCTTTGGCTCTCAAGCAAACCCTCTTTGGCCTGAGTGTGACAGAGTCAGTGTTATCAGCTGCACAGCCTGACATACTTCACTCCGCTCCCCCGGGGGCTTCGCACAGCGGCACGTCATGTGACCTGCAGGCAGCCAGCCAGCCATCAGCCAGCGTAGAAGGAAGACATCTTCACCACGCGGGACACCCCTGATATACACGGAATATAGGCCGTCCGCGCTCAAAGGGGGGGGCGGCCAGTTCATATGCAGGGAATGTGTGCATAAACTACACATGGATGAATGTAAATATGCAATTATAAATTAGACGGTTACTGTGGACAGAGAGACAGACAAATATAAACTGTGTACGAACGTACACACACGTATTATTAAACGCATGTCCATATTTGTCCATATACTCAATCAGACCTCTGATTAAGCCTCGGGAACTCGCGGCGGATCGTCATTTACTACAACGGTGACAATACATGAAAACATATCTTCCACAGACACACACACACAGACATACCGTACCGCACAAACACACACAGACAATGTAACATCTCTAGATCTATCAGAGCACGCTTGTAGGCAGACGGGGGTAATATCAATCTATTCACCGCCATGCCTGAGCTTTAAGCTATTAGTAAAGAATCTGCCATCTACCAGGGGACAAATTGTGACCCGCGGAAACCCGCTGGAACTCAGTGTTGTTGACAACTGTTTCTGAGTCGCGACTATGGGCCTTATTACTGTAAATATCTTAGCACTTTTGGAGGTGCCCTATTAGAGTTAACAACTACATATGGTAGCTTTGAGACGCCGCTGGAAGCTCCTATATGTCTCCACAGGTCCGTAATTGGCTTTTGGTTCTGCTCAGCTCATTAGGAGCATCAAGCAGACCTCCTCTGCTCTCCTCATTGTGCTCGCTCTTACAGTCTCATTGGACAGGGGAGGAATCTGCCGGCTCTGCCCTAATCATCACACACCTCCAAAAGGAGTCTGATAACAGTGGTGGTAATCAAGTACATTTACTTGAGTATTGTACTTAAAAGGTAGGGTAAGTGATTTACTTTGGTTAAAATAAGTGTTAAATAGCTCTATATTGTGATAGTACTCATTTCTATGGAGTGTTTGTTCAGTAAAAGGAGTCTCCCATGTCTCTCCAGCTATTTATTAAACAGAAAATGCATTTTCAGTGCTCTCTCCTGATTGGCTTAAATGTTGTCACCTACCTGAACACGTACTATGTTCTGTTTACTAAAGAGCTGGAGAGACCCCTGTGACCGAACAAACACTCTGTAGCAATGATTACTATTAGAATATAGTACTTTAACCTTTTTAACAAAAAAATATATATACCAAAAAATATCACTTACCCTACCTTTAAGTGCATTTTTTTGGTAAATATTTGTACTTTACTTGAGTATGGGTTTTACTGGAAGCTTAATATCACTTTCATTCCACTACATTGCAAAGACATATATTGTAGTTTTGACTCGACTACATTTCTAGGCAGGGGCCCCCGGCCAGGACATTACACAAATATATTATGAATTAACCATTTACAAGCTCACAATGTGCTGTGATGCGACATGCTGTGAGCTTGTAGATCAGCTATTTTCACTATTTTTGAACATTTTATTTGTCTAAGTTTCAATACAGCAATGAATTGATATTAAAAAGGAATGTACTTTGCAATTTGTACTTTTGAAGCCAGCACTCCAGTACTTTAACTCAAGAACACATTTGACTGAGCGACTTTCACACGTAGTGTAGCAGAGTCATCTTTGACCAAGAGTATCTACACTTTGACTCAAGTACTGGGGTTATTGAGTAGCCTACTTTGTCCACCACGGTTTGATACAGTATAGTTAATGGGGGGCGACAATATGCTGCATCAAATGCAAGACAGCAGACAGACAGACAGACAGTAACAACCAGGCTTGCAGCCTATAATTTCCCCTCCCCCCATGGCCTCTGTTGCCAAATCCCAATAATTGGAGATGGGTGTTGACTGCCTCCGTGCTTAATTGGGAGGAAAACAAGCATGTTTCTATGGATAATGGGAGAGGTGAGACAAAATGGCTGTTGTAGCCAGCAATCCTTTTAAATGATTACCATTGTCCATTCTGCCCATGTTGTAGTGCCAGTGATTGATGGTCCAGCCATCACGGGCCTTATACAGCTAATATAAAGGGAGGTATATCAGTCTTTCTTGTAATACGATGAATGTTCTCCCACCAGAAAATACTATGTGGTGATTTAACAGGGAAAGCCGTTACATAATGATGTTTTGTGTAGGCTGAACAGCCAAAGAAGATGACTAACGCTACCGTTAGGCTAATTGTAGGCGTGCATTTGAGATATACAGTATATATATATATCAAATGCACGCCTACAATTAGCCTAACACACACACACACATACACACACATACACACACAGACACACACGTATATGTCCTGAAATTAAAAAAAAGATTTGTGTGAGTTGAAGATCAGCAAAAATAGACATGACAAGTTTTCAATATAGGAAACTCCTTTCATTGTAACGTTCAGCAAAACATGGGTTTTGGAAAAAAATGCAAAATGGTGGGGGGAAAAAATCTGGCAGAAATGGGTGTGGCCAATATGATCCAAGGAATCCAAGGAAAAACTTTGGAAAAAATGGGGTGGTCTTCCTTGGCCTACTGGGAGAGTGTGTGTGCAAAGTTTCACATTGGTCGGTCCAGTGGTGTCAGAGATTAGCTGTACACAGACAGACAGGCAAGATGGACAGGGTCAAAAAGATCATCTCCACCACCTGCCCTGTAATAACCCTTCAGCTTGGTCTATGCAGCCAAGTCGGTGACCAGTGGAGGAAGAGAAACATTGTACGTCAGTTTCCTCATGTGTCAGTTTCCTCATGCGTCACCCGTCTGCAGTTTAAAGGCAGTTAAAGGCTGAGGAATGGGGGTAGCCGTGGCTGGGCAGCGACGCACCACATGTCCCCGTTCTCCACACCGGTCGCAGCCAGACTTTGGCCCCTCCCCTACCTCATTGGTCTCCCTCATGACTGGTGGCTGAGAACTGGAGACGCCTATACTCTCTCTTCATCAATCGTGTCATCTTCCAGCCACTCAGGTTGTCTTACTCTGCGGCGTGGACATTCAGATCGGTTGGTCGGCACGTAAAACTGCTCTGCTTCTAGAACAGTTCCAGTAGGGCAGGGGTCTTCAACGTTTTCAGGCCAAGGACCCCCTAGCTGAGAGAGAGATGAAGCAGGGACCCCCTCTATACTATATAAAAATTGTGTTTCAGATTTTTTTGTTTTGTTTACTTGGTCTGCTCTTTTTCCCCTCTACACCAAACACCTCTTCGCCAAAAAAATAGCCGATCTACAAGCTCACCTCGTGCTGCGAGGCGTTGTGAGCTTGTAGATCTGCTATTTTTTGGCTAAAGTTCTCCTCAGAAAAGGGATGCTATAGGGTTCAAGTGGTTAAGGTAAAAAAAACAATCACATCTCACAAAGATTTGGCGGACCCCCTGTAGCAACTCTGAGGACCCCCTAGGGGTCCCGGACCCCCTAGGGGTCCCGGACCCCCTGTTGAAGACCCCTGCAGTAGGGGGTTGTGGAGTGTGCCAGACAGGTCTGGACAGGCTCCTAAAGTCCTTTCCAAATAAAATCCACCTCAGACGGTGGCTCGATTCAACGAAGGCATGCCATCTACGAAGCTTGGTGGCAGGGAGTGGTGGCTGCCTGTGGCCCATGGATTTGACAATGGAGGTGGCCTGCTATCAAGGGTGCCTGGCAATGGGGAGAGGTGCCTGACTGCCAGTGGCCCCTGGAGTGTACAGCCTGTTTGCAGTACCATCACTGTCCATCAGCCGAGGTTGCCGGCAGTCTTTTGAGTGGTGTCGTTCACTCCCTCTGCAGAGGAATACGTTCTTCTAGTGCTGCTGTGACACCCAGGATTGAAGAATACTCTTTTAGTAGCTCGCTGCTGGTGAGGCTTGGTCGGCAACTGCTGGAGAACCCTGGGGTTGGCAGTGGGTGGTCCAACGCAACGTTACTGCTCTATGCCGGCTGTTCTAGTTGGCCTCCTCGGGGCGCGCTGGCACCATCGGATCAACACTTGAAGATGCTGTAGGAATTCTTCAGTATTTTATCATTCTTTCATCCCACTTCTGACACCAACATATTCACCAGTGGGTTGAAGATCGAAGAGACATGGCTACAGTACTTCTCCTTGTATTGTAACGTTCGCAATGAAAATGGCTCCAATGAAATGCAGCTTCACTAGAACTGAAAGAGGGGGTGCCCAAAAACTCCAACCACCCATGGTTTCGACCATACACAATACACATACATGACAAATAAATGGCTACGTGAAATAACGCACACTAAACAAAAAAAACATGGAAAACACACAACACAACAATAAAACAATAAGCGTGGGTGAGCCCCAAGGCATGCTGGGAAATCCTTCAAAACCGAATTGGCACGGCGCCAACGCTGTGCAATATCGTTCAGTTAACCAGGAATTATTGGGTCTGCAACAAAGAATAACAGTTAGCCTAGTTAAATTCTACTATACTGTAATTCCACTGCTAACACACATGCACACGTTTTCCAGAGAGTAGCTTTCAATCTCCAGCGTTTCATAACAACAGCACACACCGTGAATGTGAACACGGTACATGATGAATTATAAACATTCTGTGCAATACGAGGCATCACTTCATGTGAATAATGCACGCTACATCTCGGCAGCTACAATGAAACATTCAATAGTCTCTTGGCTATAGTATTGTGCGAATATTGTACATCATTAGTGGCAGAAAGTAGCGAGAGGTCAGCAGGTATGGGCTGTGAGTACACTTTGTGTGTGTGTGTGTGTGCACCTGTCTGTGCGTGTGTGCACGTGTGTGCACGTGTGTGTGTGTGTGTGTGTGTGTGTGTGTGTGTGTGTGTGTGTGTGTGTGTGTGTGTGTGTGTGTTTGTTTGCATGTAGCGCTGGCTGTGTGAGTGTGTGTGTGTGTGTGTGTGTGCGTGTGTGTGTGTTTAATCTGCATGCTGGTCTGGAGGGAGAGTCTTTTGTTTTGTTAGTCGTTCACACGCTACAATGCTTCAGTTATCCCATTGTTAGAGAGACTTCTACTGCACCTGTAATTATTTCTAAAGCTAGAGAAGCTTAACTAATTACTCCCGGCAAATGCCCCCGCTACTACCCCCCACCCACCCCTTTCCAATGCAAATAACATGGCAGTGGGAGCACAGGGCAGGAAGCTATCAAAATGAGCCCGGTGGAAAAAACAGAGCTGCCAATCAATACAAAATTGGATTCTCGCCATTATCTTATGTCGGCCTTTTCTGTGCATCCATTTGACAGATAATAACTGTAATTAAGCCATTAAGACCGGGAACGCATCTGTGTCACTTTAGATTTCTTTGGGCTATTCAAAAATAGCAGATATACAAGCTCATAGCGCGGCACCGAGTGCCGCGCTATGAGCTTGTAGATCTGCTATTTTTGAAAAATCTTGAAAAAAAAAAATCTATTTTTTCCCCCAAAAAACTGTTAGGATTTAGATTTTTTTTTTAAAGAATCGCCTCAGGTCTTAATGGGTTAAGCTAATGTGTTGTCCTCCTCGGCGGAATATGTGAAAAGTGCAAGTACAAATAAAGACCACTTTGAACCGGGTGATGAAAATCACATTAACACACAAGCCACGATTTACATGTTCCTTCCCGCCGGCCGCTCTGACAGGCCAGAGGTGAAGCGGCGGCGTTGGGACCGCCGTGTTCTTTTGATATTTTTATGTAAATCACCATAGCGTCACTGTCGGGTGGAAACCTTGTATGTCCAAAGCCGCTACTTTTCAGGAAATGAAAAAAAAAAAAAAAAAAACCTGTGTTCCCATCGATGCAATGTAGATCTACAATGCGACGCATTTATGAGCTTGTAGATCGGCCATTTTCACTACTTTTGCGTGACACTTTTGCACAACAAAAACCGGGAACGCATCCGTGTCATTATAGATTTTAGCGTTGGCTATTCAAAAATAACAGACATACAAGCTCACAAGCTTGTAATGTACATCTTGCTAGTTTTGACATTTTTTGAAAAATCTTGAAAAATAACTACCGATTTAGAAGGCATTTTGCAGAATCGGCCTCAGGTCTTACTGGGTTAAACATAACATTTTAAAATATGGAGATACAAGGTCTCTGCCCGACAGCGACGATAGAAACCTCACCTTGGAATGTGAAGTGTGATACAAACGCTGTATATTTGCATAGTACTACTATTATTATTCCTATGCAGACAGCTGTCAGGGACACCAAGGGATCAATGGAGGTTGGGGTTCAGCAGACAGTTTCTAGTTATTAATCACATCAGCAAATCTGCAGGGCCGTCAATGGTACTGTAGATAAAAACACCTCGGGTCTTCAGAACCGTCCCTGCTGTGAGAAACAGCAGCAAAGATTTCACACTGCACTGGAGTGATGACGGAGAGAGAGAGAGAATGAGAGAGAGAGAGAGAGCGAGGGGGGTGCGTCACTGCTTTATATACAGTAGCATGAAGAAAAGAGAAAAGAAAGAGAAAGCAGCAATATCAGAATAACTGATAATATATACTCCGTTTGCGTGTGCGAGTGCGTGTGTGTGATCAAACTGCATTTGATTAAAAAGGGTTGATAATAAAGTGCAGGGAGTTCAACCACTTTCAAGCTCCAAGCTTGTAAAACACTAGAGGTTCAGGCCGCTACGCGGCCCTCACTTCTATTAGCCTGGCCCGCACATCGGAGACCGAGACAGTAGGAATTACTTGTGTATAGTTTGTGGAGTTTATTTGGAATAAGAGTAAACGTTTGATTGTGAAAGAGTTAACCGGAAGTGATATTCGGTGTCAGACTCCGTCTTAGGTCACAACCTAAACTGCATTCGCTGGGGCGGGGGTCCCGACACCCATGTTAACGGTTAGCGATTATTAGCTGACTATTAGCATCGTCTATGGGAAAGCCCATGTTAATGGTACGCTCCCGCCACGTGATCAGGCCTAGTGAATCACAGTCGCCAAGTGATCAGGCCTAGCCAATCACAGTATTCGTGTGTGGATAAATAAGCCAATTGTATATATAGATTGTCAGAGATAGCCAAAATGGCTGATCAAGCTCATGACACGTTGTGAGTTTGTAGATTGACCATTTTTGACAATGTTTAACCAAAGGGCTTAACCACATGAACCATAGCATCGCTACACTGGGCATTGTCTCAATAGGCGAACATTTGTTGAAAATAGGCAAATAATGGGCAAGAATTCATGATCGACAAGCTCACAATGCGTCGCAACGTGGCACGTTGTGAGCTTTTTGCTGTTTTTGGGCAGTGTTTAGGTGTAGATTCAAAAAGAAAAGGGTCAAGTATAGACCCCTGGGGTCAACAAATCATATAAGGTTTAATTGGTTAAGCGGTTAATGGTGACTGCCAGCTGGGTATTTCCAAACAATGGCATATTGGTTCTTAGGGGCAAGTGCTTTAATGAATTAACTCACAACAAGCCTTCATTTGGTGAATTATGAGCAGAGTGATACATGAGCTGTGGATCACACAGATAAGAGGCTGCAGTCAGATCATACGGCAGATAAAACTGCACTGCAGCCTCCAGTCTCACTGCTGTGAAGAACAAAGAAACACACAGTTCAGACGAGCATCTTTCCATGATTTATAATCGACACTAAATCAATTGTATTTGTTACCGGAAGCCTCTTAGAAAACCTCTTGCCCCCTTCACAGTCATTACTTTATAGAGTAAAACCGTAAGAGCCTAAACAAAAGAAAAAAGAAAAACATTTCAAAGCATTTCATTCTTGGACTTTTGTTTTGTTTTATTTAAAAACTAGACCATACCCGGTGAAGTGCGCAGGCGAAAGTAGTTGCAAAGGTGGGGTTATTGTGCGTCCCGTCGCGGTCTCCGCCAGGCTAGGTTGCCTACCCAGGCAGAGCCCGCACATTTTGGAAGGCAGTCATAGCCACTTGGAATGGTATCTGAAAAATCTAACTTATACATTTTGATCACATGACCCCAGAGATAATGTGATATCGTGTGAGTTTTGAAATATTTGAAAATATAAAAAAAAAAACTCCAACTCAAAAAATAAATACATATATATTTATTCCCAAAATAGCTGAAATATCAGATCTACAGCCTACAGGTATAAGCCCACAATGTGTCACATCCTGATTTATTGCGAGCTTGCAGATCTGGCAATTCCGCTGTTCATCATACGACTAAGTACAGTACAGCCAAGGAAAGACATGAAACACAAGCCGGAATCAAACGTTACAACTTTATGGCTGCACCGGTAGATCTGGTGATCTACCGGTGCATGCCCTTCCACAACTCGTTTGTTGAACCATATAGAATGCACTGCTGTGCACATCAGATCAAATTAACGTTAGACTAATGCATCGTCTTCCACTAAAGCGCTGCCCCTGAGCATACATTCATTGTGTGAATTACATGCACAGCCAAAGCCTCAGTGTTAATTTAACTCAGAGAGTGTGACGATGTGGACCCAAACGGACACTCGCAGAGTTAAAGAACACTGTGAGTGTGTGCGAGGTTGGAGTTAAGATGCACTGGAGTGCATTGCTGCTGGAGGTGGAAACACAGATGTACGTCTGCTGGAACATCTACACCTGACATCTGGAGGATTTAATGCTCTCCTAAGTACTTTAACCCAACCGAAGATCATGTTATTTATCTGATAATCCCACAAGAACAGCCGCACTGCAAACATGGTACCATTGTCGTCGTCCCCCCCCCCACTATACACAGTGCAGTATACTGCATATCATCCAAAGGAACCTGTGTTCCAATGGCTCCAGTGTAGTTATTATTCAGTCGCTGTTATAACTTGTATTGGCGAAATAGTTCTGAAATAACGAAAATAGCCCTGATGTGACGCGTTGTGAGCTTGTAGATCGGCTATTTTTGCTTCTTTGGCGTGGCACTCTTGCATGACGAAGTAGGACAATAATTTACAACAAAAAAAAAATATATATATATGGCGACACAAGGTTTCTGCCTGACAGCGACTGTATATTTGATTCACTTGTGAAATTGTATCATCGTGGCGCTCTATTATTTTAACTATAACACATTCATGCCAAAATGTCAAAGTTTAATTTTAAGTAATTCATTTCCTCTGCTGAACTTGTCTCTCTTTTTTCTTTTTCTTTTTGACATTCAACTGTCCATTTCACCTCGCTCAGATATCATCCTAATATTAAAATCATTCAATTGCAGGTTGCCCTCTAAAGGTAAAGGGCTCTAGACGAGCCCATGGCATTTATTCACTGCCCACATTCACAGCGCACTGTTCAGGAAATAGAAAAAAAGAAGCAGTGTCCCAAATGGATCCAATGTAGTTATTATTTATTAACAAGCTCTTGTTAATACTTTTCATTGGTTCAATATGTATAAAACCCACTGACACACTTAACTCATTGAAGAGTATAACTCGTCATTTCAATCCAAGGCTCACACCGCCATTGACAAGTCACTCGTCATGTGGTGTTTCCAGTGGTTTACGATAGAGGGCGCTCTTCCGCAGCCTGTGATCGCTGAAGAAGAGTACAGCCAAAGATCACGTGATCACGACAAAATCGAGATGATTTTATTTACCATGTATGGGATTTATACAAATAAAAGAAATTCTCTGCTTTCTGTTGATTTTTGGCGAAAACAATTAAGCTACAAACAGATTATCGTGACAGCACAATTATTTTTCTGAAAATAGCAGATCTTCAAGGTAGCAACGCAGAGCATGCTACTTTTGCGTGTACAAACGCGTGTATAAACGCATTAACATGTCTTCTTCGTGTGCCAGAAGTTTATTAAAATAGGGTACATCTAGTGCCAGCATATCTTCCATCCACTTACGCTGATATGTTACGTGCTGTGGAAGCCCCGACGAGGACGTGCATGTAAACAAAGCCTGTGTGCGAGACGGCGGAGGGTCCCGACTAACGCCTGGAGCAATAATATTTCTAACGCGATCCTCCATTGCAGAGTGATCGCCGATCGAAAACGGCTCATTTCCACCACGTTAAAAAGAAATAGGAGATATTAGGCTTTTAGTCAAGGAGTTAACATTGGAGCGGACGACCGGAAGCATTTTTGACTTGGATCCACATCCGGCCTCTCCTTCTTAGAGACTCCTTGGATGATCCCAAAGTTTCGTTAGAGCGCCCCATGTGGGAAAAAATATATATTAAAAAAACGGTCTGGACCGTTTATGGCACATAACGCATTGCTTCTCAAAAACGGTCCGGGCCGTTTTCGGCACTCAATGTGTTCAATTATGAAAGGTTGACAAAACAGTTTGAATATGGAGATACAAGGTTTCATGTCCGACAGCGACGATATAGCTTCTGAATGTGTCCTGGCAGAGGATACCGTCCTCATTTCATGTATTGCACTACTGGTGGCCACAACAGCTGTAGCACCAAAAGCCTCATTTCTGTGACAAGATCGTTGTTGATTGTAGAGATGATTGCCAACGACAGCCGCAGGGCGACAAGCATGGCAGGGGAAATCCAGGCAGAAGATGGAGTCAGATTGATCGTGCTCGAGGCCAGACGAATAGCTCCGTCACCAAGGTGAATAGTTATGCTCCATTCCCCCCTTAATAAAACGCAGAACGGCTTGAATGATAAACACAAACATCGAAGACACAGGGTCACTCACAAGACACCAACATGAGCGTGTGGGCTTTGGTTAAAACTTTCTTAACCACTTAAAGGTTTCATGACATTCAGTTTTACCACACATTAAAAGTCTTTGTCATGGTCCTTCAAACGTGTTTAAACGTTTTTTTTAACAAAAAAAGTCCATTCCAGTGATCCATGGCAGGTGTTTTTCTCTCACATTTCTAGCAACTGCAATGAAAAAATAAATCTTTGCCTGCGGGTGTCGCTGTTGAGAGATTTTGCCTGTCAATCATCGCCTCTGCCCCCCCCCCCCCCACCCATAGGAAAAGATAGGGGAGGGGAGGGGCGAGGAGGAGAGTGGGCGGGATTAATGGCCTGTGACTTCACTGCCCAAGGGCCAAGCTCAGATTACTTTTCAGCCTAATTATTCAGAAAACCCCAGACCACAGAAAATCCACTGAATGTTCAAAGTTCAGATTTTTTGGGTGTAATTGAGGTCATAAAACACCCCAAAAAACATAGAAAATAAAAAAGTGAAAATGAATGTCATAGAACCTTTAAGGCTAAGCCCTATACACACTAGGCTACTTTGTTATACGACAAATAGCGAAAATAGACGATCTACAAGAACGGAACCAGATGGAAAAGAACCAGATGGAAACAGATGATCCACTGTGGCGAAACCTGATGGGAATTAGCCGAAAGAGAAAGAAGAAGACCACATCGGAACTATTCAATGGCGGGCACCACACTCCCTTGAATCCTTGCCGATGCGCCCCGAGTTTGAGTTTGGTTGGAACTACCATATATGCACATGACCAAATATGGGCATAGCGGTCGGGTCCGTGGCTCTGGACAACCGGATACAGCATATCCCCACCAGCCATAGAAATATGACCAAGGCATGGAGGGGAATCACTGCCCCCCAGCAAACCCATCCCTGGTCTTGGTCAGACCTGGTTGGGTGATGGTTCCATGTGAGCTTCGTGTGTCTGCAGACAGGTCCTTCCAGCTCCGTGGGAGTTGTGCGCTGAACAAAAGGTGTTCCATGAATACGTCTAAACGATAACAAATAGCTCCGGGCCGTGGGATTCATCACTGTCACGCCTTCCTCTTCTGTGAATTGTTATAGGCCATCGTGAGTCGCGAAAACCGAGGAACTTTCAGAGAATGTGGCACTTATTACAAAAACCTCTTTGCCTGGCATTTGAAAAGGTTAAGCTCTGTGGAAAGGGCAAGCCCATTTAATATTTTTCCCCCCACAAAAGAACAAAATCGGCTAATCAGCGAGCAGATATATATCTTACAAGTTCGTGATTTTTGGAGGCACTTATGTGCGAAGACAGAGGCAGCCTTTTCAAATTGAAGAGTGCATGAGAAAGCAGCGTAATTATGGCCCATGTCAAACTTAACTGTGTTTTCATCACACTCACTGTTGAGCCATCATTACGCTCAACCTGTTTAACAGTTTGCATGTCAGAAACTCGCCGCCATCGAATCATTTATTTCTAAAGGTCAAACTTGCTGTGCGTTATTATCACTGCGGAAGCCTTCATTCATTGTACTGTGTGAATTTGCAAAGGCGGTTATTATGAGTACTGAGAACGGACGTCAAATCTGGAAGTGCTCGGCTCGCAGATAACTCATTGTTTTTCTTCAGCCGCTCAGAAATCATTTTGAACTGTAATGCCTCATTTATGTGCCATTGTACAATGTCCTGGACTGAAAATAGCAGCTCTGTAAGCTCACAACGCATTGCAGATGCGTTGTGAGCTTATAGATTGGCTATTTTCAGTTGGGGACAGCATCATACGACAAATAAATGAGGCTTATAGTTCAAACGATGCCTCTGGCTGAAGCCAAGGCCAAAGCCAGGGGCCATTCTTAGCTTATCAAGTGGCCAGAAAGAATTATAGACACACACACACACACACATACACACACACACACACAAAACCCACATCACACAAAGCATTGTTGACATGCACTCGTCACTTGCTACACAAGCCTGCTATAGCGCCACCATGAGGCCGATTTAGAATATTTGGGGTGGACTGTCTTCCTTGGCCTACTCGGAGTGTGCATGCAACATTTTAAGGCTACTGCTCCAGCAGTTTTTCAGATGATTAGCAGTGCACAGCCAGAGAGACAGATGGACAGACACACACACACACAGGGGCAAAAACATAATCTGCCTCTCACACACACACACACACACACACACACACACACACACACACACACACACACACACACACACACACACACACACACACACACACACACACACACACACACACACACACACACACACACACACACACACACACACACACACACACACACAATTAATTTCAAATTCAATTCATGTAAGATGCTATAGCCAGCCATAGCCAGATGCTATGGCTGTTGGGGGGTCCTTTAGCATGGAAAAGGTTGGGGGCCCCCGTCCTGAACATGAACAACATGGATGCTTATCAAGAGCCCTTCCACGAATGGCATTTCTGTTCAGACCAAAGATGAGAAGGTGATGTTAATCCCCACGATCCAAGGATCAGGCTATTGTCTGGATGACAGCAGCATCCTCCATGTAGATGTGGAGATTTAACGTGATCCGCGTGTACCATAAATCATCTCCATATTCCCCTGCCCGCACAGAAATCTCGCCCCGGTCATTTGCAGAGCACAATGAATTAACATGATTAGGACGAGGTGATAATTCTACGTGGTTTCAGAGTTGACACAAGGGTTTTTATGTGATAAGAAGCAAGGGGTGTGGGATGGTGGAGGCCGGTGGACTAATGTAGAGTGACATCTCCTCTCTCCTCTAATGGCCGTCTGATAGACACATTTCTCTGGGGTGGAATTGAAGGACACAGGGGTTATACTACAGCTCCAACGCTGCACCACTTCAGCCATTCTCCTGTTCTGACACATAATGCCTTCTCCTCTTTTCTATGGCGTGTGATGGTGTACACTGTGCAGTGAGAATATACACAAACACGACATGATTGTCTACAGGAACGGGTTGGAAAAGCGAGGCCACAGAGGAGACGATTTTTGAATCATGGCTTGCAGAGCAGCACATTTTTACAATCCAGTGTTTTGATGTGTTAGGTTTCACTGTTAAAAGCATTCGCTTGACTGACGCTGACAATAGCATGGCCTCTATCATTCTGTGATAATGAGTATTTATGGTATCTTAAGAAAAACAGAAACGGTCTGGTATATACAGTATGCATGTACTATATATATATATACGCACGCACGCACGCACGCACGCACGCACGCACGCACGCACACGCACACACACACACACACACACACACACACACACACACACACACACACACACACACACACAGCGTATTGTATTTCTTTCTGAAAGAGCTGAACATCCATGAGTAGGTTTTGACTGAGCTTGTAGATCAGCTATTTTCAAACATTTTTGTACTTGTACTTTTGGTACTTTAAGTATATTTTGAATCCAATACTTTTGCACTTTTACTGAAGTAACATTTTGAACACAGGCCTTTTTACTTGTAACAGAGTATTTTTATATTGTGGTATTGCTACTTTTACTTAAGAAGTAAAATATCCAAGTACTTTTTCCACCACTGGGTATAGGCTCACGGTATGAGTGGATGTTGACTACATACAGACAGTATATTATTTATATGTCTGTCTGTCTGTCAATAAATATGTGCGATTAAGGTGTTGTTTGGAAGAGAACCCAAAAGTTCAACAAAACATAAAAGTTCCAAGGCACCTCTGTCAAAAAAGAGAAAAAAAAGGGGGAAACAATGTTTTAACCACCCTAGTCCCTATTTTGGGCATGTCATACTCCATTTGCCGAAAAATAATCACACAAGCTCACAACGGGTGTAGAGAGAGAAAAGGGGACGGCCCAGGCTATAGAGCCCTGGGGGACTCGGGTCAACGAAGTATGTAGGGGATAAACAGTGGATTGGATCTGTTCTCTTTTGTTGAGTATTTATGGTAGCTCAGAGGACGTAATGCTAATAAAAACAAGAGCATGTACGGTAGCTATCGTGTTTGTTATAAGGTTATATTATATATATAGTAATATAGTAGTTATTGCACCCCAAATGTCTACAGAAGCAACCATCTTTAATCTGACAGGTCAATTGCTTGCTTTCACCTCTTTACTTAAAGGATGGATTTTAGAGAGACCGACTGCTACACTCAATAGAGGAATGTGTCAAATAGCCGCTCCAACACCAGACTCCATAACTGTAATAAAAGTGCAAGGAGGCCTTTAGCCGTCTGACAGCATTCATTTGTCACTTAACAGGCCACTGGTGCCTAACTATATGGAGCACATAGAGGAGAGGTTACGTGCGTGCGTGTGTGTGTGTGTGTGTGTGTGTGTGTGTGTGTGTGTGTGTGTGTGTGTGTGTGTGTGTGTGTGAAATACTATGCCTATAAATGGAAGGGGAAGCCCTGATCCTTTTACCTGTGGCCCTGACCCATGGCCATCTATTACATATTCAATACCAATCTCTATGCAGTTTACCAGTTGCTAATTCAACAGCCAATAGCCGACGAGATTAATTATCGTTCATCTGCTGGATCTTACTAGAAGAGTAAAATATGCTGTACATTTATGGACGTAAGTTGATTTTCCCCAAACATAGAGCATCACAAGAACAAAAGATTTCTGTTGTTAAAATGTTTCAAAAAATATTCCAAATCTTTCACATTTTCTTTCAAGTGTTTTTTTGTTGAAAATAGCTGTGAGCTTGTAGATCAGCTATTTTCAACTATTCAATGTACTGTATACAGGGTTTAACGTGGTTAAACTGATTTTCATGCCATATTAACCCATTGATACCTGGAACGCATCTGTGTCACTTTAGATGTCTTTGGCTATTCAAAAATAGCAGATATACAAGCTCGTAGCGCGGCACCGAGTGCCGCGCTACGAGCTTGTAGATCTGCTATTTTTGAAACATCGTGAAAATTATTTTTTTATATTTTTTTCCGAAAAATTGTTAGGATTTTGATTATTTTTAGACGCGGCCTCAGGTCTTAATGGGTTAACTAATAATTTAGCTTGGAACCACCTCAAGTAACCCTGAAGGGGGGGGGGGGGGGGTTCCCCGTCCCCACTTTGCAAAACCACTGGTCTATGTGGAAAGAAATGAAGGAACGCCATCTCCCAGATTGAATGTGCCTCCATATAGGAAAGACATTATATAATCTGCCCATATGCAGTGGCCCTGAGCAGCACGCAGGCTTGTGCCTCACGTACGCAGAGTGGGTGCACTGCCTGCCTGCCTGCCTGCAGAGAATGGCCTGGAATTGTAGGCAGACAGTTTGTGCACCGCATAACCTCTGACGCTGTCAGTGAGATAGACCCAGCAGAAACACGTGGGTTTAGGTTCACGGTATGAGTGGACGTGTGGCTACACTCAGTCAAAAAGAAACACAATACACATAGAATTGCAGTGGTGTAAAGTAACTAAGTGCATTTACTCAAGTACTGTACTTAAGTACAATTTTGAGGTATTTTAACTTTACTGGAGCATTTCCAATTTGCAATGCTTTTACTTCTACTCCACTACATCTCAGAGGCCAATCGTACTTTTACTCGACTACAATTATTTACAGATATAAATTATTATTACATAAAACATACATTAACCACTTTAGCCCTATTTTATACATAGGCTATTTGAAAATAGCCGATCTACAAGCTCACAGCGCGTCGCGTTGCACTTTTACTCGAGTAACATTTTGAACACAGGCCTTTTTGACTTGTAACAGAGTATTTTTATATTGCAGTATTGCTACTTTTACTTAAGTAAAATATCCGTGTACTTTTTCCACCACTGGGTATAGGCTCACGGTATGAGTGGATGTTGGCTACACTCAGTCAAAACATACTCATGGATGTTCAGCTCTTTCAGAAAGAAATACAATACGCATAGAATTGCAACCTTGTAATCTACTACCGTTACATGAGTCACATAATCTGACAAATGTTCACTTACGTCAGTCGCTTGAAACCGCTTTGGTCCGGCCGGGGGCTTTTAGACTTTTTTTTCCCTTGCTAATAAATATATACTGGTGGTTAAGGTAGGGGGCCTCTACACTTAGTCTTGTCAAAATAGATGTACCTGTAGATTAATGCAGAGAGCTTTCAACACTTAGTAGTGTTAATATAGATGTACCTGTAGATTAATATAGAGGGCTTCTAGACTCGAGTCTTGTTAAAATAGATGCATGTAGATTAATGTAGGGGGCTTCTAGACTCTTAGTCTTGTTAAAATAGATGTATGTAGATTAATGTAGAGGGCTTTTATAGTCTTGATTATATAGATGTACCTGTAGATTAATGCAGTTGGCTTTTAGACTCCTAGGGCCAGAGGACGAATTTAAGCCTGATAGCTATTGTTTTTGGTACAGCCATGTGTTGTTATGGTTCAGCTTGTCCTTGTAGCAGCTAGAGTACAACTATGGTCTGATCCCCGTGTTCATTGGCAGAGCTACTGTATAGGCTATATATAATTATTCCAAATACAAACCCATCAGGTTTGTACCCATCTGCGTTGGCCTGGTTGGTCATCATTGGGTTTTCACTATGCTGGTGGGTTATAACAATATATGGTATAACGTTCATTGAGGTAAATGCCTATTTTTCATGTTAGTGCTGGTGTTCTGCAGCCTCGCTGTTCTCAGGGTTCTGAAACAGGCCATGCCGGGGGAGATGGGAGAGGGAGAGGGACAACAGCGTGAAGAGAAGAGTGTTCATTATCATCCGTCTGATCCTGGTGTTATTTGTGGGAACTGTCTTTATTTGGTGCTTTATGGGAATATGAGTTGATGTACATGTATAGGCCTCTTATTAGATGACATGGATTTAGTTGGAGCTGTATGCACACACACACACGCACGCACACACACACACACACACACACACACACACACACACACACACACACACACACACACACACACACACACACACACACACACACACACACACACACACACACACACACACACACACACACACACACACACACACACACACACACACACACACACACACACACACTATATTTTGTTTCGCGATGACACCCGTGATGAAGTAACCCCCACACACACACACATTGTTATATCTTTAGGCTAAATGTGTAGGAATTTGGGCACATGGTCTGCTAGAACATACTGTAGCTCCAACATATAATATATAGGATACCAAATTATTTTGCGCCTATTTAGCACCCATGGTTGATCTTGAAATGAGGTGTGGTCTGGCGCAAAGCTATCTTACACACAGAGGGAAGAGTGTGCACTTAGGCCATCAGTACTCTAACCCCGTCTAAGGTTTAGCGCAGTCCCCCGGTGCAGGATCTCCCTCTGCTGTATAGAGAGATATTGACCTACAGTACGGCAGTTCCAATGCTCGCTTGCTTTTCATACAAAATCTGTCCAAATTCAACACAAGAGTAGAAATGGCAGAAAAAATATATTTGCAAGCACTTGATTTGTTATTAGATCACTAATAAGGATGTGTGTTGAATAATAATAATAATCAATTACTCACGTGACGATGCAACGTAGATTGGCTATTTCCACTATTCATTTACTTTTTTTAATTTATTTTTTTACATGTTTGCCTGTAATGACATGGCCAAAATAGGGAGACCATGAAGTGGTTCATGCAGGTACATTCAGTGCTGCTTTGCTTGCCCTTATTCGGCTTCAGTGCCATTCAGTTTGAATGATCCAAATAACTCATGCGCCCAGAGCACAGCCAAGTGTCCAGGGCCCTACATCCATCCATCCATGGCCACATATGGAGGCTCATATATACTGAGACCATCACACCAGTCCTCCAACTTCATTTCACCTCAAAAAATAAATCACAGTTCAGCCGAGGGAACATGTCATTGCTGCAATTATATTCACTCAGACAACAGGGGATTGTAGATGGATTTGCTTTTTTATTATCCTAAAATCCTATAAACAATTATGTTGCATAAATGTGATACAAAGCCTCAGCAACTATGATGTGAGGTTTTGTAAGTGTCCTTAACCCATTAAGACCTGGAACTGTGTCATTTCTAGATTTGAGCTAAAAAGCATTATTTTACACTTTGGGCTATTCAAAAATAGCAGATATACAAGCTCATAGCGCGGCACCGAGTGCCGCGCTATGAGCTTGTAGATCTGCTATTTTTGAAAAATCGTGAAAATGTGTGAACATTTTGAATATATATATATTTTTAAGCGAACATTTTTAACTCAAATCTTTGCTTCTGGTGGGTTACTGGAACTAAATATTTTGATGGGGGTCCGCGGCCAAATACATATCATTTTGGGGGTCCTTGACATGAAAAAGATTGAGCATCACTGATATAGAAACATAGGTTTTTCAGAAAACTGTTGAGATTTAGGAGACATGTAGAATCGGCTTCAGGTCTCAATGGGTTAAATTAAAATATTTATTGCGCAGTCTGTCTCTGTGGTTCCACAGATTATTGGCGTGCCTTCAGACACTTGAACTTCGGGGGCCCATGGGCAAGTTGTTGATGGGATGTTAATCCAGTCTAGCCGCTAGCTTGAGCACTGAGCGGTGATTCATTGCTTAGAATTACTTGCTCATTCACTGCGTGCTTGCTAGCAGGGCTAGCACGATTTGTGAGTATATTTACCCTCTGTTTGATTGTTTTATTAGTCCACTCTGTCAGTTTGCACAAACATTATGAACAACCCCAGACATTTGCCTCTGCAAATAAAATAAAATCCACCGGTTCTCAACGCGGGGTGCGGGGACCCCCAGGGGGTCCTTGAGGAGTTACAAGTCTGTAACTCTGAAGATGCATGTGTTTCCCACCAAAAGATAAAATATTTGTTTGATCGGCGCGACTACATACAAAGTCAATGCAAAGACGCATATCTTAGCATCGAGCTGTGTGAACGAAGCGTTCCGTCGTTCGCTTCCACCCCACCGACGCTGACCGGCACGACCAAAGTGGAGCGATTCAAGCGACTAGAAGGATATACCTTTTATCTTTCGAACCAAATGGACCCATTCCATTAGTGTACACCAGTGGTGGAAAAAGTACTCAAATGTACTCTGTTACAAGTAAAAGTAAAAGGAATTAAACATTTACTTGAGTAAAACTACAAAAGTATTGGTATAAAAATGTACTTAAAGTACCAAAAGTAAAAGTACTTCATGTTTGAAAATAGCAGATGTACAAGATCACAACGCGTCACGATGTGACAGATTGAGAGTTGGAAAGCGTTGGTTTTTCAACTGAGTGCAGCCTATCTAGTCTGATGCTGCTCCCTCCTGTGTTTTTGATTGTTCTGTCTAACCGGGAAATCTACCTTCACATTGCATGAAATGAAACAATACTTGGCACACAGGTCTAGTCCTATGCCAAACTTCTTCACACCTGATGGTAGGACAAATGTTTCATTGGAAATTAAACCTTTGAAATTCAAAACAAATCAGTTGTGCACGCTACCATTTTGCAACTTTCACCTGGATGGATGGATAGATACCTTTATTGATCCTGCGAGGGATGTTCAGGCGCCATAGACAGCACAACAGTAAACCGTCACAGATACAGGGCAAAGAATGTACAGTAGGTACATAAGAATAACATCACAAAAAACAAAACAGGATCCCCCCCCAAAAAAATGGTATTCAAAAAACAACTAGAAAAAGTGCTCCTCGGAGCACAGGTCTCCGCCAGGTCAGGTAGGTTATTGTGGCCTCCTGGTGGCGCTATAATAGGCCAATGTGAAAAGGGTGCCATTTCTTCTTAGGTCTTGCACGGCAATCGGACACTGCATTCATGATTTGAGGCATTTTGTTCAAATTAAACCTGCTGGTGGCGCTATAACAGGCCAATGTTAAAAGGGTAGCATTTGTTCCTCAACATAGTGTGAATGTGCGTGCAAAGTTTGACCGCAATCGGACGCTGCATTCATGATTTGCAGCATTTTGTTCTAAACAAAATGCCACTCCTGCAAACTTTAGATGTGAATCTTAGCCAATCGGGATGGAATATGAAAAATTGATCACATGACTATAGACATCATGTGTACCGATTTGCGTGAAATTTGGATAAAATCGGAAGGAGTAATGTAAAGAAATATGTTTTACATAAGTCGGCCTCCTGGTGGCGCTATAAAAGGCAGATGTGAAAAATGCAAGACAAAAGTTTTTCCTTGACCTCTAGGGAGTGCGCATACAAAGTTTTACGCAGATTGGTGCAGTTATAGGTAAAAACACGAATCGGGCTGTTATAGCGCCACCATGAGGCTGATTAGAAAAATCTCAAGTGGAATTTCTTCCTCGGCATAGTGGAAATATGCGTGCAAGTTTCACGGAAATTGCATGCTGTGTTCATAATCTGAGGCATTTTGTTCAAAACGGAGTAGTCCTGCAAACTTTCGAAGCCATTTTTAGCCAATCAGGATGGAACATGAAAAATCTGAAAGACCTGTTTCGTTTAATGACTATGGAGATACTGTGTACTGATTTGCGTGATGTTTGGCCAAAATATGTAGGAGTACTGTGAAAAAATTGTGATTTGCAAAAAGTGGTGGCGCTATAACAGGGCCATGTGAAAAAATGGGGCAGAGGTTCTGAATTGGCATCCATGGAGTGTGTGTGCAGTTTCGCTGCGATCAAGCCAACGGTCCGGGAGATTAGCTGTCCAGTGTCCACAGACGGACGGACGGACGGACGGACGGTAAAAATACTCTCTCGCCATGCCTTTCGGCCTGACGGAGACAACAATGCCAGCAAACCATTTGCCAAGCATGGCCAAACGGTAAGGAGTCAAGTAGGGAGAAAAAGAAAAAGTTAGAAAAGAAAAAAAAGAGAGAAAGACTGCTGCGCAAAACCGTGGCACTTCTCCTGAGGGAGAACGCGTAAGTCCAAGTGAGTAGAAATGTTCAGATGCTTTCGGATGCAGGGACTTATGAAGTCCAAAACTCTGTTTTTCAAAAGCGTAAAACTAATTAAAACTATCTCCTCTAATGTTTCCTCAACTGACACCAAAGTCGCTACACAGCATCTTTATGCTGTCCCCCACTAACCGTAGTAGATACAGTACTGAACACATCTGCTACAAATTCTCACTAATGACATCTCCAATATTCATGAAACAAATTTATACAAAATTTCAATTGGTTATGAAGATAGACCAACCCAATTGTAGCCACTAGAGGTGACTAGAGGTGACATGGTACACAAATCCTACAAATGGTCTCCTAGCCTGGCCAGACCATAGACCCCGCCCACTCTCTGAGTGGACTGCCTTTCTTGGTCTGGTGTTGTAATGTGAACCTCGGATTTATTCGGCACAAAAAGTGCCGTCCAATGAGAGTCGGAGGTGGGGGTGGGGATCCCTTGTGATTGGTTTAGGGAAATTCTAATCCCCTCCCCCTTGTAATTGCCTACACTGGAGCTAATGTCAGTCTGACAATCAGGCTACCTCTGACGGCAAATCTCGCGAGCGTCCTATGTTTACTAGAGCCTGCGAGAGTGTCCGCCCACTTCACGCAGATATGGGAAGTGAACCGGAGAGGGTGAGTCTGCCATTTTTGTCTTGGGCCAAACTACTCGGGAGGTACAACTTTGGGAGGTACAACTTTTCCCACTCAGGCATTGTGCTGTTTGTATTAGAAAACAAATAACAAAACATGATATGCAAGGGATAATGCATGGGGAGGTAGTCATTATTGAAATTTAAAGCCTGTTTAGTTGTAAATGACATTGTTTGTTTGTTTACATGGCTGTCATGTTGGATAAAGCATATAACCAAGCAGCACAGGTTGACATGAGCAGGTGTTCTGAGTCTCTGATTACACAACGGTCCGTTATAGAGCTCATCGGTCATTATCCAGAAATAATGACCGATGACTGACCAATCAGAATCGAGCATTCAACCAAGCCGTGTAATAACAATGTTTAATGAACATATAAATCCAGACAGTTATGCTGATAGACCCTCCTGTATTCCTCACGCTCTTACAATTTTTCAATCCTTCTCCTCTTCCTCTTTTTTTTCCCCTTCAAATTGCCCGGCTATAGTTTTTATTTTTTATTCTTTTTACCTGACTGAGACAGACCACTCTTTGACCTATCCACCTGTCTCATCACAGCCTTCAGCAGCCACCAATAAGCTAACATCTTCATAAATATGCATTGTGGCGTTCAGAGTCCTCTCAGCCAAAACACTAGGATCCCCTCCGAGACAGTCACACTCACAGCTCCGGGGTCACGCCGGTTTTAATTGGCTAGATAATTAGTTTGCACCGAAATTCTAAACTGATTATAATGAGATTTCCAAAAGCAAAAGATGAGAGGGACAATGAAGTGCGTTTTCATTTGGCCCCTCTCTAACAACCAGAATAGCCGAGTCACAGATTCTAATGATGACAGCTAGGACTTGCAGCACTTTGCTTAATTTTCAATATATATGCATGATCATATGTGCTCTTTTTTTTTTTATATTGTCATTTTGCTCAGTAGCTACATGAAAGGGAGGGTACCAATTAGAATCACTGTCACTACGACCGGCGCCGACGCCATCCCTATACGTCAGCATCAACATAAAACATATTAACACACGGGTCAAATATGTGTTCTTTGGTACACAGCAACACAACAAAAGGGAACTCTGTAATCTGCTTACTTGCATAAAAGCTAGATGACCCCTGGTGTCAGTGGTGGAAAGTAACTAAGTACATTTACTTAACTGTACTTATAGAGTATTTCCAATGTTCAATACTGTTTTTTTTTTACTTTTACTTACTCTCAGAGGCAAATATTGTGCTTTTACTCCAATACAATTATTTGAAAACTTTATAGTTACGAGTTACTTTGGAGATTTTGATTATTATTACAAAACATACATTAACCCATTAAGACCTGAACGCATTCTGTGTCACTTTAGATTTATTTGGCTATTCAAAAATAGCAGATATACAAGCTCATAGCGCGGCACCGAGTGCCGCGCTATGAGCTTGTATATCTGCTATTTTTTTAAAATATTTATTTTTTTGTTGTTGATTTTTTCCAGGTCTTAATGGGTTAACCACTCCAGCCTACATTATATACTGTATACTGTGACCATTTGGAAATAGCGGATCTACAAAAGATTTGAGTACTTCTTCCACCACTGCCCCTGGTGCCACACGCCTCTATGCCCCTACACAGTAAAGTCCTCACTGTCCATTTATCCATTTGTAACTCTGAGACGGTACACATGTCATTGTTACAAATGTTCTCAGAGACATATATCTCTTAATCCGGAACTAATTTTAATTATTTTAACCAACGTGTATGGTAGAGCAGGTTAATGCAATACTGTACGGAAGATTGTGTTAAAACAATATAACTAGTACATTTACAGTACATGGTAGAGTACTGTATGGCAATACAATATAATAAGGATGTGTGTATGGTAGAGTATATGTTAATATTGAATACTGAGTGCCGCGCTATGAGCTTGTAGATCAGCTATTTTTTGAAAAATTGTGAACATTTTGTGCAAACCTTTGAATATATATATTTTTTTAAACAAACATTTTTAACTCAAATCTTTGATTCTGAGGGGTCCCTGGCACAAAATGTTTGAGAGGGGGGTCCGCGGTCAAATACATATGATTTTCGGGGTCCTTGACATGAAAAAGTTTGAGAACCACTGCAATAAACAACTGTATGGTAGAGTATGTTAATACAATATAACTAGTAAATGTGCAGTGGTTTGAGGTGGTCTCCCTACTTCTCCATTTTGACGGGTAGGACGCCTACTGGTTGGCGAGTAGTACTGCCTGAAGCCCATCAGTGAAATATCTCGCCTGGCCAAGTACAGTATGGATTTTGTCTAAGCTTCAGCAGTAGTCGCCTGGTTACAGTAGATGTTTGGAGACCCAGGTTTGAATCCAGAGTAGGACATTAACCTTACAGATTGCAGCTTCAAATGACTTTATATTTTGTTGTCCTATATTGAGGCAGCTTTGATAATTGGTTATGGGATTTGCATTGAGCTCTAAATGCTCTGTCTAAATGCTAATGATTCGCGTTTAGACTATGAAATTACTTCTTTTCGTTTTTTTAGTTGTTGCTAAACTTATTCCGAGGAAATTAGCAAACATACATACAACACAAGGCACCAGTGTTTCTGTAAAGACATTCTGTAAGTTCCCTGTTGATTTATAAGTGCATGCTCCCCATCCTAAACGTGAAAATAAACAAGGCCCTGGAACCGAAAAATGTAATGAAAAAAAGTATTCAAATAAGTACATTCATAATGGGTTTTTAACTGCTTATACCACATAATTCCCCATATTGTTTTAAAATACACAAACTCTTACCCTTGTTGAATTAATTACTGTATAGCCTTGTAATGTATCCTCATGGCAATAAAGGAACCTTTGTAATGCAAAACATACCGCACCATCAAAATGCTGTAATATGCTCAGAAAGCTGGATCTAAACATTCCCTCGTATTACTCCTTAATGCAGTCATTCTCAAACTGCTTTTAGCTCTGGACTGTTCTACAATCTAGAAGCTCACAACACATTGCAACACGACGTGTTTGTGAGCTTGTAGATTGGCTATTTTCACAAAACAAAGTAAATCAAGCACCTTAATAGTCAATATTGTTTCTATTTCAAGCTTTTTCCCCACACTACGGCTATTAGTTCAAAATGGTTCTTAAAATTGATGGACTCATTTAATATATTTTATATACTGTAATATTATTTGAACGTATTTACGTTCTCTACATTACTGTACACGCTAGTGGTCCGTGGACCACTGGTTGAGAAACATCGCCTTAACCCATTAAGATCTGAAGCCGATTCTACAAATGTCTTCTACATCCCAACTACTGCTGCACGATTCTTGCTCAAATGTGAATCACGATTTTCCTCCATAAGAATTGAGATCACGATTCTCACACGATTCTCTTGTAAATATAAAAATATTAAGAAAAAAAAAAAAATTCCATTGTGCAGCACTAATCCTAACATTATTATGAAAAAAAATTATGTTTCTATATCAGTGGTTCTCAAACGTTTTCATGTTAAGGACCCCCAAAATTATATGTATTTGACCGCCGCGACCCCATCTCAAAATATTTTGTTCCAGGGACCCCCCAGAAGCAAAGCTTTTAATTAAAAATGTTTGCTTTAAAACAATATATTCAAAGATTTGCACACATTTTCACGATAAAAAAAAAAAAAGCAGATCTACGAGCTCATAGCGCGGCACTCGGTGCCGCGCTATGAGCTTGTATATCTGCTATTTGAATTGCCAAAGTGTAAAATAATGCTTTTTAGCTCAAATCAAGAAGTGACGCAGATGCGTTCCCAATGGGTTAATGCAAAGAAAATATTAGAAAAGGGAAAATAAAACAGAAAAATGGAAAAGACGGAGAACCATGAATTTCACAGTTGAGAAGTAGGACAGATGCACTCTCCATGCACTCTCTAATATTTATACCTCCATCCAGCGTTCCCTGTCAGTTCTGTGAATGTCCTCCTGTGTACGTTGGGGGAATGAATGCAGTACCACGGTACGTGTTACAGTACAGAGTGCACACATTTCATAAATACAGTCGGTCGGTGCAGAGTGCTCACATAGTTTCATCAGCAGCACACATGCCCTCATAGTAACCTGCACATTACGTCTCTGCGTTCAACTCTTATTCCGAGCGAGAACTTATGCTCCGAGACAAATTCCCTGCACAGTACTGTACGGTATGTACAGTACAGTATGAATGGACTATGAAAAGGAATGGAAACAAGCCCCTGGAGCTACTTTAACAAACGAACCGTCTGGTCTGACAGTGTGGAGAGCGGAGCAGCAACTATCGATTATCTTCTTAGAGATAATTATATGGATTACTTTTTCGATTGATATAATCAAGAAGTAATTTTTTGCTTACATTTTTTAAATAAAATGAATCAACGTGAAACATTTCAGATTTTTTATAATTGACGAAAACAATTAATATGATTAACAACTTAAGGCCTTTGCATACAGGGTGCCATTTTTCGCACGGAAAAAATGACTTGGATTTAGTCACAAGTTCTTGTTAATACTTTTTTGTCAGTTAATTATTTAGAAAAAAAAATGCAAAAAAATCGAAGACACTTTTTTTTCAAAAAATGAGCGGTGTTGTGAGCTTGTAGATCGGCTATTTTTGCACTTTTCGTGACACTGCAGTATGACGAAGTGGGGCGTTCGTTTACAACAACAACAAAAAACACAACAAGTTGCGACACGGAGATACAAGGTTTCTGCTCCGACAGCAACGGCGCGTAACAGATCATGGTTCATTGACAGGACTGTACTGTCTGAAGCATACAGCTTCCGTTCCCTGGACGCCCATTCTCCTTCTGGTCCCTCCGTCCCTCCGTCCCTCCGTCCCACCCTGCATACACGGCTTCCAATCCCTGGGTGCCCATTCTGTTTTCCCGTCCCCCAGTCCCCACTCTGCGTTATCGCCACCGCTCCCCCCTTTCTCCTTTATCAGGGTCTGACACCCAAACTGCCGCAAATAAGGAGGATGTGTAAAGACAAGGTCACAGTGCCTCCACTACACACCAGAATACAGATGATGCTGGGCTCAGTCGAGTAGGCTACAGCAACTACGCTTACATTTACTGTACTCAAGAACTGACCTCCCATTCACACACCGCTCACTCACTTATTCACTCACTCACAGGGGATTTTGTGAATGTACTGTACAGATGTGCCACTTCAAAACTTCACACGTTACTGTTCTTTCCCTGATAGTGCCCTGAAAATGCATTTTTTTCCTCCCTTTTCTGCCCTTAAAATGCACTGTTTTGCCCCTGAAAAGAAGTTGTCACTACACACCCCCGTTTTTCCCTTCAACAGACATCCATATACATGAGAACAAAAGAATGTGTGTTGAAGAAGGTGTCAGACTCATTATGAGGCGAAAGGTGAGTTGACCAGTTGCTCAAATTAATTAGCATCATAAAAGCAGTGATCATCAAAATAATTCAGCATTTTAAATGCCCTTCTTTGTCCCTCTTATTGCCCTGGGAATCCCCTGAAAATTTACTGTCTTGGCGATGGCAGGACATGTGAAGTTTTGAAGTGGCACATCTGTATATAGATTTGAGGGGGAAAAAACCTTTGAAATGGTACATTGTACATAGTGAGTACAGTACTTTAGGTATATTTTGTGGCCCACGCGCTTTTGTGCTTTTACTCAAGTACAATTTTGGATGTAGGCCTTTATACTTGTAACTGAATATTTCTATATCGTGGTATAGCCGCTACTTGCAAGTGAGTGCTTCTTCCACCACTGGGAAACGGTGAGGTTACAGTTGGTTCTCTCATTAAAGTCTTCCAAGTTGTCACAGTGGGGGTGCAGGCCAAGGACTTGCTTGTAGTACATCCTTTGCTGGTTTTATGCTCTATGTAGACATCTAAGTTTATTTTGCTCTTTGACATGATTCTTTACTGTTTGATTTTTCTCCTTGCTCTCCCCTCTCCTTCTTCTCCCTTTCTGAAAACAACAAAAAAGATGGATTGAATCTTATTTCACCCACTTCTTTACACCTGTGAACCTGTGATGTGACAATAAAGTTTATTCTTTATTCTACCCGATTCTTTCTTTTTCTTAGTTTTTTTCCAATAGTAGAGCTCATTTGGCTGCTTAAATTCAACAGTAGAGGTCATCAATTGTGTTGGATGTTTGTGATAAATGATACTGTGAGTAGGTGAGAGAGGTGTCCATTGAGTAAGTTGCCCGTTTGGTTGCTCTGATACATGTATTCTCCTCTATTTTGACATTTTAAATGTCCTCCTATAGACTCCTTAAAGCGTCCTCATTAGCCAAACTTCAGCAGTAAAGCCGGATGTTCTGCCGTTGGGACTTGACTGTGGTGGGTTTTTCGAAGCAATGCAGACATGTTGCCGAAACAAAATGTATGCAGTCACAGCGGCTGTGTCTTTGTCAAACCTGCTGTTTGTGTCCTGAAAAAATACATTCCAGTCAGCAGCAGAGCCGAGGCAGATTCCTTGACACAACACTGCTGCTTCACCTCGGCTTTCTACAGACAGGATTTTTCACAATGCATTCTCATTCGTCTGCTTGTGTCTGAACACACCGAAACTGGTATTTCAGTGTCATGCCATAGTGTGAGAGACATTTTTCGTTCCAGAAAGAAATAACCAAGGTTCATTAAAGAACTATTTAACACTTAAGCCCTATATACTTCATCTTTGTCGAAAATAGCTGATCTCTAAGGGTTTACGTGCAAGGTGCACCATCAAAACAAAATAAATTACCGAACCATTTCTGGTTCCGGCCTCATAGAGATCTTTGAGGGGGGAGAAAGAGTCTGGAACCATATGAGAAACAACATGAAAAACCATTCACTAAATAAAATGGTTATTTAATAGTTGATGGAACCATATACGCTTTTAAAGAACCATTTAAGAACCATCATTTTTCTATGTGCATGAGGGGTATTAAATTGCCTATTTTGAATAACCAGTGTTTCCAAAACTATCACGAGGCTCGGTGTATTTTTGCAGTAGCAGCGGCCCAAATTATTCACTCTCCCCGATGGAGAATTTGGCTCGTTGTCTGTATTTGGGGACTCCTCGTTTAAAAATGCAAGCTCACTCACCCATATAGACCATGGATATAAAGACCAGAATAGTAATCTGGAGAGTTCATTTACCCCCTTTCTCTCTCGCTAGGCTGTTTACAAGCCACTGTTGCATTTCACATACAAGGCCTACAAGGGCATGGCAAACACTATAGAATTTCGAAGTAATTCATTCCGTTATTTATTTGCGGACCTCATATCCAGAGCTCAGGGATGCAGAATAACAGCGGTGAAACACCAATCACAAACAGCGATAAAAAGGTATACAAATGCAGCACAGAGTCAGTCGCTCGAATCAAGCTAGAACAGCAGAGGTTAAAGGATAATAAAAGAATCGTAAACATGAGTGGACATCATGGAGAATGAATCTTCTTCCGACCAAATGAATAAACGCTGAATTCAACGTGATTGATTACGTTCCACAACGCGGTCGAATTGGAATGCGTCGAAGTTCTCCGTCGTATAATCACGCGATAAATAAGGCTGCATACTACGAGGTTAATTTGGGTGAAGCTTGCTTATCGCTGGCAGACCCAATACATTCAAGGCCATGATGTATCACGCCGTGTCTTGGCCACTTACGATGCAAGGGTGAGGACTAATAGCCGACACCAACTCGGGACTCCTGGATCGCTGCCCTCAACTCCTTCCTATCTAACATCGACCCCTTAAACCCTATACTGTATACTTGGTTGGCCGGTGCTCAGGCCCTACACTTGGTCCGCTCCTTTAAAATCTATACTGTACCATACAGATGTACTAGTTAAATTGTATTAACATACTCTACCATACAGATGTACTAGTTATATTGTCTTACTCTACCTTACAGATTGGTTAAAATTTTGGGATTGCACGTGACACAAATGCTAAGGTAGTCTTGTGTATTATTACTTAAGTGTATTAGCTGGGATTATGTATATGCGCCGAGAGGAAGGAAGGCGCGTGTTCTCTCTAATGCATTTGTAATTGTATTTAGCGCTAAACGCAAGTGATATTGTTTTCTTGATTAAATCATGGTGAATGTGGAGAAATGTCGCTACCTGTTTAGTTTTGTTTGAGTTTATTTTCCCTCCATCTTGATATGTGATTTGTAAAGGGGGGGGGGGGGTGACTGGCCTGTTGCATAAAACCACTTACGGTAGGATAAGGTTACCCTTCAATTTTCATCTTTTTGATTGATTGACATTTTTATTGACAAAAATGCATCTCCATTGGGTGGGTAGCAGAGCCATACAGACACATGTGATCAATAATAAATACATTCATACAATATCCAATGTTCAAGACCAGTGGGGTTCTCAAAGTGGGGACACCCAGGGGTCCTTGAGGGGGTTCCAGGGGGTCCAGGCTAAAAAATTGGTGACTCTGAGAGTGTACAAATGGAACCAAATGGGGATAAAGGTCCATTTTGTTCCATTTGCACACTCTCAGAGTTATGGGGGTCCGTGGCCTAATGCATAGTAAAGTGGGGGTCCTTGAAATGAAAAGGTTTGAGAAACGCTTTACTAGACAACAAACATCAACAAAAAAAGGAGTCTATATGGTTATTTGGCGATCCTACACATCCATGGTTGAATATCAGTTATGTCTATATTTGATTGATTGATTATTTGTATTTTCGTGTCCTGCACACAAAGTACCCCACCCTCATGGGTTTTTAACCATTTAAGACCTGGAACGCGTATTTTTTAGATTTATTTGGCTATTCAAAAATAGCAGATATACAAGCTCATAGCGCGGCACTCGGTGCCGCGCTATGAGCTTGTAGATCTGCTATTTTTGAAAATGTGTGAAAACAATTGTGTGCAAATCTTTGAATACATGTATTTTTTAAGCGTAAAAAAAACGTTTTAATCGGCTTCAGACCCCATTTTACGCTTACAGCATATTTACAATATATTCACATAATGCATTCAATTATAGCTCAGAATTATACAGAGTGTTCTGTCTTCTCTCCCAAGCTTGACAAATACAATCTGCCACAAACAAAAGCTCCTTTAACGAAACATCTCTCAAGTTTTTCATAATCATCTTTTCAACCACAAATCACCACAAATAGAAGACTTACTAACATGTACCTCTCCCATATATAATATCGTTGCTGTCCGGCAGGAACCAGCTAACTCCATTTTTCCACTTTTGCATTTTCTTTTCCATAAATCAGTGCTATTGAACACCCTTTACGTCGATGTGTTAGTAAAAAAAAAAATTGAACCAATGAAAAGTATTAAAAAGTGCTTCTGACAAACGCAGCTAACTCCATTGGATCCTCAAACTTTCTGCTAAACCAGCTAACTCCAGCAAAGGGGGGTGGAGTTAGCTGGTTTAGCACACTCCAGGCTCCACCCCCTTTTGACCTCAAACCTCATTGTGAGCTTGGAGGTCCATTTAGCTGTTCTTATCGATGATAAACAAAACCTCCACTCTTCCAAAACTCCACTTTTGTTGATTTCATTTCCTGAAAAATGAACATTTTGGAGTTAGCTGGTTCCTGCCGGACAGCAGAGATAATACTGTAATGTTCAGCAGCTCAATATTGCTCACCGAAGCTGAGCTAAACACAAACAGACAAATTAGCAGAGAGAGAGAGAGAGAGAGAGAGAGAATGTTTTCTGCTGCTCAGGTTTAGTTATTATCGATACAAGAACTAAGCCTGTGGTGTCTTGGTCATCTTAGAGCATTGGTTCTCAAAGTGGGGTCCGGGGACCCCCAGGGGTCCTTGAGGGAGTTCCAGGGGGTCCCCAGCTAAATGATAGATTAGGCACCAAATGGACCCTTATGGGTCTGTAACTCTGAGAGTGTACAAATGGAACCAAATGGACCCGTTAGGGTCCATTTGGCTCAGAGTTAAATTGACATAGATTTTACAATATAAATTGCGGTCCAAGTGATAGAAATGCCATTAAATGGGGGTCCGTAGCCCTAATGCATGTCAAACTGGGGGTCCTTGAAATTAAAATGGTTGAGAATCACTGCTAGAGCCGTAAAAAATCTCCTCTTATGGGGGTCCCTGGCATATCTTTTGAAATGGGGGTCCGCAGGCTAATAAGTGTCAATTTGGGGGTCCTTGACATGAAAAAGTTTGAGAACCACTGTCTTAGAGAGCAGTATAATCACAGAACTGAATGGAATGAAGGAGCATTTCGTTTCGCTTTTGACAGCTTTCCACATGCTCCAACCAGCCAGGTGCGTACCGGACGTATGAACGTACGCACGGCCTCTTCTGGATGCAAGCCGGACAGCATTTAGTCTTCGTTGTTGTTGGGCAGAAATCTCTTATCTCCATATTTTAACTTTTAATGTTTTTTTTCATAAATGAAAGCCCTGCTTCGACATATACAAGAGTGTCGCGCGAAAGTAGCGAAAATAGCCGATCTTCAAGCTCACAACGCGTTGCAGCTTGTGGATCAGCTATTTGCACTATTTTAAAATGTTTTAAAATCACACAAATGGCACGGTTTTGGATATACAAGGTTTCCACCCGACGGCGACGATATAATATGATCTAGACGGGATAGCCTATGTATGAATCCTGCAAACACAGGATCTGTAAACTGACAGCGTGGGCGAAAGGGTCAGTTTGTTCCTCAACACTGAAAGGACAGGAGAGATGCAGGTTTTTTTTTACACAGGATGTGTAAGCAGCATAACAGAACAGCAGTGGTGTAAAGTAACTAAGTACATTTACTTAAGTACTGTACTTAAGTACAATTTTGAGGTATTTGCAATTTCCAATACTTTTACTTCTACTCCACTACATCTCAGAGGCAAATATTGTACTTTTACTCCACTACAATTATTTGAAAACATTAGTTGCTAGTTACTTTGCAGATATAAATTATGATGTTATGAAACATACCCACTTTAGCCCTATTTCATACATGGGCTATTTGAAAATAGCCGATTTACAAGCTCACAACGAGTTGTGAGCTTGTTGATCTGCTATTTTCAAACATTTTAGTACATTTTTAATTCTAGACTTATACTTGTAACAGAGTATTTCTATAGTGCAGTATTTGTGCTTTTACTCAAGTAAAGAATTTGAGTACTTTTTCCACCACTGAGCAATAGCAACAGCAATGCTATGGCTGAAATATGGTCTGTTGAACTATAGCTTACTGACAGTCAGGCTTTATACGGTCCTCAGTTGTGCAGTTTTATTTTATTTTTTATAAAGGTGTTAATATTTTACAGTATGGTGCACACAATTCAAGTGGATGGACTTTGGGATGACAGCTTTGGAGTTGCCTGAGAACGTCGCAACATTTTAAAAGAATACAGGTACAAAAAACAACAGTTGGGTATTTATGATCAGCTGTGGGAGAAAGGGAATAACAGGACTAGTTCCCTGTGACAAATCTGCCTTTAACACTCCCTATTTACACTTCTACTAACACCAGATTAGGGTGTTTTACTGTCAAAATCCACCCATTAAACAGACAGTTATTTTTTTATCATTTCCTGTTCATGGCTTTTTAAGCCACTTAGAGGAATTTAGACTGCTCTGTAAAACAGGATTCTACACTCTAATTCTTTGCGACGTCTCGATTTCCTGTTTGAAATGGAAAATAGTACTAAAAGTCTATCAAAGGAACACATTTACATTTACTGAATGTGTTCTGCGGCATTCATGTCATTCTCGCTTGTTACCGAACCCGTTTCATAGAGAGATTTTCAATTTGATAGATTTTATTTTGGGGAAAATGACAGCTAAACAGCCAACAATCGTGAATAAATCGCCTACACGTAGCTTAATTTATGCTCCGTCGTACGACAGCGTCGTGCGGCCGGAAATTTACGATCTCCAAGCTCACGAGGCGCCGCGTCCGCGACACGTTGCGAGCTTGCAGATCATCAATGGAGCTTGTAAATTGTATAAATCAGGCCTCATTCCAGGCTGCCACCCCTCTGTGCCACCACAAGTGCAGCTGACAGCAGGCATGGCTGTCTTTTGTCAGTAAATGAGAGTTTAACCCATTGAGACCTGAAGCCGATTCTACGCGTCTCCTAAATCCCAACAGTTTTCTGAAAAACGTATGTTTCTATATCGGTGTTCACTCTCCATTCCGACATCTCACCACTCCGACTAGTGGCTTCCGCGTGCGGTTAAGGTTAGGGTTAGGGTTAGGTATAGGGTTCGTCAACGTCGGAAAGGCGACATGTCGGAAAGGAGAAATGCACCCTTCTATATCAGTGGTGCTCAATCTTTTTCATGTCAAGGACCCCCAAAATGATATGTATTTGGCCGCGGACCCCCATCAAAATATTTTGTTCCAGGGACCCCCCAGAAGCAAAGATTTGAGTTAAAAATGTTCGCTTTACAACAATATATATTCAAAGATTTGCACAAATTTTCACGATTTTTCAAAAATAGCAGATCTACAAGCTCGTAGCGCGGCACTCGGTGCCGCGCTATGAGCTTGTATATCTGCTATTTTTGAATAGCCTTAAGTGTAAAATAATGCTTTTTAGCTCAAATCAAAAAACGACACAGTTCCAGGTCTTAATGGGTTAATATGTCGCACCATGGAGATGGGACGCAGAGTGTGTGTCCCCCTGCTGCGTTCCCCATCACCGCCTTGCCTCGTCACCGACCGCCCCTGCTTGAAACCTCTCTCATCCTCAACGGCAGGAGTCTAGGAAAGACTATACATGATTACATATGGACTTGAGGTGCTTTGCAGCGGTTTTCCCTGTATTGCCTCCTGAATATGCATTGGACAAGACGGTTGGAATTCAGAGCTACATTGTGTGAATAAATCTCCATTAGGATGCTCACACACAGTGAAGGTCGTTTACATCTCGGCTTTTCCACAAGCTATAGGATCCTTACAATAATTAGGTTGAGCCGCGAAGCGATGGCGGTCTCTGTCTGTCTGTCTGTCTGTCTGTCTGTGCCATTGTGTAGTTTGACTACCAGAGGGTACTCAACTATGCCCACCTCTAGGCAGTGGTGTAAAGTAACTAAGTACATTTACTTAAGTACTGTACTTAAGTAACATTTTGAGGTATTTGTACTTTACTTGAGTATTTCCAATTTCCAGTACTTTTACTTCTACTCCACTACATCTCAGAGGCAAATATTGTACTTTTACTCCACTACATTTACTTGAAAACTTTAGTTACCAGTTACTTTGCAGATGTAAATTATTACATTATAAAACATACATTAACCACTTTAAACCTATTTTAAACCTAGGCTATTTGAAAATAGCAGATCTACAAGCTCACAATGCGTCGCATCGCGACGCGTTGTGAGCTTGTAGATCGGCTATTTTCAAATATTTAGTACTTTTACTTTTGGTACTTTAAGTACATTTTGATGCCAATACTTTTGTACTTTTACTCAAGTAAATTTTTTATTCTGGACTTTTACTTGTAACTGAGTATTTTTATATTGCAGTATTGGTACTTTTACTTAAGTAAAGAATTTGAGTACTTTTTCCACCACTGCCTCTAGGTTCTGCAGTTGTGTAAGATTTATTTACCCATATCTTCCACGCAGTGTTGTCAACAAACGTTGACAAATGACTGAATAGGTTTAACTAGTCTGCTCCAGCACACGTGCTTCGCATGTCGTAGGCCTAAATGCAAAAAATAGCAAGAGTTTGTTTTACTGGAAAAATGGAAAATGTGTCGAGTCGGAGCGAGGGTGTGAGAACAGACAATAAAGTGAACTGCAGTGACATTGTCACTGAAGTTAGTTTGTCTCGCAGTGGCTTCAAAGCCTCTCACAATGGAAGCCATCTGATTAAGTGAAAGGCATATCAGATGCGGCTGTCATGGTTTCTTTGAACTCGGTGATGAAAGGTTTATGCAGCGTTGCATTTTTCTTTGATGGATTATATAATGATGATTAGACACGTCAAGGTCAATCAAGAATATCCATAACTTATAATGACTGCTTAAGTCCTTAAAGTGCATGATAATGATGTGCAATGATAACAAGGCAGCATATATTACTTAAGAGAATGCAAGCAAAGTTTCTTCCAGCAGAGTGCATGGTTCAGAATATTGCCCGCGGGCCGGCGGACCTCGGCCACGTTGACTCAGACATAACCATAAATAACCCGAGACGTAACGCCCATATAATAGGCATGTCACTATGACTCAGATAAACAAACCCGATGTGTCCATATCATAGAGTTAAAAATAATAGAAAAGAAAAACAAGCACCGGAAATCCTTGTCCATCCACTTGCATTGAGTTGCTCACCCATGCGCATACTCCTAAATCACCCCTTCTTCCGGGCAGGGTTGCCAGATCTGCTTATTATAATTTCCCCGCGAGATTTTATTTGAAAATAGCCGCTCTACAAGCTCACAACACGTCGCATCGCGACGTGTTGTGAGCTTGTAGATCTGCTATTTTCAAATAGCTTATGTATATGTTAAAGTGCTCATGTGGCCCATACTTCTACTAATGACATCAGAGATATCCATATATGGGCATAAAAGGGACACAGACAGACGGGGAAAAGCCCCCGACACTATGAGTATTGGTCAGATCGGCGGTGCGACGTACAGTAGGTGTGAGGGCGCCCGGACTCTAGATGTGAGGGCCACGTAGCGGCCCAAACCTCTAGTGTATATACAGTAGGGAGACCGGGGACAAAAGTAACAGGGGGCAAAAGTAACACACTCAATAATTTGTCTATTAGGAACAAGCTAGAGGGGTGAGACTTCTTGTGCACATGCTCAGTAGGGTCCTCTCTCTGCCTATGGAAGGATATAATGATAATTTCATCTCAGCAGAAGTTTTCAACAAAAAACTGATTTTCAGGTGTAAACGTACATTTTTGAGTGTACGGTATTTTCCTTCTGCTGTCTAAAGATAAGATGTCAGCTGATTTAAACTTAGATGACTTGTATCTCTATGTTATTGGTCACAAATTAACATCAGCAGCCTATGCTAGTATAGGTGTTTCTAGCTAGAATATGGGATTTTATCATGGCTGACCCATCGGGGGCAATTGTAACAAAGTGACCGGGGTCAATTGTAACAATGTGTTTTCAATGCAAGCAGATTTTGTGTCTGGGATTACATGCTTTTATGTTAGTAAATGAACATATTTCACTAAATGTCACTACATTTCAAAGTAAAAATACATTTAAATAAAAAAATGACATACATGTGAAAAAACAAAATTGAAAAATACATAATTTGAATAAAAATACAAAATAATTGTAATTATGTATATAAAACATTTGTAAGTATAAATGTTAAATTATAACAAATACATATTACTTAGTGATGTGCTTTTATTTTAGATAAAGTGTGTTAATATGACTTATTTTTTACAGTGTTACAATTGCCCCCAACCACTGTTACAACTGCCCCCGTCACGGGGGAAATCGTAACACTGTGACTCATTGCATTAAAATTAATATTTCAGTCTTGTCCTTATTAGTGAAAGCTTAAAAATGTTATTATTAATTAGGGCACATATATATGTTTCTTATAGCAAAAGATGACTAGGATATTTCAAGTAGTCTGTGAATTATGAAGGCAAATACAAAAAGTGTTACTTTCGTCCCCGGTCTCCCCTAGATACAGTGTATATAAGTAAGTGACACATCTGTTCTGACAATGTATTACACTGAAGGCGGCTGCGTGCTGAAACATGTCCGTTTTTCTGTATGCTATCCATTACTAACAAAATCAAAAAGCATCTCGAAGAACATTCCCATGTGCGGGCAATTCCTCTTTTTGAAAGGAACATTTCTGGACAACACTTTATAGGATGAGGAATGACCAGCACACAGAAATGTCCCCACCAGCTGCATTCTAGTGTAGACCACGTCGGAGAGTTTGGCCGACACAGTACATGGCCCAGTGTAGTTGCTAGCTACGGCACTTTGAAGACATCGCTTTTTTTCAGCGATGCAGGGCCAAACACCCACACATGAGCTCCCGAGGCAAAGTACTCTCCAGCACGTATATATATAAATGGCTTACTGGGGTCCGGGTATGCCAGGGCCCCTGTGAGTGCTACCCGCAACTGATGGAAATGTGTGTCAGGTGGTGCAGGCAAATGCTGTGACCAGTGTTGCCAGATGCTGTGAGGGAAACAAGCAATCAGACAACAAACAAGCAACTATGAGCCACATGAGCACTTTAACATATAAATCAGCTATTTGAAAATAGCAGATCTACGCGATGCGACGCGTTGTGAGCTTGGCACTGGCCAGGACCCTCCGCTCGAAGGTGGCGGGGCGTTGCAGAGGCCAACGTGCACCTGGCTGCATTTTTAGAGCCTTTATTTTAATGATCAATCAATAGAGATGGATCAAATGGAACTAACATAGTGTACTTTAACCCATTAAGACCTGGAACTTTGTCATTTTTAGATTTGAGCTAAAAAAGCATTATTTTACACTTTGGCTATTCAAAAATAGCAGATATACAAGCTCGTAGCGCGGCACCGAGTGCCGCGCTACGAGCTTGTAGATCTGCTATTTTTGAAAAATCGTGAAAATGTGTGCAAATCTTTTGAATATATATATTTTTAAAGCGAACATTTTTAACTCAAATCTTTGCTTCTGGGGGGTCCCTGGAACAAAATATTTTGATGGGGGTCCGCGGCCAAATACATATCATTTTGGGGGTCCTTGACATGAAAAAGATTGAGCACCACTGATATAGAAACATAGGTTTTTCAGAAAACTGTTGAGATTTAGGAGACATGTAGAATCGGCTTCAGGTCTCAATGGGTTAAGTTCCTATTACAATGCAAACTTGCCAAACCGGGGGGACAGGCTGTCAACCAGGGTCCACCGGTCGGACCGGGGAGAGAGAAGCTCCAGTGTCAACGAGGGCTTGGCAGCGGATGCCATTCGGGTCACGGTTTAAGTAGAGTTGGACTATGTGACTGATCCTGTGATCCTCTGTGGGAGCGGAAGACGGATTGGACGGCAGCTCCGCCACTGTCCACAGACGATGGCTGGGGAACGGAGGCAATTGACTTCAATATTTCTGAATCTTTTTGACCCATTATTGATCATGTAAAATTGCCCTGCAACACTTGGAATTTGGAATTTTGGAATTTGCTATGTCCTCAATTCTATACAGTCTTTACCAAGGAAAACAGACAACTGCCACAAATCATTAAAGGGACTACAACATGAATTTTAACTTTTTCTTCTTTTTTGTGTGTTTTTGGTCTCCCCTACCTCTCTTCTATCCCCAAAAATACCCCAGTTTGAACACTCAGGCTTTCACAGCAAATCTGGGGTTTTCTGTAAATTGGTCTCAAAACAGGCCAAACTGGTTTGCACCCTGACGTGACGTCACGTCAGGGTGCAATACCTCCCGTTTTTCCGTTTTTTAAAAACTTTTTCCACACAGAACCAGGAGATAACATGCATACAAACTGGCTCAATAGCGCCCCGTGCCAAACAGGACAATGTGGTATTGCAGGTGAAAGTGCTTTATAAGCCAGAGAGAAGTTAGTTGGAATGAGTATATCTGAGGCTTGATTTAGGCTCAAGCCTTTTGAAAAACGTTTGAGGGACATAAACAATATGATATTAAATATTATTATTATTTTTTCAAATTCATGTAGATCCTTTAACACTGTGTCAGATTGCTGTGAACGCACACACCCTGTAGGTCAAGGAAGAACCCCACTCATTTTTCAAATCGGCCTCATGGTGGTGGTATAACAGCCCACTTCACGTTTTGGCCTATAAGCCTCGAACCGTAGGTCGAACAATCAAAAACTAAATTCCCTGGATTCCTTGGATCACGACGCAACTCACCATATAGGCCCGGCCATTTTGTGCCAGACTATATTTAATTTCCACCATTTTGTGTTTTCTTCAAAACACACTTTTTTGCTACGACTCCTACGAATGTTGTCCAAAACTCACACAAACTGGTACACATTATCTCTGGAGTCAGCTCTTTCATTATTCCATTCCAACTGTCTGGCTCGGACTGACTTCCATAATTTGCGGGCCCCGAGGCAACGGGGCCTGGCAGAGACCTGCGCTCCGAGGAGCGCTGTTTTATAGTTATTAATAAAATACCACCACAGGGCTTATTTGTAATTACTTACTTACACGTTAAAAGGTTGTCGGCAAAATGCCGCAATAAAAACACAAAAGTTTAATTTCCTAGAGCATTCAAATGATTTATCAAGTTTCCCTAACCACTTTAACCCTATATGAACTGGACTTGAGTTACAACTGAACTCGGATCTTTTTTTTAAAACGCGGCACACGACAAAGCGTTTTGAACTTGTAGATCAGCTATTTTTTGGGCTAATGTTCCCCCCATAATAGGTACAGTATGCTGGGGTTCAAGTGGACACCATATCAGCCATATATACAGTACAGAACTGTACACTATGGACTTTTTCTCATGAGTGAGTAAAGCCCGAATAAATGAACCCTGGTAGGTTTCTTCTTCACACAGCAGTTAGAAGCTCCCATGCTGGACCCACAGTAGCATGTGCAAAGCTACAGTATGATCAGTGAGGCAGCACTGATCTAAAAAAAAAAAAAAAAGCATTTAGCGTATCACTCCCAGAGTTTGCGAGTGGCATCGCTTTTGAAGTTGAGCTTTTTAAGTTTGCCCGTGTGGCCCAACCTATGAAATGTGTTCCTGCCGTTCCCTGGGGGGGGGGGGGGGGGTTGTAACACAAAAAGCCCTCATGAAGAAAATTAACATTTTCCACAGTTCATTGAGCTCATTTAAATTAATCACAAAATGCAACAGGCTAATCTTCATACAGAAGCAGTAAGACGAAGGCTGAGCCGTCTCCTGTTTACTCCGTTATTGCAAAAATAAATGTGGCTTCAGAGACAGGAATGTACTATACTGTAAATAGAACACTCGGGGTCCATTTTGTTTGGGTGTGCCACCTTTAGCGATACCGTAAGGCTATTGTGGGAGCCAGGGCGTGGGGGCCACTCTGCAACATGCATGTTTAACAACATACTATTTACATGGCTACAGCTACCATGTGACGCTCACGCCGATGCCCCCGTTGGCGTCAGCCTTTCCTTATCTATAGATAAGGAAAAGGCTAACGCCAATAGCAGATGTACCTGCTGCTCCAAACGGGGTCACATCGCGACGCGTTGTCAGCTTGCAGATTCGATTTGGCTCTGTAATGACCTCTGCTGCCTCATGCATAGAACAATGCCCCTTCGTTTTCTATGTCCACACATTTTATACAGAACAGGCACCTCGGCTCAGTGTAGCCTAACAGCAAGTGTTGCCAGATTCTGTGAGAGGAACAAGCAACCAGGTCTAGGAAAACCAGCCCAAAAGAAGCGACTATGGGCTACATGAGCACTTTAACATACAGTATACATCAGCTATTTGAAAATAGCAGATCTACAAGCTCACAACGCGTCGCATAAATTAAATCTTGAAATTATAATAAGCAGATCTGGCAACCCCGCTAACAGCGCGTCGCGGGTTCGACTCCCGATCCCGACGGCCTTTGCTGCATGTCACTCCCCATTTCCTGTCAGCCTATATTGTCCTGTCAAATAAAGGCATAAAAGCCCAAAAAACAATCTAAAAAATAAAGAGAATAAAGGGATCTTCTCGAAGGGAGCTACCCTACTGTACGTCCGTGTACTCGATTAGTCACACTGCGCTCCTCGCGTGAATAGACGTGTTTCTACGCCTCACGTAGAAGAAAGCTCAACACGTTTTAACTCCGGCAGCAGGCCGGGCAACGCATCGGCGAGCCGCTTGTCGCTCCGCCTGTCCCGATTGCCTGCACCTCCCTACCGGCCCGCTCGCCTCTCATTGAAAGTGAATTATTACTAGGCGCGTCAGTCGCTTCCCGCGCGAAAAGGCCTTATAGCGCCGCTAACATTCCCACCTTGAACAGACTGTGTAAAAGGGGCTGTACTGACTGTGATCTGTGGCTTGACTGAGTGTTTCATTTTTTTGGTACTGACCCCCGCCTGGATAACTGATGGAGACGAAGTGGACACCCCGGGGATTGGGACCGCTACGGTAGGAAATTGGACGAAAGAATTGGAACATGGATGAACAGACTTGTAAGCTTGGCATTCCCATTCATTTTTTTCTCACCCCAGGCTTTTGTATCCCCCGCCAGGTTGACTCCCCCCTCCACGCGGCCGAGAGACACCGGCTCAGTGTTCATGAGCATTGCAGACACAGACCCCCCCCCCCCACACACACACACACACACACACCCCTTCACTAAAACCCCTGTTGCTTTGCACTGCAAAATCTGTCTCCCTTCCATTCTCCACGGCTCAAATCCATTACATGAAGTGAACCAGGGGTTTTCAAACTTTTTGTGCCAAAGCATAGCATGTGGGCAAGAGCAAAATCTCAAGACACCTGTATTAATAGCAAAAACTGCGGATTTGTAAGCTCACAGCGTGTCCCGATGCCATGCATTTTGAGCTCATAGATCGGATATTTTCAGCTGTTTAAAAAAAAATACATATAAAATAGGGACTCCAGGTTGAAAGTGGATACATTATATATTCTTTAGGGTATAGAAATTGAAATGGAAATGAGTGTGAAATAGTCTATAGAAATAATTCATTACTTTTTGTACTGTATAGTTGTGATATTACGATCCCAAGCCACACCTGGACTAGTGCCATGGTACTGTACAATAGTGGTCTTCAGGTTTGACAAAACATTAGTGCAGCTAAACTATAATTATTGATGCAGTTCAGCATGCATTTTGTTTACATTGGGAGATCTGCAGTGGCAAACTCTCAGTCAGATACATATTTCAACTGTTTACTAGTAGAGAAATAGATCTGGTTATTATGGGACACAAGCACTCATTTAGGCATAATGTGTTTTTCTAGTCATTTAGACAGATCACTCAAATGTGCAGATGTTCTTTTTACAACTTTCAGAACAAAGCAGTGTCTGAATAGTAAATATCACATTGAAAATAAACTAATTGTGCAAGATGCACAGATGTGTCTCTGTTTGAGAAGAAACATGTTTTGAGCCTTGATTGTTGTTTATTTTTATTTAGGTCATGGTTTTGTTATTCCAAATGTGTCCGTTATTAGCCATAAAAAAAAAAAAAAAAGTAAGACGGGGAGAAGCAGCAGCTTGTTAAATTCTGCTAAGGGTTCATTTTGACATTTGATTTGCAGCATATTTGTGGTATTTTGCATATCTCCAAATACTGCCGCAAAACCAATCCCTTGAAAAGTTATTTTCAATCCTTTATTTAGTGACGGCCAGGGTACTTTAAAGGGATGGCGTTCATTTCACGGTTCATACTCTCAATGTGATTAAAAACGCTGTCGAGGAGACAGGAGATCCGCCGTTCAATCACGTCTCCCCGCGATGGCGGGAGGACAGGACGGGGACATTACTAGCTGTTGTCAATCACCGGGCCGAGAATCAAGCTCGGTTGAAACTAGTCTGACAAGTTGTCATCTAGTTTGACCGTTTTGACTGACTAAGACGTAAATGAAGTGAGGGCTCTCTCGTCTAAACGGGCTGTCTTACTGTAATTACAGTGGTGCTGCAGTCAAGCGTCCACACAGAAGATTTTACAGAGATTTAGAGTTTCTCGAAATAGACATTTGGATAACCAAGTGACAGTTGAGCTGATTTGGTGTTACGGAGTCACGTACAACCTGGTTCTATTTAGCTGCGATACGGTTTCACTTGGGATTGTTGGACTGTGGTGACTTTTTTTTTTACACTAACCACTTGAACCCTATCATCCGTATTCTGAGGGGAACATTAGCCAAAAATAGCAGATCTACAAGCACACAACGCCTCGCAGCGCGAGGCGTTGTGTGCTTGTGGATCGGCTATTTCCAGCAAAGAGGTTTGGTGTTGAGGGGAAAAAGAGCAGACCAAGTACAGAGCCAGTGGTCAAGTTTACAAAGTATTGAAGGTTTAAGTGATTGTCTGAAAACACACATTTAACATGAATACAATATGTAGTGGGGGTCCCTGCTTCATCTCTCTCTCTCTCAGCTAGGGGGTCCTTGGCCTGAAAAACATTGAAGACCCCTGGTCTAGGGGGGGTTCGAATCCACCGCGGTGCATCCAGTTCGGCCGAGCGTGTACACAAACTCAACTAGCCGTGTTTGGGGGCGGGCGGCCGGGCGGGAAGGTCGATCTTTGTAGACTCCTGCAGTATGAGCTGCGGTGGCACCCCGTCAGTGGCGGGTGTTGTACAACAGCAGGAGGACGGAGGTGATTGTGTCTTCCCATTAGGGGCTCCTTACTGGCAGGTAACCAGAAGGGTTAGCAATAGCAGTGGTAACACAGAAATGTGTGGGGAGGACTAATTGGCATAACGACTAATTTGGAGGGGGGGGGGGGGGGGGGGGGTAAATAAATACATGTTTTCAGCTAAAACGATTTTATTGATATACATTCTTATTTTCCTGAAGCTAATCCTTGAGTGGGTTTTAAAATGGTTTGTGATGCGTTTTGAAAAAGGCACAGATGGACGCGTTTTCCGTGCAAAGATCATCAACTACCACTTTCTCCAATCAGTTTCACTTTCACCATGGCGTCTTGGGCATGTCATTTAAAAGGTAAAAAAATGTTGTGAAATTGTAGATTTGCTATCTTTGAATAACCTATAATAAGACGAAAATAGGGGTTAAGTGGCATTTCCATGTTGTGAGCGGAGTCCCTCATGGCTCTATACTAGTGTATTTTCTGTTTTCGCGCTACATTAAATATCTTCACTTCACTGTTACTTTCTGCGAAGGTTTTTCCAGAAATCGGATACTGGGGTTTAAGTGGTTAATGCTGCGTTTGTTAACGAGATTCTGTTTCATGACGTCATGAACCTCGCAGGGTGAACTGTGTGTACCTTTCAGGGAACAGACACGCTGTAAATTGTAGTATCCACGCATAACAGACAAACCCAAGCCGTTCTAGAAGGCTTGGCATTTGGCCATGCTCAGGACGCAACAATTGCACCGCGTGAAATACAGTTGTGAGGTTTACGTTTGATGTTTCCTCCACTGCAGCACGTGGGTTACTGTATAAGAAGGGCGTTATTCTGGCGTCTTGCATCGTTTTTCTTTTTTCTTTTTCTCCCCGTCGGCTATGTAACATGTTTATAAACAAAGTATTCAGGAAGCTGTGTAAAGAAACATGCTCGCTCCCGATGGGAATACATGGTATGATTAATACTGGCCGTGCGCAGTCACTCACTATGTAAGCAGCGTCTGGCCATGATGAAATACAGCCCTTGGCACATGAAACAATATCCATCTCATTTCTGGGGAGGTGTTGATGCCATCTCCTGCTCCATTGTCATTCTCAACAGTGGAGAATCACCTGTCACTGTGATTAAGTAAGCTTTGGATCTTCCCTGGTGTTATTAAATTAAATTTCCATTTTTCCCATATACACTCAATCAGGCGGGAAGGAGGGATGAACAAAGCGAGGCCGTTTTTTTTTTTTTTTTTAAACCCTTCTGAGTGCTGTTGAGACATTTATTAAACATCACTTCAAATTCACAGTCCTTGTTGATCATAATTAGCTACTCATTAGAGTTACATCTTTTTTTTTATTAGGGTGCAACGGTGCAATGATGATGTTTGTGAAAAAGAGAGATAGTGTGGGAGACAAGAGAGAGACAAATCAGATTTTTGGCCTATCCAGATTGGAATCAAATTAGTTTGACTAGTTTTTGCAAATCAGAATTTGAACCACATTCCGAGGTGGTTTGAAATGTGATTCTAGCGATGCGCCTCAGTCTGGACAATATTGACACTCGAAGCCTCATCGACACCTCATGTGACAGAGTGTATAAATGAAGCATTATTACTCACGCCTATGTTGTTATCATTACCACAGCAACCAGAGCAGATATTGACGATGGGTGAAAACACACATCCACTCTGATCACTTGCAAATAAGAGCATGGACAGTCAGTCCTAAAGGCCAGATTTGAAACAAATCGGATTTGCCTGCGTTCTGAACAAAGCCTTTAACCCATTATGACCTGGAACGCATCTGTGTCACTTTAGATTTCTTTGGCTATTCAAAAATAGCAGATATTTTTGAAAAAAAAACGTTTTCGATTTTTTTTGAAAGAATCGCCTCAGGTCTTAATGGGTTAATGCCTGGTAAATGTGAATGTACACGCACGTGCGTGTGTGTTTCTTTGTGAGAGAGAGAGAGAGAGAGAGAGAGAGGGGGGATGGAGGGGGAGAGAGAGTGAGATGGGGAGAGTGAGGGATGATAGCGCGACACTCATGTTGGAATGAGGGTTTTTGAATAAATGTCAGCAGGCCTCCCAGCACCTCCCAAGGAGTCTATCTGGAAATGGCAGTGAGACACTGCTGACCATATGGCTCTGGTAATTAATCGCACCGATTAAGTTTTGGCTTGGCCTCAATGGCGACACAGCCACTTATGTAATCCCGCAGCCCCTCAGTACCCAGCGTTTCTCCCCATCTTTCCCACAGTGAATATTACATTCTGCAAAGAAGGTCATTTGGTTTGCGATGCTAACGCCGTGGCTGACAGCTTGAATTCATTCAGGAGAACATCACAGTTAATTTGGCTCATTAATAAATTAATGCCTATGAATTTATAACACGATGCGGCATCTAGATGGGCCGGTGTAATCTATTGGATGTGACTTTGGATACTTTCCATCAGTTAACACAGCATTATGTTGAGTCGGGTTTTTTTGTGTGTGTGTGTGTGCGCGCGCGCGTGCGTGTGTGCCGATATAAATAGCAATTTTGTTAGAATCACAAAGTTAAACTTGGAATGCAGGCAGTGGCCTTGAAGGGTGGAGTGCATGCTGCTCGGTGGCTATACTTGGCAAATGAATTAAACATACAAACGTTCTCCTCCCCATGCCAACGAAATACAGGGGCTTAGCCACATTAACTCTGGCGTCCCTATTGTGAGCGTGTCATTATAGGTGAACATGAAAAAATAAGAAACAATCACAAAAACCTTGCAATAATGTTCAATTAAAAATAAAGGTTAACAATAACAGGTTGCTACGGTAACCGTGGGATCCAGGGCAGGTTCCAAAGAGGTGGCTGTTCCTTTTTACAAATCTAATCAAATTTAAATAGCAGATAGAATAGAAATAGAAATTGAAATGTTTCTTTTCTCTTTGTTTATAGCAAAGACACTGTAGCAGATATGGCTGCTCGGGTGCTGTAGCAGATTTTCACAATTTAGGGGTTAAGTGAATAATCATACTAATCGATTTGTTCGATCATAAGAAATCATGTCAAATGGTTTATCAACAACCGTGCTTCTAGATTATTCGCTTAATCTGGAAAGAAAAACGATAGAATAATCGCAAACGAAAATCATTTAACGTTTATCGTGATAAAAAACACTCGCAATAATCATATCATGGAAATTGATTGTGAAATTGTCCATCATACACTCACCCCGAGTTGGCTCTGTACTTGGATCGCTTTTTTCTGTCTTTGCCAAAACTCTTCGCCCCAAAAAATGGCCGAGCTTGTAGCTTGTAGAATATGGCTGCTGTTTCCCCCGGAATATGGCTGCTGGGGTGCAAGCGGTTCACAAAAGTTTGAAGCATATTCTGATTATCGTGATCATTTCGTTAATGGCAATTATTTTGGCCACAGTAATCGCGACGTGAAATGTTCATAGCCTATAGTCCCATCCTTAACGGACAACGACATGAATAGACAGCAAACACATCAATCATGATACAGTGCATGGAACAAAACATGTAAGCCGTGTGTGTGTGTGTGTGTGTGTGTGTGTGTGTGTGTGTGTGTGTGTGTGTGTGTGTGTGTGTGTGTGTGTGAGCAGGCAGTGTTGTGTTTACCAATCAGGGGGAAGTAATGCGTTCACTAGAACAATATGTAAGCCAGGAATTAGCCTGGGGACATCTGGCCAGATGTTTCTTAAACAAAAAAGAAATGGATTCATTTGCAGAAACTATTTTTGCTGCCGTTTTTTTTTTGCTGACTTTATCCCTGTGCATTTTCTTAATGAATTCACCCAGCTGTCAACTAGTTTCCGAGCAAATAACCAATACAATGTGCATTTGGTGTTTGTAAAAATGGCTGTGTGTGTGTGTGCGCGCGCGTGTGTGTGTGTTTCTTAAAGTATTTCATTTTAATTTGGGCCATAACAGCATCAACACGTCATGGTTAGATTCACAGATTCAGCCTTTTACATAATCTTACATAAATATGAATTGAATTATGCTTGTAAATCAATCTCTATACAATGTGCAGCGACACAGTGAGCTTGTAGATGGACTATGTTTTGCTATTTTCAAGTATTTTCAAGTAAAAACTATAGGGCAAGCTAACCAACCAAATGTGCTGTAAAATGCTGATAGTAATCATCGCTATAGACTAGAGCGTTTGTTCAGTTGCAGGGGTCTCTCCCCATCCTCCAGCTCTTTATTAACCCTTTAAGACCAGGAACGCATCCGTGTCACTTTAGATTTCTTTGGCTATTCAAAAATAGCAGATACACAAGCTCATAGCGCGGCACCGAGTGCCGCGCTATGAGCTTGTAGATCTGCTATTTTTGAAAAATCTTGTACATTTTTTTTTTTTTTTCTCGTTGGGATTTCGATTTTTTTTTTAAGAATCGCCAAAATATATTTTTTGGTCAGGATACCAATTTCATCCAATCGGCAAAGTCATACAGGGTACGTGATAAACGAGTGAAATTAGAACAGATGAAACAAAACCAAAAACATTAGCAGACAAATTTGGAACTGGAACACTGTAACGTTGAAGCTGATAAATGAGTTCTCTCTCCTGATTGGATTAAATTGGCAACCCATTTTAAAATGCATTTTCTATTATGTATTAAAGAGCTGGAGAGACGGGGATACTCCTGTACTGAACAAACACTCTGTAGTAGCCTAATATAGAGCTTTAACTTTTTAACACAAACATTTTTGCTTGACCAAACAATATCACTTATACTGCCTTTAAATTAAAATACACTAGCTGATCTACAAGCTTGACACGTTGTAAGCTTGTAGATCTGCTATTTTCTCTATTACTTTTTATTCTATTTGGGGGGGTTCAAACTTACACTAATATAATGAATGCATTGATATCCAAAACAAAATGTACTTTGTAATGTGTACTTTTGAAACTTAGTACTCATGTACTTTAACTTCAGTACACATTTTGTTGAGTAATATAATATTTAGTTGAGTAATATAAGTTGAGTAATAGTTGAGTAATATAATATTGACTAAAATCTGACCAGGAGTATCCAGACCTGCCAAACCTCCTGGATCCTAAAGGAGACTCCTTGATTTCAACAATTTCTCCTTGAAGACTCCTTGACAGTAATTTCTCCTTGGTTTCTTCTTGATTTGGGGGATTTCAGACGTTTTGTGTGGCAATCCGTGTGTCAAAGGCCCACATAAGACCACCCCTTCGCTCAGTATACCGGTACACACCCCACTGATATGCAGCCACGGCCATTAATGTTATTTTGCGTAGTTCCTTGAGTTTTTGACATGTAGGTAAATCGCCATGGTAGTATTTTATTGTTTTTAGTTGGAAGGTGTGAATAGTCTGTCTCTCTCTCTCTCTCTCGCTCTCTCTATCTCGCTCTCTCTGTCTCTTTTGCCATGCCACTTTGTTTCTGGCACACACACCCAAAAAACCCTCACACCAATGAGAGAGTGGGAATGTTACACTTTTACTGTCGCTTTATGTATATTATGCCTGGATGAATGCCAGTACCACGTACAGTGTACACATACACTCCATGTATCTAAGTGAAACATTTTAATTGAACGCAATCATAAAGAGATAGATAACTAACGATGGCTCTTTTATTGCTTCAGTCATCAAATCAATTTATGTAGACCTGCTTTTAGCCTGATATAACTATCAAACTCCCCAAATCCACCAGAATACTGGAAATTACATCTACTCTGTTCAAAATCTCCGGGAATCTTATACAGTCTGAGGTTGAGCATCTATATTCTATACTTTGACTCAAGCACTGCGGTTGAGTACTTTGTCCACCAATTACTGTACATTACAGTGCACTACAATACAACACAGAGTGGGCACACTCTCCAGCCATTGCTCCTGCTTTGACGAGTAGCAAATGCTGTGATCCTAGTCTTATATTAGTTTATTAGTTTTATGATGTATTGTTGTTATTAGCCTTTTAATAGTCTGTATTTGGTGCTATTGGTAGTAGGTCTTTGGTATTATGGATGTCATGCTTGTCTTTGTTTTGTTATGTCCTGTATTGTCGTTACTGGCAGAGCTGTGTAACATTTTATTTGCCTCTTCTCTTGGCCAGTGCACACTCGTAAAAGAGACATTAGTCTCAATGTGATTTTCTCTGGTTAAATAAAGGTTGAATAAAATAAAAAATAAAACTACAATACAAGACAGTACACTACAATACAAGACAGTACACTACAATACAAGACAGTACACTACAGTACAATAAAAGGCAGTACAGTACAGTACGGTAACAGTAACAGTACAGTGCAGTACGGTAACAATACAGTTCAGTATACTACAGAAACAGTACAGTACAGTGAGCCCTAATTAGTATGCACTGCAGGGCTGCATCACCTGCAGTGTCTGAGGTCACCCCTGCCCCCCCCCCCCGCCCCCTCCAAAAAAAAGAACGTCCTCATGACTAGAGAGACCTGAGAATGTGACACTATCAACCGTTTAAGACGCCAGTGGAAAAGGTCAGCCTTTCAAGAATATTAACCGGGGCATCCTGTGTGTGTGCGAGGGGGAGCCGGGGGGGTGGGGGGTGGGGGTGGGGGGGTTGGAGGGGTAGCACGGGGCACCCTCTCATACATACTCTGATCTCCGTGCCGCTCCTCTCTCTCTAACCCCGGAACGCTGGGGTATGGATAAGACTTCTTGCTCCCCGACAGCTGTGCTCCTCCTAGGGAGCACTGCCTACGTGATAACGGGCGTCAAGCTGCTATCTCCTTGAAGCTGACATTCACTTCATGCCGTACTTGCTGTGTAACATTATGCCCAGGAGGCGCTATACTAGGGCTCTCCCTCCACACACACACACACACACACACACACACACACACACACACACACACACACACACACACACACACACACACACACACACACACACACACACACACACACACACACACACACACACACACACACACACACACACACACACACACACGGGACATACTGGGGTCAGTGGTGGAAAAATTACTCAAATTCTTTACTTAAGTAAAAGTACCAATACTGCAAAATAAAAAATACTCTGTTATAAGTAAAAGTCCAGAATAAAACAAATATTTGAGTAAAAGTACAAAAGTTTTGGCATCAAAATGTACTTAAAGTACCAAAAGTAAAAGTACAAAAATGTTTGAAAATAGCCTATGTATAAAACAGGGCTAAAGTGGTTAATGTATGTTTCATAATATCATAATTTATATCTGAAAAGTAACTAGTAACTAAAGTTCTCAAATATTCTTTTTTTTTTTTGTTGCATTCCTAAGCCAATCATTTGATGACCAGCAGACCGGTATAGGCAGCGGTTCCCCCGGTAGGAGACACAAAGAGTCTTCTACCGGAGACAGCACAGAGATCAGCGTATGAGAAAATAAGTCATTTTCGGGGTGAACTATCCCTTTAAGAATGTCTTGGTACTTGTAGTTCTGTATCAAAAAGCTCACATTATAATATGAATGTATTCAAATCAATAAGGTAAGTCTTGTATTGTCACACAAGCTATCTTTTCTTGTCTTTAGAAATATTTGTCTCTGCTTCACTTATCTGAACTTCAGTGTTCCATGGCTTATGGTTATTTCAGAGCCTGCGTGGGGGTTATTTTGGTGCTATTTGATTGCCGTCATGACCGCTATAGCAGAAGCCAGGCTACCAGTTTCAGGATAGACTTACTTTACAGAGATAAACCCTTAAAGGATCACCCCGCAAAACCAGTATAAACTACTTGGTCAGGCAGCCGTTCTCACTTTTCTGTCCAAAATATTCAAGCAAACAGAGGGCTGGTTGAGGCTTCTCACAGATCAGGTATCTGGACCACATGTTAACTATACTGTATATGGACGGTACCGTTTCGGTTTTCTTGCTCTCAGGGTTGCAACCTTCGATTCTTTTATTAGTAATGTGTTATTTGTTTAATGTTGTGTCTATATCAACAAATAACATGCTTTTATAATCAACTAAATCAATAAGTCTGATTGACTTGCCCCATTTATCACGAATGCATCGCATCGCATTATGAGCGTGTAGATTTTCACTATTGCTATTGCATTTCAATCATTTATCTTATCAAAATAAAAACAAATTATTATAATTAATTAAATTGATTAGTTTGATTAACTATTGAACCGCTACGTGCTCAGCGTGTCAGAGTTATTAATACTATTTTAATATGCTAATGTTCCAGGAAGAAAAAGGCTGTAGTTTCCATTAGCTTAAGTCCCTACTGATGATAATGAACGTGTTTTGAGTTGGGCTGCAGGGGGGAGTCAATGAGGAAATCTCACGACGGATTTCAATGAGACAAAAGCAACACGGTGACACCGAAAATGACAGCCAAGACACTTTAAACAATGAGCCTGGGCCTGCCTGGCACACCGCTGCAGACCCACCATAAAATATGACAGAAATAGATTTTCAGAGTTAATTAATGATTCAGACCAAACGCAGGAATGCAGCCTTTTATAGCAGCTAATTGAAGTCAACTGAATAGCTTTTGTAGTCTTATGTTCTGGTGATTCTAGAGCAGACAAACTGACTCACATTAAACAAGTTATACAATCGAGGGGAGAAATTAATGAACTATTACACCATTTAAAAATACATATAATCTAATATATAATAATATAATTTTCTACCTTTTGCTGGGGGGTGCTGTAGTACAGTGGTTCTCAAACTTTTTCATGTCAAGGACCCCCAAATGGACACTTATTAGCCCGCGGACCCCCATTTGAAAAGATACATTTTAAGGACCCCCAGTTTGACATGCATTAGGTCTACGGACCCCCATTTAATGGCATTTCTATCTCTGGGACCCCAATTCATGTTGTAAAATCTATGTTAACTTAACTCTGAGAGTGTACAAATGGAACCAAATGGACCCGTTATTTGTACACTCTCAGAGTTACAGACCCATAAGGGTCCATTTGGTTCCTATCCATCATTTAGCTGGGGACCCCCTGGAACCCCCTCAAGTACCCCTGGGGGTCCCCGGACCCCAGTTTGAGAACCAATGCTGTAAACTCATACATGCAACACGTTGCGATGCAACACTGTTATCACAACTTTTTGATATGATTTTACATTTGTTAAATGTTTTAAATGTTTGATAAGTGATCCTATCCTTAAATTGACACCTGGGAGGGCCGGCGGGGCGGGCAGGTCGGCCGGCAAACCACGGCCACGTCACTTCTCTGACTCAGACATAACCATAAACAAATCCAATATGCCCATATATAGGCATATATGGAGATCCGACCGCTATGCCCATACATACGGTCATGTGTATATACGGGACAGAGTCCGACCAACGTCAAACTTGGCGAGCAAATCTGCAAGGACTCAAGGGAGTGCGGTGCTCGCCCCCGAGTCGTTCGGATATCCGATCCAACCAATATGCCCTTATATGGGCATGCCAATATACAGTGTATGGGCATATACCAACGACATTAGGGATCTCCATATATGGGCAATTGGGCATAAAGGGGACACAGGTAGACAGACTGATACACATCTCCATATATATGGGCACAAAAGAGATACAGACAAACGGGCAGTGGTGGAAAAAGTACTCAAATTCTTTACTTAAGTAAAAGTATCAATACTGCAATATAAAAAATACTCTGTTACAAGTAAAAGTCCAGAAAAAAAACATTTACTTGAGTAAAAGTACAAAAGTATTGGCATCAAAATGTACTTAAAGTACCAAAAGTAAAAGTACTAAATATTTGAAAATAGCCGATCTACAAGCTCACAACGCGTCGCGATGCGACGCGTTGTGAGCTTGTAGATCTGCTATTTTCAAATAGCCTAGGTATAAAACAGAGCTAAAGTGGTTGATGTATGTTTTATAATATCATAATTAATATCTGAGAAGTAACTAGTAACTAAAGTTTTCAAGTAAATGTAGTGGAGTAAAAGTACAATATTTGCCTCTGAGATGTAGTGGAGTAGAAGTAAAAGTATTGGAAATTGGAAATACTCAAGTAAAGTACAAATACCTCAAAATTGTACTTAAGTACAGTACTTGAGTAAATGTACTTAGTTACTTTACACCATTGCAAACGGGTACTCTGACAAAGCCGCCGACACAAGGACTCGGACATATTAGGTTGGATCGGCGGTGCAACCGTAGAGTATGATAACTTTAGTTTTTCAGGAAATATAGATTTTGGTTTAGGTGGATTTAATGAAAAGCTTTGAAAAGCCGGACCGAATTCATGAGGCAAACTTATTCACAACAAAGCTTTAATACAATACACAGAAACTGTCCACATAATTCAGAAACAATCTCCAACCAGAAAATGGTACAAGACAAAATGCTTTGAAGCTCCAACTTCAAACATGACAAAAGTCAGACAGTGTGTTGTGAACAATGTATTCTCAGACACTTTGTTCTTCGGAATTAAATTAAGTTTTACATTAAAGGTTTGCTCTTCATAAGCGGCAGCAACAAAAGGGGAGGGTGTACCTTATCTCTGCCTGTACTCTCTCTTGCCTTTATTACTGAGGCAATTTGCATTTTAATTCAGAGCTTGAACCTATGCTTAATAGAATTAAACTGAGAGACACATTGACATGGTTTTCTGACCCTTGGATTGGCTTGTTAGTGCAGAAAGGGCAGAATCACTCAGACCCGAGCGAGGCACAGGGCTGACCTTGACCAAGATAAGCCTTTAAGGTAAACAGAGGCAACTAAAATGTCAATTATTACCACCGTTTTCTCCAAAGCCCCTGCAGAATCAGAGGCAATGCATTAACCTGAAAAATGAACGCAAACGAATGGCAAGCCAAATGGGCCTTTAGAATTAGGTCTCCCCTTGAAACCTCTGCTCTTTGCTCTATGAGATTGAAATGGGCTTGCAGACGGAGCAAAACAATGTTGGCATTTTTCTTTTCTTTCCTTTTCTTTTCTTATAGACTCTCTTGTGGAGACCCAGATTGTTGGTTTGTTTTGCCATAATAACTCCCAGGCCCAATAACTCCCATCTGTGAAATTGGAAGTGGTCTTGTCAGACGTTTGAATGTTTACAGCAGCTTTGAATTTCCCATTCCAGTCAATATTAGGTTAGGCTGGGACGGAAATAGCTTGTGAGGAGAAAGGGCTATGAAGCATGAACATTCGGCCTGTCAGCCCACTGAGAGAGAGGAACAAGACAGAATGAAGTTTGGCATTTTATAATTAGAGATGAGAGGCCAGGGCAGCAAATAATGCACTTCAATTGACACACATCAGTGTCTTGGACTGCAAGTGCAGTGTACCAGCAACAGAGATCCACGTGAGCCAGCTGACTGCAATAACAGTAACGGTGCGCGCTGAGCGGCAATGCACAGCTCAAACAATACCGAAACACGATGCTCGGCAAATGCACAGCTCAAACAATAACGACACGCAATGCTCCGCAATGCTCAACCAATGAAAGCACGCCGCTCGGCAATGCACGGCTCAAACACTAACATCACATGCTGCTCGGCAATGCACGGCTCAAACACTAACATCACATGCCGCTCGGCAATGCACGGCTCAAACAATAACATCACATGCTGCTCGGCAATAGACCACCGAAGTCTGACGTAATTTACGCATCCTTTGTTTGTCTACCTGGTTCGCAGTTTTCCACCCCCATTCTGAAATTGTAAATATTTAATATCGCGTCAAATAAGAACTGTGTTCCAAAAATAAACAAATGACCCCGGCGGTTTGACTCTTATGGATATGAAGCATCAACTGACGGTGAGTAAAACAATAATGTTACTTCCGCCAAATTAGTTAAATTTTTGCCAGAAACAGACTGTATCAAATATAAGTGACTGACTATCATAAACGATACAGAACCTCCTCCCTGACAATGGCGCCGAGACAGTTTGTTTATTCTTGGACCACAATTCTTATATGAGACGATTCTATGATGACCCAATGTTATTCTCCATAGCGAAATTACTTTACGAACCTGGGGATGAACGAGTGACGTCAGGACTTCAGTGGTCTATGCACAGCTGAAACAGGTGTTCAGAGGATAAAACCACAGTAGGGAAAAGAGGATGATCCCCTCACGCCATTTATAGGACCAGACCCAGAGCTTAAAAATGCATCAGTGCACAGATATAGTGAAGTAAAAAACCCGATCTCCAATAACGATTCCAGGGGTTGTGCTGGCCCTTTCAGGCTATAAGCGCACAACAGCATGAGTCATCCTCCAGTTGTGCGCGGATGCGCGCGCACACACACACACACACACACACACACACACACACACACACAACGTGTTCTCTTATAGGTAGTCAGTCATGACCTTTGAGGTGGTTCTCATGATTAATTGATATTGAAAACACTGTTGTGTGGAAGAGAATACAAAGCCGCGGAAAAAGTATCAAAGGAACATAATTTGACCCGATGCCAGGTGAGTGGAATTTTGAATAGACCCTTGTGGAATCGAGAGCAGTCATTTTCCATATTCAATTTTCCGAAGTGTTTTTATTGATGCGAGTACCTGGAAGGGTTTCCCGATGATTTAGCTGGTCGTTTCTCCTCACTCTCGTGGCCATGAGGTTGTTTGTGATCCCTGTGCTATCAGTGCCTCTGCAGGGGTTGGCTCCTGTGGACATAAAATGGATTGAGAGAATAAAGTGAAACTTTTTTTACAACCTGTTTATTGTTTGTCTTTTTCCTTCACAGCGTCGGGAGTGACCAGGGCGACAGGAAGCAAATAGGGATCGCCCGGCAGCAAGAGAAACCGTCTTTCATTTGCTCCCGTTTTACGGTGGCCTGTTTCTGCCTCGTTTTGTGACCGAGAGGCACTTTTCTGTCGCTTTCCTGCACTAATACATCTCTATAGCCTGCAATATTTCCGGCCACATTGTGCAACACGTACTGTAGCCTTATATTGTCGTACTTTCCATTTGCTGCCTTTGCCTTGTCAATAAGTATTTGTAGCCGCTTTGCCTTTGCCAATAAAAACAGAGATTATAGTCATTGCAGCAGTGCTGCTGTGGTGCTGTGGTGCTGAACTGATGACGCCAGAGTACCGCCTTCTAAGCAGTGGTGTAAAAAGTAACTAAGTACATTTACTTAAGTACTGTACTTAAGTACAATTTTGAGGTAATCTTTTTTTACTTTAGTGGAGCATTTCCAGTTTTCAGTACTTTATTGTACTTTTACTCCGCTACAATTATTTAAAAACTTCAGTTACTGGTTACTTTGTAGATTTTGATTATTATTTCAAAAGATACATTATCCACTTCAGCCCTATCTACATTTCGGCCATTTGAAAATAGCCGATCTACAAGCTTGTGCGCTTGTAGATCTGCTATTTTCGAAAGATTTTTATACATTTTATACATTTGAAAACCTATGAAATGAGACATTCTACGTCAGGGCTGGGCAACTTTGATGATGGAGAGGGCCACTACAGTATATTTCCACAGTCACTCCAGAGGGCCACATTGCATATACTGTCGGGCCATTCTATGTCACACATAAGTAGCAAAAATAGCCGATCTACAAGATTGTAGATCGGCTATTTTTGCTATTTTTTAATTGGAATCGAGATTTTTTTTTTTGCCATTTTTCAATTGGAATCGAGATTTGTTTTGCTATTTTTCAATTGGAATTGAAAAGTTACATTTTTATTTAATTTCAAATGCATTTAATTATACTTATGTTAACTTGAACTTAAATACAAATACATTGGACATAAAAAAGACGATGGAATTTTAATACTAGTCATTCATCTACTAATATAGACTGAAATAATTAAAGCAGGTCATGTTTGGAATTGTAACAGCTGAAATCAATAATATATCAGCAATCCGATATTAACCCGCGGGTCGCATTAAGTGAAGGTGGGGGCCGCATGTGGCCCCCGGGCCGCCAGTTGCCCATGTATGTTCTACGTAATGAGTACGTTCTACTTTGGTACTTTAAGTACATTTTGATACCAATACTTTTGTACTTCTACTAAAGTAAATTCCGAATTTTGGACTTTTACTTGTAACGGAGTATTGATACTTTTACTTAAGTAAAAAATGAGAGTGCTTTTTCCACCATTGCTTCTAAGGCACAACCGTGGATCTGATCTACAATAAATGCAGGCATTTATGAATCACTTCGTCTTATCCAGAGTGACTTACAAGTGCGAAGTGATCGTCATCCGATCATCTAATCTTCATCTGATATCAAACAACCTGCCGTTGATGGTGATAATTGCTGCCTGACAGGTGTTGGCATTAATTCAAACCCATCTACATCATTATACAGTCGTGATTCTCAGCCTTTTTCATTTCAAGGACCCCCAGTTTGCTATGCTTCAGATTTTGTTTTAATCTCCGGGAGCCTTCTACGCTGTAAAATCCTCAGTGTTCATTTAACCCTTTGAGGCCGGGAAGGGAACGCATGCGTGTCATTTTAAGATTCTCTTTGGCTATTCAAAAATAGCAGATCTACAAGCTCGTAGCGCGGCACTCGTTGCCACGCTACGAGCTTGCAGATCTGCTATTTTTCAAAAAATCGTGAAAATTTGTGCAAAAAAATGTATACATTCTTAACTCAAATCTTTGCTTCTGGGGGTCCCTGGAACAACATATTTTTAGACGTGGACAAATACATATTATTTTGGGGGTCCTTGACATGAAAAAAGTTTGAAAACCATTGATAATATAGCAACATAAGTAAAAAAAAAAAAACTGTTAGGATTTAGAAGACATTTGTAAAATCCCAGAAGCAAAGATTTGAGTTAAAAACTTTTGCTTTAAAAAAGTATATATATTCAAACTAAAGATTTGCACACATTTTCACGATTAAAAAAAGAAAATAGCAGATCTACAAGCTCGAGCTTGTAGATCTGCTATTTTTATATAGCCAAAGAAATCTTAAAATGACACAGATGCGTTCCCGGTCTTAAAGGGTTAAATCTGAACAAAATTGAACAAATTGAACCATTTTGGTTCCATTAGTACGCTTTCAGATTTACAGACACGTAAAGGCTCCAATTTGGTTCCTAACTATCCTAACACATTTGCTGGGGACCTGAAGGACCCCTGGGGGTCCCCATGCCCCACATTGAGAACCACTGCTAACCTCTATAATGAGAAATATAGCTTCCCTGTTCTTTCCAAACAATACATTTAATTAATACATACAGTAAATTTATATAATCGTTTTTTTTTTTTGCTACAATTTGAAGAATGCTCAACCATTGGCCAGTTGGGTTCTAGACCTGTTGACCAGACAGTGGTGTAAGTAACCAAGAACACTTAAGTACAATGTTGAGAGGTATTTTTACTTTAGTGGAGTACTTCCAATTGTCAATAATTTTACTTCTACTCCACTACATGTCAGAACCAAATATTGTACTTTTACTCCACTACAGTTATTTGAAAACTTGAGTTACTATAGTTACTTTGCAGATTTTGATTATTATTCCAAATACTGAATAGGCAACATTAACCACTTAAACACTTTATATACTTTGGCTATTTTAAAATAGCCGATCTACAAGCTCACGAAGCTTCGCGATGCGCTGTGTTGTGAGCTTGTAGATCTGCTCTTTTCAGAACATTTTGAAGACTTGTGAAATGGGACATTCTGCCTAACGAGTACTTGTACTTTTAGTACTTTACCAACACTTTTGTACTTTTACTCAAGTAAATTTACTCAGTTATCCTGCTGAATCTTTCAAATTAACGGTCCATTGTGAGATACTGTATACGCACCTCCTACTGCTAAACAACGAGCATTGGCTAGTTTGAAGGGTATAGATCCCATAGACCAGACGAACAGTCACTCAAATGGCTAGTTGTGGGACATGTATCCCATAGCCTGGACGGATGATTGTGCTGAGATTATCAATTCACAAAAAATGACATAGTTGTTGTTGTCATGAACCGATTTGAAAAACATTGGTCTGTTGGCAGCGTGCAAAAAGAAATATGACGCTGATCAGTCTAATAGCGTAGCCGCACACACACACACACACACACACACACACACACACACACACACACACACACACACACACACACACACACACACACACACACACACACACACACACACACACACACACACACACACACACACACACACACACACACACACACACACACACGCGTGCACACACACACACACGCACGCACGCACGCACGCACGGCTGAATGCATGCATCTCCTGGCAGAGATGAATTACTGGAATAGGAAATTGCCTACAATATGGACGTTGTAAAACAGATGTGAGGAAAGACTGTCATAAGCGGTGAGCGATTCTTCCTCTGACCCCCGCCTGTTTGAACACATCGTTCATGCAGAATGGCGCGTCAGATGGTGTGTAAAAACTGTACAAACGCTATGTCAACATCAAAAAGACACCGTCCGTCGTCAGGCACTTGAAATAAAGCTGAGAGATTTCATGTGTTTACACTGTACCCTGTATGAGAGCTTAATTACACAAAATGAGATTTCGCATTTCAATATGTAGCATTTTACGGTAACGAGGCTATGCTTGAATATTTGTCGGGCAAGTCTTTGATAACTCCTTTGCATGCTAAAGGTAACATTTTAACCCATTAAGACCTGGAACGCATCTGTGTCACTTTAGATTTCTTTGGCTATTCAAAAAGAGCAGATCTACAAGCTCATAGCACGGCACTCGGTGCCGCGCTATGAGCTTGTATATCTGCTATTTTTTAAAATCGTGAACATTTTTTTTTTTTTTTTTTTTCAAAAAACTGTTAGGATTTAGAAATGTTTTAAGAATCCCCTCAGGTCTTAATTTAACATGTACTAATCAGCAAACAATTCCTCCAAAAAGTACATATTTATAGAAATTGAAATGAAACCATTCTACATAATGTGAGCAGACAGGATGGACGCGCCCACAGCTTTCAAGTGAATAAAATGGGTTCACTTGAAGCCGGGCATTCCTTATGCCTGTCCCTTCCTCAGCCCCGTCAGATAAGTGTGGCGTGTAAACCTATCTCGCAGCTACAGTAGCTAGAACACATTGACACCATTTCAAATAGTCCCCTTCCGCCTCGCTTTCTCCAAATGCCACACTATCCTCAGTCAGAGCCGCGTGTGGAATGCGGGATCATGCGGCTCTGTTGTTGTTTTTGCTCGGGGAAGAAAATGCACGCGTTCCACGGTTGTGATCTGAGGGAGAGTAGATTGAGAGAGGCATTGCATTGATCTATAATTGGAATCTGTTCTTGGATGTGAAGAGTATCTAACGCCCCCCCCCCCCCCCCCCCCGTAAACCCCTCCCCTTCCTCTCAGCTAATGGGAAAGGCACACAAGGACACTTCTTCTTAGATTTCGTCTCCAAAAGGAGACGGCGGTTTAACGAGAATCCAGGCTCCAGCAGCACAGACTGTTCAGAGGAAAACGGCCTTGCATATCTCGAATCCCCTGTTGTTTTCACGGTAATGCGCGTCGTAAGCAACAGCATCACACGGCCGGGGTCGACCCCTGGCGCAATCACTAGTACTGTAGACATTACATCAGATGGCCCGTCTATTGTCTGAGAGCCTTTGAAGGAGAAGACTAACACCCGTGACCCCTTGTTTTTTTTGTGCTATACAGTCCGGAGCCCTGTGCTCTCCTTTCATTGATCGACCTGTGATTGGGAGGCCATGCTTGTGGTGTTAATGGCAAGCGCTCTGTCATTTACACAGACACATGAGAAATGGCCGGACCATTTCGGCAGGCGTCTCCTCAGCGTTGCCTGTCACCAGAGCCAAAGATTGGACATCCGTCTTTGCTGGTGGATCCTTAACGCGTTGAGACCGGGAACGCATTTGTGTGCCATTTTTTGATTCCTTTGGCTATTCAAGAATAGCAGATCTACAAGCTCATAGCGCGGCACCGAGTGCAGTGCTATGAGCTTGCAGATCTGCTATTTTGGAAAAAACGTGAAAATGTGTGCACATCTTTGAATGTATATATTATATATATATATATATATATATATATATATATATATATATATATATATATATATATATATATAGCCTATATATATATTTCTAAAGTGAACATTCTTAACTCAAATCTTTTCTTCTGGGTGGTCCCTGGAACAACATTTTGAGATGGGGGGTCCTTGACATGAAAGAATTTTGAGAACCACTGATATTATAAGTTTCATAAGTTATCATGATTTTTTTTTTTTAAAGAACGGTTTCGGATTTAGAAGATGTAGAATCCCCCAGAAGCAAAGATTTTAGTTAAAAATGTTCGCTTTAAAAAAATATATATATTCAACGATTTGCACACATGTTCACAATGTTTCAAAAAAAGCTCATAGCGCGGCACTCGGGGCCGCGCTATGAGCTTGTATATCTGCTATTCTTGAATAGCCCAAAGAAATCGAAAAATGACAGACATGCATTCCCGGTCTCAATGGGTTAATTATGAGCCAGGATGAATGAAAAAAAAAAGATAAACGCTAGTTTACATTTTTCGGAGGCCCGTGTCAGGCATCAATTAATCGGAAAAACTAAGCACCCGGGCCGCGGCGAACATCTCGAAACGCACGGTCACTGTTAGCTATACAACATGAACATGCGGGGCTGCCTGGATGGACAAGATGGATGGTATAGGCTCATTGCTAATGTATGCCATTGTCAGTGGCTAAAACCGAGGCTGACATTTATCACCTCGGGGGAAAGAGAAAAGACTGCGAGCTCTGAGGCGTCCTTAGCCTCTAATCTGTTTGGCTATCCACACAGATCCACAGGCTTTAGCCGGCTTCATCCACCAACGCGGCCAATGTGAGTAGGAGGCATGCACGCCAGAGACAGAGAGAGAGAGAGAGAGAGAGAGAGAGAGAGAGAGAGAGAGAGAGAGAGAGAGAGAGAGACGGATGGGGGAGTTTGAATCAATCATGTGGAGATACTCTGAAAATAATGAGATATAGTGAAAACCGTAGAGTTCCGTGTTGCTAGATTTAGAGGCTCATATTCCAACGTGTAGCGAGTAGACACTTGAAATACTTTTGTGTGTTGTTGTCGCTGTCAGGCGGACACCTTGTATGGCAAAGCCGTTGCTTTTTCAGGAAATGGAAAAAAAAACTAAATCCGGGTTCCAATTAATCCAATGTAATTATTACTTTAGTCAGAGGCTCTTGTTAACCCATTAAGACCTGAGGCCATTCTTAAAAAAAATCTAAATCCTACATTTTTTTCTTTTTTTCAAAAAAAGCAGATCTACAAGCTCATAGCGCGGCACTCTGTGCCGCGCTATGAGCTTGTATATCTGCTATTTTTGAATAGCCAAAGAAATCTTAAGTGACAGAGATGCGTTCCAGGTATTAATGGGTTAATACTAGCACTTGTAGTCTTTTTTATTTTATTTTTTATCCCACGATTCTGTAACCCTATTTTTTACACCCAGTGCCAATTGTCTATGTTATCCTGGGCACTACCTTCCCTCTGCCAATCTAGGGACGCCAAGGCCGAGCTCATGCCTCCTTCAATGCATGAGAGCCAACTGACCTTCTTGTCACCTGACAGGGGGGAGGTTCCCCGGTTGGACGTAGCGCGTGGAAGGAACACGTCATTCCAACCAGTTCCCTTCCCCTCCATCAGGCGCCCCGGCTGGCCAGGGGGAGGCAGTATAGTGACCAGGATTACTGCATGTTTTTGTGAGGGTATTAACTACCCTAGGAGACACGGGGAGAACATGCAAACTCCACACAGAGTAGGCCCTTTCGCCAACCCCACCTAGGGTATGGGCACTGATGACGCGGAGGAGAGAACACACCACCAGCGCCCACAGCGTCCCCTGCGGGGAAGACTACAAGACTTGTAGTCTTTAAAAAAGTAGCTAGATTAGCGGATCTCGCAACGAAATTACGATGTGAGCTTGTAGATTGGCTATTTTAGCTACTTTTGGGCGACACCTCGTAGTATAGGGTATTAATTTAGGGGGAAAAAAATACATGAGATATGGAGATACAAGGTTTCTGTCCGACAACAGCATCAACATGCAGCAAATGTGTCCCGAGACAAATTTCTCCCACGGGAGACAAAATAAAGTCACCTTTCTTGAACATGAAAAAAAAAACGAGATTGGGATTGCTATTTAGTTTTCTGGTTTGGCTTTTTGAATACATCCTGGTGAAGCACTTTCTGATAAGAACAAATGGCATCTCAAAAATACAATCGAGTGCCGTGACAGTTTTTTCCAGATAAGACCATCCTGGGATAGAACAAAGAGAAAGACCTCAGTGATAGTTCAGACTAGACAGATATTTACAGCTATGCATCCAGTCAGACGGAGCAGAAGAGACGAGAAATCTACAGAATAGTAGTAGTGGTAATAATTCATACCAACATATTTTCTCCTCCACCTCCTCTACGCTCCCCCTGTTGCAGTGGTGTAAAGTAACTAAGTACATTTACTCAAGTACTGTACTTAAGTACACTTTTGAGACATTTTTAATTTACTGGAGTATTTCCCATTTTCCGTACTTTTACTTCTACTCCACTACGTCTCTGAAGCAAATATTGTACTTTTACTCCACTACGACTATACGAAAGCTTTAGTTACTGGTTACTTTTCAGATATGAATTATGATATATTTTATAGATAGGCCATTTGTAAATAGCCGATCTACAAGCTCACGACGCGTCGCATGACGACGCGACTTTTTCCCAGCACTGCCCTGTTGTGAGACAGAGTGCAACACAAACAGAGGGTTCATCCAGCCTCACAGAGGCCAGGGGGGGAGGGAGCGTCCAAACATTTCTAGCTGGTGCCCCCTCTACCATGGAGAGAGGCTCAGCCTCGTCTGGGCGATCATTTCGCCACTGGATAGACCCAGAGCGGCCGCGGTGACAGCGACGGAAAGGCTGTCAGCACGATGACGGCACAAACGCTCACCCACAGACACTATAAATAGCTGAGGGTGTGCAAAATGTCAATGATTTATGCTGACACGTGTAAACGCCGCTGTCACATTCATAATTGTGTTTGCTTAAATGGACACGAAAAACAACACAAAGAACACCACCCAGGACGAGAACGCGGGACGTCCTTTGCCACCCAGGACAGCGGTTCGTACGACCGCGTATCGATGGCTGCAACAGAACAGACTGATGTGATCAAGAGGCTTTCAAAACAGTCCACGGTTGATCCCACACAATTGATGACTGCTGCTGCAGCTGCGGCGGCTCGGAAAAACAAACGCAAACATTTCAAGTCCAAGCATTTTACCAATTTGGTTATGGTTACCCAGCATAAACGAACAACGGAAAAGTAAAAATGTATCCAATGAGGCAATACAGGATATGCAGGCTATACTAGCTACAGTATACAATACAAATCAGACTATGAATGCGCGAAATCTCTGAGAGTCTGTCCTTTGCGCATCTTGCATCGTTCCTGACTTGCATCGTTCCCGGGTGTAGGCCGGCGGTGCCCGTTTATAAATAACCCATTGAAGGGGCACGGTGGCGCAGTCGGTAGCGCTGTCGCCTCACAGCTACTGCAGAAGGTCCTGGGTTCGATTCCCGCCGGGGATGCTGTGGGCGCTTGGGGCGTGTCTTCTCCGCGTCACCAGCGCCCATACCCTAGTTGGGGTTGGCGAAAGGGCCTACTCTGTGTGGAGTTTGCATGTTCTCCCCGTGTCTCCTAGGGTAGTTAATACCCTCACAAAAACATGTAGTAATCCTGGTCACCATACTGCCTCCCCCTGGTCAGCCGGGGCGCCTGATGGAGGAGAAGGGAACTGGTTGGAATAACGTGTTCCTTCCACGCGCTACGTCCAACCAGGGAAACTCCCCCCTGTCAGGTGACAAGAAGGTCAGTTGGCTCTCATGCATTGAAGGAGGCATGTGCTCGGGCCCTGGGCTCCCTAGGCTGGTAGGGGGAGTGTAGTGCCCAGGATCACTTAGAAAATTGGCACCGGGTGAAAAAAAGGGTTACAAAATCGAGGGATAAAAATGTAGGAAGAAAAATAAATAACCCATTGATTAGTACCGTGGTACTCTAACAAGGGGTACAGCGAGTACTCCAATGGGTATTGCACTAGTAGAATAAACTAAATAATCATAAATGATACAGAGACACCTCACTGACGGAATGCCCGAACGAAATCTTTTTCTAGTGAATCGGATTTCGTTTTACTTTTTCTTTTTTATTCTTTATGACCCCGGGGGGCCGTGGTTTGGTGTCAGATTTCGATTCATTGCCGATTCTTATGAAGGCATTCAAGATGCCAGATCAGACCCCTCAGACATCATCTCTCTGTATCTGCTCGGCGCGCTACGTGTCCAGTTTGACAATGGATTATGTGACAAGCATCGCGGCTAATATTTCTTACACTAATTGAAGTGCTTTTTATCTGAACTCGCTCTCAGTGGACCTGCAGACGAAGATGAAACGCATGCGGATTTGTGTTTGCATGAGCAGTGATGCATGCCTGTGTGTGTGTGTGTGTGTGTGTGTGTGTGTGTGTGTGTGTGTGTGTGTGTGTGTGTGTGTGTGTGTGTGTGTGTGTGTGTGTGTGTATTGCTACTTGTCTATTCAGCTTGCATAGCGTGCAGTCTCAGATTGTCTGGCCTGGCCTGTCTTTAAGTTCTGCCAGCTTAGAGATGCCAGGTTTTTATTTAATCACTTATTGATAAGGCCAAATACCCCAATTAGGACCCGGGTCACTGAGCCCTGCACTATACTCACGGTACAGTGAATTGATGGTCATGGATCACATCACGTTTGTTAATGCAAATTATATTCCAAAAGTGGCCAGAGTCGGATCATCATGTCTCTCCTCACAAAAGAGGCTGAAATTAACGCGGGTCAGTGGATGGGGAGGTATTGATCAGTGTATACCTCTCGCTCCCCCCACAACCATCTCTTTGATTCCTTCTGGGCAGTTTTGTGGCAAGATAATTATGTGAAACCCTACTACTACAAAGCTACTGAATGTATCGCAGAGGACAAGACACGAAGACAACGCGGCGCGGGCAGCACCTCAAATGTGAAACTGAAAAATCTATGCATATAGGCGAAGCTGCAAACGGAGATATACTGTAGCGTACGGTTTGACAATCTAATTCCCTTCTCCGCACGGAAAAGCTGGCTGGAGTCTTGACAATTAATTAAACAAATGAGGCCTTATGGGATTTGAGAAACCTCAAGGATTTGGACATGTCCTTATGATGAGCAAGTTCGAACAAGAGAAAGAGGAAGTTGTATTACTTCGGTGTGTGTGAGCGTGCGTGCCGCGCGCGCGCGTGTGTGTGTGACTTACAGTGCAGTATGCCTTCTCAGAACTACTTTGCATTGCACGTTCAGACTTGAAGCTCTCATCATCTCTCTCTCTCTTTCCACATGTACTGGTGACACATGACGTGCCTGCTGTGAATGTCCACTTTGAATTCAAATGAGCTTTATACCGTGGCAGAGGATTTTCAGATGAATCTCTCCGTATACGTAGGTTCTGTCCAACAACCTCAATTGTCTGCATAGGAAAGACTTCAAAACCTTTAAGCCATTTTCATGGCAAATATTTTTTGAATAATATTAACTTTGCCAACCAGGACATTTCATCTGGGGCTATACGCTTATGTGTGGTAATCCAGCCGAATTTCAAGTGATCACTCGCCATGAGAGGAGTCCATCTCCTCCTACGACATGGGGAGTCTGCAACGGCGCTGGCTGCAACGGCGGCTAATTACATTAACCCACGTGATTAACATTTGAAGGAAACACCATTTTCCACAGTCAAGGCAACAGTTGCATCACAATAGAATGTGTGTATCCTCAAAGCCTTTCTGTTATGCTCGAGACTGCGGTAGTGTTCTGTGAGCCTAAAATGAAACGTTAGCGTGCATACAGCAAAGCAAGGCTACGCGGTAGAGCTGGTATGTATCAATAATATATTGACATAGTGATATGAGACTAGGCATGAGCGCTATGAGCCCAATTTTGTACTTTCCCAAAGATGTAAAAAAAATAGCAAAAATAGCCGACCTACAAGCTCGCGATGGGTCACATCATAATGCACTGTGAGCTTGTAAATCTGCTATTTTTGACGATTTATTAATTGTCACAATACTCCAGTATCGATAGAGGTATTTGGTCAAAAAAAAGTTATATTTAATTTAGTCCAACCCTACAACGAAGCAATATTCTCAGTGTCAATTTGTCCATTTGTAACTCTGAGAGTGTAAATGCAACATTTGCAAAAGGATACATTTATACACTCAGAGTTACATGAACACTAAGGTTTTTACATATAGCCTTATTTGTCCTTCAAGAACACAGCCAGGGGATTTATATTAGATCTAAATAAGCTTATTGTAAACCCCACCGCGCCGCCCTGCCCTTTTTCAACGGCATGAAACATTACTTCTTATGTGTTTTCATCTCCTGAGAGGAGCGCTGACAAGCACTTGAGTGATGCAGAATTTCCACAGGCTCTGACATACTCACGAGGGTCTTGTGAAGCCGATACATTCTATGTAGATGTTAGCTGAGCAGTTAATTATGTGTTTGGAGAGAGACTGCGTGGTTGGATGTTGGAATTGTGTTTGAATGCAATTAACGTAACAGTACAAAAACAACAAAGCCCAGTAGCCTGCAGAGATGTACCTGTATAATTTAACATTTTTCATTCCAGATTGGAATCCGTTTACTTCTATCAAGCCTTGAACAGCAAAAAAAAAAGCAAACAAATGGAAACAGCATTTGTGCAATAGGCAGTTTGAAATGCGATTCAAATTCGAAAGAGTCAGATCTGTGTGCTGTAGCCACTCAGATCAGATGTCGAAATGTCCTTTACTCGCAACGTGACACAAAACCATGACCTCAGACCCAGAGGAAGTGGAAGGATTTTTACATAAAACTGTTAACCCATTCAATCCGGGAACGCATATGTGTCACTTTAGATTTCTTTGGCTATTCAAAAATAGCAGATTCGGTGCCGCGCTATGAGCTTGTAGATCTGCTATTCTTTTTTATTAAATCGTATAAAAAAGTTGCGCAAATGAAACTAGAAAAAAACATATGTTGCTATTATCAGCGGTTCTCCAACTTTTATCGTGTCAATTTTCTGTTCACGCAAATTATTCTGGACATGAACTATGAATTCAGGTGTTCGTTGAGATTTGGACTTGCCCATTGGTGTGCTTTGGGCACAAAACGCTTGAAAATAATTGATCCGTTCTAGACCACCCTCAGGCTACTTTGTTAACTTTTGACACTCTCACATTACGTTCTTAGATATCTGGAGGCCAATAAATGCTATTCTATTCTAGATTGATGTCGACTTTATAGCCACAACCTGTAAGTTTTATGTTGCCGAGTTTTAATAGTTGAGCAGAGCCAGCTTTATATGCAAGATGCACATTTATGAGAGTAATGGCGGGAACCTTATAACCCTTTCAAATTAGATTTGGGGTTGCAAGTAATATTTTGGTTGAATAGTTTGACAGTTTCCTGGTATAAAAGGTATCTGAGTTCATGTTGTCCCACACAAAAAAAGGCTGCACAGATACAGTACAGCAGTGGTTCTCAAACTTTTTCATGTCAAGGACCCCCAAATGGACACTTATTAGCCCGCGCACCCCCATTTGAAAAGATACATTTTAAGGACCCCCAGTTTGACATGCATTAGGGCTACGGACCCCCATTTAATGGCATTTCTATCTCTGGGACCCCAATTCATGTTGTAAAATCAATGTTAACTTAACTCTGAGAGTGTACAAATGGAACCAAATGGACCCGTTAGGGTCCATTTGGTTCCATTTGTACACTCTCAGAGTTACAGACCCATAAGGGTCCATTTGGTTCCTATCCATCATTTAGCTGGGGACCCCCTGGAACCCCCTCAAGTACCCCTGGGGGTCCCCGGACCCCACTTTGAGAACTAATGCAGTACAGTACAGTGCAGAAACAACAAACAATAAAACATAAGCGAGTAAACTAATGAATACAATGAAGGAATCATGGCGACCAGAGTTCACCAAATAAATGACTGTACTGATACAATTTGCAACACTACCGGTTCATTATTACATTCGATAAAGAATGTGGTCGTGGAGGTTGTTGGAGATAAAAGATCACCCCTTAGTTTTTCACTGATCCCTGTGGAGCGACTGGGAATACTGGACTAGACAGCATACAATTAAATGCACAAATTACAGGTCTCAGCACAGTTGTATGCGGAGCTAAACTCCTTTGAAACCATTGTTTCCAAGACGCAAACAGCTTTCTGTTGCTTTCGACTGCTATATTAGCGGCCGTGTGCGGTTTGAAGAGAGATGACAGATGCAAATGAACACCTTTTGTTTTGCTCTGTGTTCTTCTGAGCCTCGGTGTGAACAACAGAAACATGCGTTTAACACATGCTGTATACCACTGCTTGATATGTACAGTATCTGCGTAGGGGTGTGCCGATACACTAATTTCACCAAACGATACGATACGATATTTGGCTCACAACTTCGATACGATTTCGATACAATACGCACTTTTTTTATTATGAAAATATATGGGGGAGAAAAAAAGCAAATGCAAACAAATAATTCTGTTTTTGCATTACTCAGACATGCAAACTTGTAGCTTTTCAGCTACAATAGCCGATTTGAATCCAAATAGGGCAATAGTGTGACACCTATGACCCGAAAAAAACAACAACATGTTGTCACCCTAATAATGATTGTAAAAAAAAAAAAAAAACGTTTTTTTTTCTTTTTTCAAAACGCTATTTTTTTTTCTCCAAAACGATACATATCGTCACGAAAACGTATCGCGATATATCGCGGGACGATATATCGGCACACCCTATCTGGCTGTGGACCCCCCATCTGAAAATGTTCTGTGCCACGGACCCCATGGCAGAACGTTACTTTTGATTGTATTGTTAAAGGTAGGGTAACATGAGTGTTAAATGGCTCTTTATCCTGATAGTATTTATTGATTGATTGAATACTGTTTTAGTCAGAAATGTAAAACGTGTAAACAGCAACGAGGTACAGTCAGGAATTAAGGCTAAACGGATAACGCACAAAAAAAGTCCTGGGTACTTGTTTCCATTGTGGTCCTATGTATTCAATTCATCAACGATCAGTACCCATTGCTAAAGAGTGTTTGTTCAGTAGCAGGAGTCTATCTATATGTCTCTCCATAGCTCTATTTTGGTTGGGATAGCAAGGATGTAGGATTAAAAAAAATGATTACCATCAGAATATACTGCTTTAACCTTTTAACAAAAAAGCTTTTTGTTGTAACCAGCACGATACTTACCCTACCTTTACCCCATTAAGACCTGGAACGCATCTGTGTCACTTTAGATTTCTTTGGCTATTCAAAAATAGCAGATATACAAGCTCATAGCGCGGCACCGAGTGCCGCGCTATGAGCTTGTAGATCTGCTATTTTTGAAAAATCTTGATTTTTTTTTTAAACTGTTAAGATAATGGGTCAAAAATAATGGGTTAAAATATCCCGCCTCATGAATTTCATTTTAGGAAATGTAGATTGTTTGATAATATCACATATCATTTAACAAATGAATAAAACATTTATGTTAACCACATTAATTATTCCCGTCACCCTACACTCACCAACTCTGAAATAAAGCATAAAAATGCCAAAAATAAATAAATAAATAATAATGACAATAAAATAGAGGCAAGCAATTTGAACTATGATAATAGCAATGTTAAATGTGGAATTGTTTGGCGTTTTTTTTCACCTGCCTCTAGGTTTGCATATATAGCGATAAGGTACTTCAGTGACACATGGGTTGAGGGGGGTGACGTACCGTATTCAAATACTGGGTGAAACCCCCCCCCCCCCAAAAAAAAATATCTGGTTCCATTAGTTTCAAGGCAACTCAGTGATGCATGAAATAATGTCCTGGGGGCACTTTGCTATCGGCCCCCCCCGGTGGCAACAAGCACTCAAACAGCCATCTATAGTTACAGGACTTACAGGACCAGTTGTAGGACAGGCCTCCCACCCCCACAGTGCAGGCCATTATAGGAAGCACACACAGATTGTTCATGTTAATCCAGAAAGACCGGGAGCGCATCTGTGTCTTTTCTTTGGCCATTCAAAAAAATGGCAGATCTACAAGCTCATAGCGCGGCACCGAGTGAGTAAATATTTTCAGATGGGGGTCCGTGGCCAAACACAAATAATTGTAGGGGTCCTTGACATGAAAAGGTTTGAGCGCCACTGATGTAGCAACATACGTTTTTTTTTTAAACTGTTAGGATTTAGAAGACATTTGTAGAATCCCCCAGAAGCAAATTTGAGTTACAAATGTTCGCTTTAAAAAAAACATATCTTCAAAGATTTACACAAACTTTCCTGATTTTGTTTCTTGTTGGCATACTTGGCATTGTTCTAACCCAGTCGTTCTCAAAGTGGAATTCAGGGACTCTCTGGGTTCCTTTAGGAGGGTTTCAATTGACCCCTACAAGTATGTAACTCTGACAGTATACAAATGGAACCAAATGGACCCGTTAGGGTCCATTTGGTTCCATTTGTACACTGTCAGAGTTAAGGGGAGACCTTGAAATGTAAAAGTTTGAGAAGCATTGTTCTAACCACATCAGACAATCAGACATTTCCCAAAAGAAATTGCATGTATTTAATTCAATCTAGCCTGTCAGCGCGCACACACACACACACACACACACACACACACACACACACACACACACACACACACACACACACACACACAGCGCCCCGGATATAATACAAGGCTGGGACCACTTGATTGATTTATTGACTGTGTAAAATAGCTCGGTGATGGCAGTGCTGACACTACAGCTACAGTGCACTCATACAATAGATGGCAATTACTACAGCAGGTATTTCCATAGTCAATTGTTCACTGATAGGCAAAGTGATTTGCTTCTCACTTTTAAGTCCTTGTGTACAGCACTAGAAATATCCCGGCCCAGTAAATCTTCGCTTCGCTAGTTCCAGATCAAACAAAAAAATACAAAGCAACACGCGAGAAACAACTCATTCTGAGCCCCCCCCGGCGCTGCCTTCAGAGACGCGGACTCGGAGAGTGTACAAAGTGGACCCGTTAGAAGTGGATGAATTAACACTGAGGATTTTGACAGTGTAGGCTCGGGTCCCTTATCATCTTTGAGACAGCCTTGTGTCACATTAATTGAAAGGAACTTTGTTGGGGCCGACGACAAGGCCAGCTCAACCACGTCTACCACACTCACGTCTGCACCAAGCGGAGCCTTTCCCAATCATTTATGGCAGTTGTGCATTTCAAACACTCTTAACTGCAAATTAGCATAGTGCCTTTCGGGGAAAAAACGGGCGACGACTATATGGCTTAATTGAATTCCCCTGCAATACCTAACCAGCGCATCTATGGCGACATCAAAGACGTTGTGCGAATAATGGATTAGCGCTATCCATCATATACATTTGCCGGTGGCACCTCAGGTAATTTGACTACGACTAAGATGAAGGCAGAGCGCGTCCCAGCACAGTCTTTGTGGTGGAATTCAATGTCGAACAACCGAGTGAAATCACCTACAGTGGAGCCACCAGGGAACAGCCTCACAACGGCTTTATTTGGTGTGTGTGTGTGTGCGTGTGTGTGCGTGTGCGTGCATTGTGATTTTGCTGCTGCATCCTCTGATCAAAGGCTACCAGCTTCGATTGGACAGTACTGTAGTACAAAATGTTTTTATTATATGACGTCCAATGGTGAAAAGTAACTAAGTGCATGTGCTCAAATACTGTACTTATAAGCACAGTTTTAAAGGTATTTTTTTACTTGAATTCTTTCACATTTTCTGTACTTTTACTTCTACAACTACAGTACATCTCAGAGGCAAACTCCTGTACTTTTTACTACACTGCAATTAATTGAAAAAAATCTTATATTACAAAACATTATGTTAACCACTTAAAGATTCTATGACATTCATTTTCACTTTTTTAATTGTCTCCGCCAGGCCGAAGGCATGGCGAGAGAGTATGTTTTACCCTCCGTCCGTCCGTCCGTGTGTGTGTCCGTCCGTCCGTCCGTCCTTCTGTCTGTTACCAGCTAATCTCCGCCACCGTTGCCCCAGTCGCTGTGAAACTGCACACACACACTCCCTCGATGCCACAGCAGAACCTCTGCCCCAAATTTTTCACATGGGCCTGTTATAGCGCCACCAGGAGGCCGATTTGTGCAAAACACATTTTTGGATATTACTCCTACAGATTTTATCCAAATATCACGCAAATCGGTGCACAGTATCTCTATAGTCATGTGATCAAGACGGATCTGTCCGATATTTCATATTACATCCTGATTGGCTAAGGTTGGCTTCCAAAGTTGGCAGGATTGGTCCGTTTTGAACAAAATGTCTCAAATCATGAACGCAGCGTGTGATTTCCGTGAAAATTTGCACACACATTCCCACTAGGCCAAGGACGCAATGACCCCCTTTTCACATTGCCCTGTTATAGCGCCACCAGCAGGTCTAATTTAGCAAAACACATTTTTGCAACAAAATGCCTCAAATCATGAATGCACGCTCATTCCCACTAGGCAGAGGAAGAAATGCCACCCTTTTCACATTGTCCTATTATAGCGCCACCAGGAGGCCACAATAACGACGTGACGTGGCGGAGACCTGTGCTCCGAGGAGCACTTTTTCTAGTTTTGTATGTTTTTGGGGGGTTTTATGACCTCAATTACACCCAAAAAAAACTGAACTTTGAACATTCAGTGGATTTTCTGTGGTCTGGGGTTTTCTGAATAATTAGGCTGAAAAGTAATCTGAGATTGGCCCTTGGATAGTGAAGTCACAGGCCATTAATCCCGCCCACTCTCCTCCTCGCCCCTCCCCTCCCCTATTCCTTCCTTTGCAGTTGAAAAGGCTTTAGAAATGTGAGGAAAAAAAACAGCAATGGCTCACTAGAGTTGAATTTTCAGTCAAAACTTTTTATACACGTTTGAAGGACCATGACAAAGACTTTTAATGTGTTGTAAAACTGAATGTCATGAAACCTTTAAGCCCTATATTATACTTAGGACTGGGTTCGTTGCTTTCTGTTGCAGAGCAAGTGGCTGAGGAGGAGCAGTGTTTCATATTCTTGTACGTACTGTACACGATTCAGATTTTGATTCTCTATTCAAAAACAGACAATCCACAAGCTTACAACGCACTGTGAGTTTGTAGATCAGCTATTTTTTAAAACGTTTGACACATTGACACATTTTTGTACTTTTGCTTTGGTACTGTAAGTATATTTTGATATACTTACAGGCCTTTTACTTGTAACTGAGTATTTCTACATTGTGGTATTGCTACAATTGTGACAAATCTGAGTACTTCTTCCACCCACTGATGCTGTCCACTACTCTGACGGCAAACTGACATCTCTTAATGAAACGAGGGCAGCGGCACCTGGCATTCACAATGGTTTCTACGGAAACAGCGATTGAAGTAAGACACTGGTTCTCAACATCGGGTACGGGGACCACCAGCGGCCCACATGGACTCAAAGAGTGTACAATGGGTTCTCGCTGGGACCCTGATCTAGACTGTAAAAAAAATAGATGAAGCCTAACTGCCTAACCGTTAAGCAGAAATGGAAATAATAATCATCTATTTGAAAGATATTTTAAAATACATTTCCATGAACACTGTGCCGTGATTGGTCAAATATCCTTCGGGCCTGAAGAGTAGAGGACAGCTTCAGGTTGTCAACTTTTAAGGGGCAGCATTACTCGCTGTAGCATTTGAAGATTATGGAAGTGACAGGCTTGAGAGACTAGCTCCTCACTGGCAGGTGACGCACTAGGAGCAGCAGTTACAAGACTACACAGAAATGTGTGGGGAACTTGGGAATTGGCATGACGACTAAACTGGGAGAGAAAGAAAAAACGGGGAACGAACAATTAGCGCTCTAAATAGCTCCAAATAAATATCTGCAGTACGGTTTGACATGCAGGGGCTGATTGTGTTTAAACAAGTTTTAAACCCACTGACAACATTTCAAAGCTTGCCTTGTAGTTTCTACCACCTCAGGGGTGTGTGTGTGTGTGTGTGTGTGTGTGTGTGTGTGTGTGTGTGTGTGTGTGTGTGTGTGTGTGTGTGTGTGTGTGTGTGTGTGTGTGTGTGTGTGTGTGTGTGTGTGTGTGTGTTGGATGGGAGGTCACCGCTTGAAATGCGTGTCTTCGAGCTTAAATGAAATGGTTGGGGCGCGGGGGCCTCGCTTCTAAAATAGAAACATGGGTAAAGGCTTTGTATCCGTATGAAACACACTGGTGAAGAATGCAGCCTTAATGTCAGGTGTTCCCCAAGGCAGAGCTACGGCAGGAGCATCTGGCTCCATTCACGGGGGGAGGGGGGGCCAACACGCAATATGATGCAATGGCAAATTAAAGAGAGGACACGTGCATTTACACTTTCAGGTGAGAGAAAGAGAGAGAGAGAGAGAGACAGACAGGAAGGGAGGCAGGCAGGCAGACAGACAGAGAGACAGACAGAATGTCCTAACCACCTGAAGAGTTGACAGAAAGCCCCTCCCCACCCCCACCCCCACCCCACCGGGAAAACCGAGGTTTGTGCCGTGAATGGATGTTTTCCGGGAGACCAGAATTCCTCGGCCTCATTTCCCTTGCCCATAAATCCTTACAGGGTATAGGGACACTTCCCAGAAGCCGATGCACTGATATTTACACCGGGGAAGAAATTACGACAGAGGCCTCCCCATTAAACCAATAAGTGGAATAACAGGCTAAAATTGAAGTAATTATGAAGCTTGTGAGAACGATGTGACCAGGGATGCCTTCATAATGTTGGTATGCAGGAAGATTGAGGAAAATGTTTGGAAAATGTGGAAACAATGAGGTGTAAAGCCACTTTCAACCTGGCGTCCCTATTTTGGGTATGTCACCACGTTATTTTTGTTTTGTTACAGTGAAAATAGCTAATCTACAAGCTCAAAACATGTCGCAATGCAATGCCTAGTGAGCTTGTAGATCTGACATTGTAGCTGTTAAATATTTGCTTTAGGCACTATATAGATTAGGCTTAAGTGGTAAACTGGTCCAAAGTCTGTTTCTATAACTACAGGTGTTACAACAATTCTCTATCATAAGAATAACATGATTTAAAACCTAATAAGGACGATGGTCACATGACAAGTCTCTGATCAATCATCTGATGAGAGCATATGGAGAGAAATGACGACGACGAGAGAGATACAACAACAACAAAAAGGCTTTTATCCGAAAGGTGTTTTTTTTCCCCCGGAACAATTGTGTCATTGGTTTTCCTCTCCTGGTGGTGACCCTGGCCATCCCTCCCAGCTTGGAGACAAAACAAAGAGATTCTTAATTTCCAGCGGTTGCGAATGCCAGAACCTACGGCGCGTGGGGGAGACAGATAAAGTTGTTATTGGCAAATGTCCTTGGTGCGAGAGCAGACTGAGGCCTCGGTAATCCTACAGTGTTATTAGTCTCCCAGGACCCCGGGACTCTGCGTTGCTATCGCAGGCTGCTTCCATGCAGATAACGCGGGCTCCATTCACTCACATCTACTTATAGCTAAATTGACTGCAATTATCAGGACCAGGGAGCTTATTATTGCACTCTTTTATTTACACACAGTCACACAAAACCCAGAGGTTTTTGTAATGACAGCAATGATGATAGACGTCGGCCCACATTCCTCAATTCTCTGGAACATTCCAGAGGAAGGGAAGTATTGATCTCATCGGCTCGTCCGTAAGCTTTAATTGAGCGCGGAGCAATCAGGTTATTGCATAGTTAGCATTTTGAGATCCGTGTTGACCATTGAAGTTAGCTGGACTTTTTGCAAACGTATTTGCTACAGTATGTTGCGTTTCTCAAATATGATGCGTTATGCTGCAAGTACGCTCCATTCCAGTCGCCACCAAAACGTTGAACTTGTAGATCTGCTATTTTCCAGCAGAAAAACTGTTGTTCAATCTGTCATAATGTCTGTGTTTGACTATGGTGATGTGCTATACATGCATGTGTCAAGCTCTACACTTAAGCCTCTTGAAGCTGTCTACCACATTGCCCTACGATTTATCACTGGTGATGACTATCACACCCATCACTGTATTTTATATGATAAAGTGGGTTGGTCATCTCTCGCAGTACGAAGAGAGCAACATTGTATTATTTTTATTTATAAGGCCTTGTGTGGCAAGCTTCCTCTATACCTGTCTTCGCTCCTAGTACCAAAGGTTTCTGGACACTCAACACGTTCACAAAAACACATTAGATATACCAGTCCACGTAAGAAAAGCGAACAAGGAAAGACTGCTTTCATGTATTATGCTCCACACAAATGGAACAAACTTCAGGACTCTCTGAAACTGGAGCGATTGGTTTCAATAGAGACATTTAGGGTACTTCTCAAGGACACATTTCATAGTGACTGCACCTGTTTCACGTAACACTGTTTGTTTGCATCTGCGATGATTGTAATATGATTCAAATGTTTGTTGTTGTTTTTCATTATGTATGTATTTCATATGTGTTATATGCTGTTATCAGGGCGTCCCTGAAAAAGAGAGCTTGCTCTCAGTGGGCTCCCCTGAATAAATAAAGGAAGAAAGAAAGAAAATTTTCGACAAATTCCGACAAATTTGGAAAGATTTGGAGACATTTCTGGAAGATTTAGAAAAATGTTGCCTATAATCACACTAGAGATCACACCTACATCGCACCACCGATCCAACTGATATGTCCATGGAGATCTGTGTATCTGTCAGTCCTTGTCCCTTTTATGCCCATACATGGAGATCCCTGATGTCATCAGTATATGCCCATATATGACGCCACGTTGACAACACACTCCATATTTGGGCGTAGCTGCATTGGGAACTCCTTATATGGTTATGGCTGAGCCACGGTGACATGAGCGTGACGTCAGAGGTCAGCGGCCCGCCAGCCCGTCCTCCCTTAAGCCAATTTTAATATAAGATAGGTAGGATAGGGTTAATGTGGTTAAAATCAGTGCTACCACTTGATACTAATTACATATTTACATATCTGTGTCTATATAGCACCTGAGGCCATTTAGGTTTTAATTCAGCACTAGTCAACACAGGCAGCTCACACTCTAAGGCAATTGCTTTAAAAACAAACAAGGAAGGGAGCGCCGCCCGCGGTGTCAGCTGTCACCGTGCAGGAGACAGTGGTGTCTGTGCCACACCCATGCACTGTGGACCACAAGCTGCCAAGTGGCAAGGGACGCCGGGGGGGGTCAAACCATGACCCCCTCCATCAAAATCCAGACATGGAGGTCACCTGTGGGTCATCTCTCTGCCACGGGTTACCACAGTAACCTTGCTCTTGCTTCAAAAATCTGGATTTATGAAGTGACCTGTCAGTAATCTTGCGTCTGAGAGGGTAGCAGGAAACTGGAAGGGGGGGAAAAATATTATAACTTATCATTTCTGACACCGAATGTGTCAATGTTATTTTTGGTCTCATTTGTATGCCGAGGTGCCAGCGGTTTTTTCTTTGCATTCAGCCAAGCGTGGCAGCTGAAAGGATAAATAAAAATGAGGTTTATCCTTATAAAGTAAATTGAGAGAGTATCGGAGCTGAAGTAAACTACACTGAAGAAATATTCTCGGAAGGGCAATTTCCACAATCTGTTCCGTCGATAAAAAACGTTTTATTTGAATGCATTGTGTAATTGTAATGGTCTGTTTTAAAGCGGTCTACGATGCAAATGGCAGAATGGCTGTAAGACGGCACATTTGCCGTTATAGCTAAGTCATTAAAAAACCAACATCTTTGCAATGGAACAACATTTCCATTACAAATATTATCATTATTTAGTCTTGATGGCTTACCACAACCACCGTTCTACGAATAACCCAAAGCATCAAATGGTATGTCCAAATACTGTGCATATGCTATATTACGAGTTTGCGACTGTTCTAACTACGTCCTCCATTGAGAAGTGTTCAGTAATCCTGAACCAGCTGAGCAGAGTTCCATCCCTATTCATTGTGAGCCAACCAACAGGGATGGGGGGGGTCAGCTCCAAAACCAACCAGTTGAATAATTGTCATTAAGTTATGTAAATTAAAATCCTGGCCTGCCCAATCGACATGCTGACATTTTATTTGCATAAAAAATGTTATCTCAATAAAAGGATATTAACCAAAGCAGAACTCGGGTGATGTGTTTTTATATATTCACAATACACAGGCATGCATTATTGAACATAGTTCCCTATGAAACACGATGCCTCAAGTTTGCCTCAGGCTGTCCTATGTCTGCTGACCTTTTGAAAATGTAATCTCTGATGACTTTGAATGGGGAAAAAGATATTGCAAAATAGTGTTTATGGCTAATCCGAAGCTCACATTTGGATTTGCAACTTTACATGTGGTGTATGGAAATGTGAAAGCCTGTGGTTCTCATCTGCCGTTGTTCGAAATGAGAAAACCAAGTCCATTAGATAGATCTTGAACTGACCTTTAAAGCAGAATATTTATGAGTGACCCACCTCACTCCTCCAACGCGAACTGGGCATGTGTGTGTATGTGCGTGTGCAGGCGCGCTCTTGTACTTCTGTCTTTGTGAGGACCAGACGCAGCTTAAGGACAGAAAGACTACTGTACAACAAAATCATAAAAAAGTGAGGAAATGTCTTCTGTTCCTCACTTTTCAAGAGACTATTTAGGGTTAGGCCTGTAAAATTACTTCATTTGACCATTACTGAGGCGATTCTTTAAAAAAATCTAAATCCTAACAGTTTTTGGAACATTAAAAAAAAAAAAAAAATCAGGACTTTTCAAAAACAGCAGATATACAAGCTCATAGCGCGGCACTCGGCTTGTATATCTGCTATTTTTGAATAGCCAAAAAAATCTTTTTGATGCGCTCCAGGTCTTAATGGGTTAATAGTTTGGGAAGGCCCAACTCTGAAGGCCACTGCACATTTTGTACGAAGCACCGACACACAGCCATGTTTTAATGTCTGCCAGCCATGTGGGTCGCGTGTCTCACGACCGCGTCGTTTGCCGCTACTGTCTCCATGCGGTAAAGTATATATTTGCCAGGCATGCGCCCGAGTAAAGGTGGAATAATATTTTGTGGCTTGCAAATGTTATATAAGTGCTATTCATTCACAATAAACATTTTACTCTGACCCGCGATGCGGGTGTTATCTGCCATGGTATCTGAACCTGTGGAGCAGACACAGGAGCTCTTGACCTGAGTGGAGTGTTTTTTTCCAAAGTTGGTCTTGGGCTAAATGCCAAGAAAACTGAGGTTATCACCTACAGCATCCTCGCGGACCGTCCACCTCTTAACAACAACAGGAGGCACTCTGCTTGAACGAAGGCAGTGACTTCAAATACCGGGGCTCATGGGTGAACTCGTCAGAGCAAGAAAGTGAGGAAGGCGCTCTCATGGAGGGTTCTGAATGGCATGGCCCGTGTGTGGACGTATCAAGCTCGGGTTATTTACTGCGAGTGGTAAACAGAAGGTCACCGGTTTGCCTCCTGGACCCGGTCTGTGTGTCTAAAATTGCCTCCTGGCCCCGGTCTGTGTGTCTAAGGTGTCCCTGAGCAAGACACTTAACAAGCCTAACTGCTCCCCCGCGAGTGCTCATCATAACCATCTGAGTATAGCCATCAGCTCGGTGAAGCTGAAACTGAATCCCCCGCAATTTTTGGTATCCAAAATGATCCTTCACTAGCGTACGTGGACGTACTAAGAGACATGCAGGAGCAGAAAGTACAATCGAGCTAGCCATATATAGAAGTGATATTCAACTTGCGGCCCGCAGGTAATCATTATTATTGGATGGTGGGTTGTACAGGATGACCATTTTGAATGTTTTTCCTAACCGTTAACTGAAGCTCATTAATGGTTCATCAACCATTAACCGAATATAAAACCGAATAAAACGTAGGCTATACTATTTAGGAATGTCCCTCACTCAGGGTCCCAAATTAAATCCCACCAGTACTGCATTTGCAGTCAAGACACTGCTACAAGAACCCAAATGCGGGTGAATGTCATCTTTGGCGCGTAAGTCACCCATAAGAAAATACACCTAATTTCATATGTACTTAAGTAAAGTATCTGGTGTTAAATTGTATTTAAGTATCAATAGTAAAAGTATAAAGACCTTTTCATAGTACAAACAAAACAACCAGAAATGTTGTCTACTTCTATACTACTTCTCTACTTCTCACTACTTTCGGAATAATGTAGCTTTCAAGTAGTTCAGCAATTTCTATTTCCACCACTACATGCTGGGTAGCTTGCCAAAAACGACATTGTTACATTTCTGTGGCGCATCAACATACAAGAGCACAACAGATGAGTTCTGAGTGCAGTTCATCCATCACAAACCATCCATTTTGTAACTATTTCTGGGTCTTGAGTGGATGCTGTCCATTTACAAAACAATAATTCACCTGGATGTTGTCAATTTTCCATCTTCATCCACTTCAAACACATCATAAGAGCTTGTGCTCTATCATCCGGGTGCTCAAAACAAAAGCGAAAACCTTTCATTCCTACAAACATGTAAACACTTCACCTTGCCAGCCAGCCTCCGAAAATACGCTTCCATTCTAATGACCCATGCACAGAACACACTGACATTATCTACTTCCTAATATCAAAATCTAAGCCTGTGCACTATAAATGACTGGCACAGAAATGATCCTGATCGAAATGCACACATGCAGTATGAAGCAGGCCCTACGTTACCATATTGGACATTGTTGTGTCCTATCAGACGTTAACCATTAACATTTTGTTAACAAAATGTCACAAATCACTATTTTGATTTGTGTTTATTCACAATAAAGACATAAATAGCCTATTTATCGAGGTTTTCCTGATGAATAGGCGATGTCCTGGGAAATTCTATTCCAAATGATTGTGTAATTAACCTCCCCAAATAATTGTTACTCACAAGTCATGGAGGACAGGAATTACTTTTACATGATTATTATTTCATGTTCAGTGCTTCAGGTGCAAGCAAATGAATGAGGCAGACAAGACATTGAAAACAAGGATATCCCGGGTACCAAATTGAGGATAGATGATGCGAATGCTTGTGCATGCAAATGATGGCGGAGGAAAACAAGGTGAACTAGTTCAACACAGTTTTGGAATCTTCAAGTCCTTATCCATCAGTTGACCTAGAAGTCAGAACTGAAATTGGCGGGCGAGTAAATATGAAAACAATGCATATGCCTACAGTAGATTTCAGAGGGGAGATCCAACATTCCTGTTAAATAACATCAGCTGATAGTACATCTTTCACGCCATTGAGCACCAACGTTATAAGACAAAGATCCCTCTCCTTTTCAGTCGAGCCTGAATAATAAAAACAAAATGGTCACGGTTCTTATTCTGGTCTGTGAAAAGATACGTGGAGGAAGTCAGGTGTTTTGGGATATGTGCTTTTAGCTATAGTTAATCTTTTTATCTTCTTAATATGTTCATCTCTATCTGCCAGTTTAGTTGTGCATCGATGCAGCATGTGCCAGTGCGATGCAAGCAGACAAGTGATGAATTACAGACATATGTGTTTGTTTTGTGGTGTGTGTGTGTGTGTGTGTGTGTGTGTGCGCGCGCGCACGCGCGCTTGATTAACAACCCATATGGGACCACGAGGCTGGTGAAACAAGAAAAAGGGTCCTTTAAATGGCTAAATAAATGTTTTAGAGCTATGGTTACAAATAGTATACGATATTCCAGTTGAGGTCAGCGTTAGGAGTGGCCATTTATGGGCGGGTTGGGGTTAGGTCTAGGGTTAAAAATGTTAAAGGGAAACTAGGTCACTATTAGCACATTTTTATATATGTTTATACATATACATATTTTAGCCCTCATTTCCCTCTATCAGCCACTATATTATTGTGCTGGTGTGTTTCCTTGCATAAAGACACACCCCTCTGGCAGCATTTTTGGTTTTGTTCCACTGTTTATGTTGACATTCATCGCTTGCAGGGACGCCTCTGTCTGTGGGGGGAGGCGGGGCGGGGGGGTTGGGGGGGGGGGGAGCTCGGCCGGAGCTCTTAATTGATCCCTCTGAACTTTAAAAGGGATCGTGCACCGAGTTGATTGCTTGCGCCTTTAAAAGTGTCAAACTCATTCTGCGCTCATTAGTGCTCTCTCAAATCAATTAATGCATCAAAGACAGCCATCACTTTGATACCTGTCAGAGAGGGGAGGGCGGAGGGGGGAGTGTACACAGATCAGAAAAGCTACCTAGTTTCCTAACCTAACCTTCTAACCCAACAAAGACGTTTAAAAAAAATATGTATAATATATATAATAATGAAGAATTCCTTTGACATCTCCACTGGAACAATATACAAATGTGTGCGTGCGTGCTCTTGCATAGTCAAAAAAACTGCGGAGATCAAGTTTAACATCATAAACTCCATAATAGAGACATGAGTTCAGGGGAGCAGAGACACATCTGCCTTGTACACTGTAACATCCCCGTCCCACATGAGCACCAGAGCAACGAGCAGCACTGTGTTAAAGATTAATTATTCAGCCAAGTATCTGAAAACTTGGGGATCTTGCTGATACAACATGTGGTAGGACTCGAGCGTTGAAATATTCATGCAATTAAACACCACATGTGGAGCAAAAGCCTGAGAGAAGGTTAAGCCTCGCTCACATATAGTCGGACACTTCAGCCGAGAGAAGATCGACCTCCTACGGGAGGTAAGCCACAGAGAATGGAGCTCTAAGCATGACATATGTACTTTTGGGTGGATAATAAAACTAAATGCTCGTAAATCATGGCTATGGGCATATAGTGGCTGTTAATTGCCCAGTATGAGTATAAATTGGACCATTTCACAATCCAAGAGGTTCTCCCTATAGGTGTAATTAGATGCGCAGCTGCCAGAGTAACCCCTATAGAGAATGTGCCATGGGTAGATCCACACCCCTGTGGAAGCCTGAAGAAAGATAATTAGTGTAACATTCATGCCTAGTGTTGTGAGCTAATTAAAGCTAGGGGCTTTAGCTATCAGATAACTCACGCTGCATGGCAAATGTCCTTTGACTTAGACAGTGTTTGTGCTTTGTGCACTCTTTTTTTTTTGGGTTAAACCTCAAGTTTACGCTGCTTTGTTTCGATTAGTAGAGTGTAGGCCTGACCTCGATTATTCGAATAGTCGACTAATCAGTCGAGGGGGGTCTGAGTCGACTGCCAATCTCTCAGTCGAATTATGAGAAGAAAAAAAATCGACAGAGACTTGGCCTGATTTGTTATATTAATTAACTAATAGTTTGCCAAAAATAGGATATACATCATGATTTATTGGGATGAAACTAAGCAAGTATGTTAAATCAGACATTAAACACAGCCCAAATGGAATGTTCCTCTATTGCATAACATATTTTTTGCATGATCAGACTGATTCAACTGGCAATCTCGAATCATGGCACAAAAAAAAATGTTGGTGTTGCAAAAAGTTGACTATTAGTCGACTATAGGCAACATTTGGCCAATCAGATTCGACTATTGAAATCCCTTGTTGGGGACAGGCCTAGTAGAGTGCATTGAAATCAACAACAGTTGAATCCCCATATAATATAAATATAGCACTGACTGAAAAGCACTGACTGAAAAGCTACAAATGGATACAGTAGTGGGTACGCAGCAAACAGCCACATTCAATTCCAGCTGTCATGTGTAGTTGAGCTCTTTAAGGCTCCAGAATGACAGAAACCCAACTGGCTCTGAGATTCTCTGTACTTCTCTACTTCTCACTACTTTCAGAATAATGTAGCTTTCAAGTAGTTCAGCAATCTCTTTTTCCACCACTACATGCTGGGTAGCTTGCCAAAAGCTACATTGTTACATTTCTGTGACACATCAACATACAAGAGCACAACAGATGAGTTCTGAGTACAGTTCATCCATCACAAACCATCCATTTGTAACTATTTCTGGGTCTTGAGTGGATGTTGTCCACAAAGCAATAATTCACCTGGATTTTGTCAATCTTCCATCTTTTGCGCAATATTACACTCTTTGTTTTGTTAAACCTAAAGTTTATGTTGCTTCGTTTCGATTAGTAGAGTGCACTGAAATCAACAACAGTTGAATCCCCATATAAATCCATATAAATACAGCACCTGGTCAGCACCTTATTGACTGAAAAGCTACAAAAGGGATACAGTGGTGGGTACACAGCAAGCAGCCACATTCAATTTCAGTTGTCATGTGAGCTCTTTAAGGCTAAATAAATTACAGAAACCCGACTGGCTCAGAGATTTGTTTCAAATAATGTACCCGTAATTGGGCCTGTGACAATCATTCAGAGATCAGATTTGTTTTGAGATAGAACTGAACCCCGACTGTTGGGTTTTATATGGACCCGACAAGCCTAATTACCATTGCTGGAAAAAATGGCACCCTACCAGCAGGCTAAAGGCCACTTATAGCCAGGCTACTCCATACTGTAATCTAGCAGCTCTATGTAGTTGCCTAAGAGACTATGAGATGTTTTCACCTTGATGAGGACTCCATGATTCAAATAAAGCCAAATACAAAAACATTTTAACACCACAAATCTTGTATGGGGGTCCCTGGCACAACGTCCTTTCAGCTGGGCGTCCGTGGTCAAATACATAGTCATTTGGGGGTCCTTGATATGAAAATGTTTGAGTGTTCCTGACCAGAAACACTTTTTAGTGCACAGAGCACAGCAAGGCTCACAGACTCATGGGGACGCCCTGATCATCAAACTGATAAAACAAAGAAAACAAGCTGTGAAGGTACCTCCGAAGTGAGAAAACCAAACAAAATAGAGAAGTCCATAACAAAATAGAACAGACAATAACAAAACAAAATAATAAAAGGCAATACAACAAAACAAAATCTAATATCTTAAAGCACACACACGCACACACACCCCCCCCCCCCCCCCCCCCCCCACAGGATGTACATCAAAAGATAGAAATAGCAAAGAGAAAGCGAAAACCTAAGTGAATAAGTAAACAGTCAATGCGTCACAGAGAATCCCAGTGCTATGTCTGGAAATATCCGTTATAAACTTTTATAGATGTATATACACACACACACACACACATATTTTTTTTTCTTATTTTCTTTTATATTTCTGACTTTAATAGAGTTGTATTGGCAGTATCCATGACTTTGCCCGGCTTTTGGGCTCACTCTGTGGAAGATGTTTTCATAAAAGCCTGTCGCAAGCTTTAGTTTTCCTATAAAAGGACCAATGATCCATGTTCTCTCAACAGATAATTGCAACAGTCATAACAGTTGGGGGGGCGGATGTCCATTTGAACCTCAATGGTAAATTTAGGAACGCATTCAACGGGCAGAGGTGCCGGGCTATAATTGTGAGAGAGTGATTATAACGTTTACTGGGGGAAGCTATTCAGAGAAAATGAAAACGACACACCATTACCCACCCCTTGATTGGTCTCTTCCCGTCCTCAGCAGGATAATTGTCAGCAAGTTCAGTGTCTCTCTATAGCTGGTGATTGAATTGATTCTGCAAATAGGGGACGTTAGTACCTCCCACGCAGCGCAATCATGCTCAACAACTTGTGCTTCAAATATGCACTTTCCTAAAAATAGAGTGTTACGTGTGCCCCCCCCCCCCCCCTTTTTTTTTTACCGTCACCTTTTGCTGTCACATCCAGTTTGATGCTTGGAACACAGTGGTATACATTGTGGTGCAATTTGTAAGCCAGGGACGTCACAGGCTCTCAGAAGGTGGGGGGGATGGACTTTCGGTGGACTATTACTATACCCCTTATTTTACACTTTGGCTATTCAAAAATAGCAGATATACAAGCTCATAGCACGGCACCGAGTGCCGCGCTATGAGCTTGTAGATCTGCTATTTTTGAAAAATTGTGAAAAACATTTATAACTGTCAAATGTAAACAAATTTTGTATTTTCCAAATGTTGTGTTTTTTGGGCGGATTTTGTTCGTGTTTTGGTTACTTTATTTCGGTTTTAGGGTTAGGGTTAGGTTATTTAATTCTTATTTTTGCCTGATTTTACCGATTTATTATCAAAAAAAATGTTTTTATTTTTTCAAAAAGTGGGGGGTATGAAATCACGGATCTGTGAGAGTGAGGGTGTCGCGTCGTACGCACAGTGAATGGCCGTGACGCCCCTGTTGTAAGCTATCTCATGCGAGATGAGAATGCTAAATCATCCAGGGAGAGCGGTACGTGTGCCAAAAAAAAAAATGACGCAGAAAGTGCAATCAATGCTTATCTTGTTTAGAGATAGTATCCATAGATTGAATTTGGCTGCAAAATGTGTGTTTGTTCCGTTGACCGATTGGTCAATATTTCCATTTCATTACTTGGCTTTCAAAAAAAAAAATGGAGCTTTTCCAATTTGGACTCGTGTTTAATTACTTCTTTGTGTTTTCCAAGGAGGTCTTTGGGCACACACACACACACACACACACACACACACACACACACACACACACACACACACACACACACACACACACACACACACACACACACACACACACACACACACACACACACACACACACACACACACACACACACACACACACACACACACACACAAAAGTTGAGGTGCTTTTACCTTACTAGAGTATTTCCAATTGGCTATACTTTTACTTCTACTCCTCTACATCTCGGAGGAAAATATTGTACTTTTACTCCACTACAATTATTTCAAAACTTTAGTTACTGTTTACTTTGCGGCTATAAATTACTACATTATATACATTGACCACTTTAGCCCCATTTTATACCTAGGCTATTTGAAAATAGCAGATCTACAAGCTCACAACGCGTCGTATCGTGTTGTGAGCTTGTAGATCTGCTATTTTCAAATATTAACCATTTACCATTATTGGTATCAAAATGTACTTGAAGTACCAAAAGTAAAAGTACAAACATTTTGTACTTTTACTTTTTGTACTTTAAGTACATTTTGATACCAATACTTTTGTACTTTTACTCAAGTCAATTTTGAATTCCGGACTTTTACTTGTAACATAGCACTTCTACGTTGCAGTATTGATACATTTACTTAAGTAAAACATTGGAGTACTTTTTCCACCACTTTCTCCTCCTCCTCCTCCTCTCCTCTCCTTGACTTATCCTCTTCCCTTATTGAGAGGTATCTGGTGGTGGTGGGGGTCAGGTGGACAGAGTGGTGGGTGTGTGTTGGCTCATGGTAGACACACAGGGGTCAGTCAGCCCCGCGGCCAGGGCCTGATAGCAGCGCTGATGGGCACTGCAGACTGAGCGATGCAGCGATCTGGCCCCTTCCAGACAGCGGGCCCCGTGGACATCAACAATGAGATCTCCATTACGCCGCTAACCCAGTCAAACCGGGGACAGCGTCCGGGTCATTTTAGATTTCTTTAGGCTATAAAAAATAGCAGATATACAAGCTCATAGCGCGGCACTCGGTGCCGCGCTATGAGCTTGTATATCTGCTATTTTTGAATAGCAGATATACCTAAAACAAAAAAAAAGTCTAAAATGACATTAACGCTTTCCCGGTCTTAAAGGGTTAAAGTACGTCTGGGAACGTGCCCCCACCGCTATGTCAATGTCAGGAGCCTAATGCTGATTCATACCCCACACTGTAAAATACTCAGTGTTCATTTCATTCTGAGAGAGTGCAAATGGAACGAAAGTGGAGAAATAAACACTGTGGATTTCACTCTGCACTAAAAGCACAAAACCCCAGATGAACCTCCAAGCTGTAGGGACACCAGCCACCAACTACATGGACCACCATAATGTCCTGATGGAGAGTTATACGATTTGATAAAATGATATGATCATCATTTTGATATAGCAGGGACACACACAGAGAGAGAATGTACATATACTAGACCCTCCAGGAAAAATGTGTTTATGCGATCGCATAATTTACCGCATGATCAGCAAAATTGCGCATAATTATGCGGGGGTAATGTTTTTTTCAAAAAGGCCGCATCGCTTCGCATAATATGCGCATCGCATCGCATAATATGCGCATCGCATCGCATAATATGCGCATCGCATCGCATCGCATAATATGCGCATCGCATAATATGCGCTTCGCATCACATATTTCCACATATTTCGCAACTTTTCACATATTTCGCATTTTTCGCAACTTTTCGCATATTTCAATATTTCCCATAATGCCGCATATTTCCCAACTTCCCGCAATTTCACTGCATAAAATTGCCAAAAAAACCCCGCATATTTCATCGCAAAATCAAGGATTTTAGCCTGCATAATCAATTGTTTCAGCCCGCATAATCAAGGATTTTTGCCCACGTTATTCTGGAGGGTTTAATAATATACACGCAGACAGGGATAGATGTACTGTATATATAAATAAAAGACATATCATCACTCAATAGTTTAAAACTCTGGCAGTGCATGCTGACATTATAGCAGGATCCTGCGAGGAGACTTTCTTCGCAGAGGGTACGACAGGGCGACGAGAGACCGATTCGCGATAACTGAGCGACCGTACTTGTGCCGTCACGATGTTTGGCCGCCGTTACGAGAGAGATGAAGAAGGGACCCCACCACCAGAGTGTGGTGCACAGCACGCAAATAACTAAATAGAACAAAAAACAACAAAAAAAACATATGAAACAGAAACTCTCTTTTCAGTGATAACACAGGGAACCCCAAGTCGCTATCGTTCCGGCGAGCCTTCCATACTGCAGTGCCCCCCCCCCCCCCCCCCCATGCACCCATAACCCACCCCCACCCTCGGCCGGGCACTAAGGGCTGCAGTGTTCCTGCTAGAGTGAGCAATAACCAATACGGCGTGGTGGGGAGAGGTGATGGTGGCAGTGTGTGTGTGTGTGTGTGTGTGTGTGTGTGTGTGTGTGTGTGTGTGTGTGTGTGTGTGTGTGTGTGTGTGTGTGTGTGTGTGTGTGTGTGTGTGTGTGTGTGTGTGTATGTATTAGGGGGGTGTCAACCTATACCGCAAGCCCTTGTGTGCCTCCCAGTGGCACCAGTCTCTCCTCACAGAAACAAGCCACGGTTACGAATGAATCACAGCGTTACACCGACCGACTGACAGGAGGTTTTCATTTATGAACGCGAACACAACGCAGACAGTCGGCTGTGCTGCCTGCATGCTGTTGGCTTATTGCGCCGCGCGTCTCCCTTTTAGCGGGTTCTTAAATCGATGAGCAGCCGGCGTTAAGGGCACGTTTACATTATTGCAGGTACTCAACTGTGTTCTGGAGGCTTTTAATACGTAATTACAGCATATCGCAAGGAAGGGTGCCCAAAGTGATAACGGTGATTTGACCCAAAGGCTTCGCACCATTTGAGCATGTGCATTGATTCGCCACCCACTGGCTCACAATTCACATTATTGTCGCCGTCGGGGAGTGGAAACCGTGGACGTACAAAATCGTTACTTCAGGAAAAAACGAATCTGCGGTCAAATGGATCCAATGTAGCTATTATGTAGCCACGAGCTCTTGCTAATACTTTAGATTGGTTCAATAAAACCCACAGACACACTTAACCACTTTAAAATGTTCTTCAGAAACAGCAAAAATAGCACATCTATAAGCCAGCGTGAAAGATCGTCTATTTTCACTATACTTTTGTGCAACACTCCTGTATGACTAAGTGGGACATTGACATAATGGAGATAAAGGTTTTCTGCTCGTCAGCAACGTTATACAGACTGTAGGCTAGGAAAAATGGACAAAACATTTTACCAATCAGGACTGTGTAGAAAGACATCGGTCACTATTTCCTAAAGATATGCAGATGCCACTGTCGATGTAGGAAATTGCATGCTATCCATGCGCAAATCAACGCGCGGCAATGGGAAAAGGGGAAAGAGCCGCCAAACCAAATGAACCAATCAAGTCGGTATAACATCCCAGCCCAAGAATCATTTTCTGAGAAACCGATGGAGTCTGAGCACTCTATTTTCTGCCATTAACTGAGTATCAACAGTCCCCGAGCATTCACTTCACCGAACTCACATCTATCACAACACCGCTGGCAGCTATCTCAGCATTGCTGACGCCGTGTAACCCCCCTAATCCCAAGACACAGAACAGACAGTTCTGTGTTTGGGATTTATCCCATTAACCCATTCAAACCGGGAACGCAGATCTACAAGCTCATAGCAGTATTTTTTTTTTAAATCGTGAAAATTTGTGCAAATCTTTGAATTGATATTATTAAAGGGAACATTTTTAACTCAAATCTTTGCTTCATGGGGGTCCCTGGAACTAAATGTTTTGAGATGGGGGTCCGCGGCCAAATACATACACCTTGACATGAAACAATTGGAGATCCACTGATATAGAAACATATGTTTTTCAAAAAACGTAAGATTTAGAAGAAATTTTGTAGAATCCCCCAGAAGCAAAGATTTGAGTTACGAATGTTCGCTTTAAAAAATATATATATGTTCAAAGATTTGCACATGAGCTTGTATGTGCTATATTTGAATAGCCAAAGAAATCAAAAAACTCTTTCCCGGTCTAAATGGGTTAAAAAGCAGCATACATTTAAACCACGCTCCGCTACAGATGTGGGAATACCGATCCCCAGTTAATGAGACTTACAGTAATTGCTTAATAGGTGATACTGGGGGATGAGATTCCCATAAAACTAATTTCAGGTCGATTATGGCGCATTACGTTCTTTGTTAAACAGTTCAACAAGAGCGTGGAAGTGAAAGGCCTGGCCTGCTTTTCTATCGCTGATATCCATCTTCACAGCTCTGTCTCCCGAATGAAAGACAATGAAAGATGGGCTCCCTTGATAAGCCAGAGACCGCTGGGGTTTGACAAAAAGCACCGCTAATGTTTTGCGACGCGAGTGTTGATAAGTGCATCTTAATCTGCTGCATAGTGTCAAGTAAAAGGTAATGAGCGTTGCGGCCTTTTCTTTCGAAACATTTGGATCACGTTTCGGAGTTTCTTACTTCCAAAAGACCTTCACACACACATCGGGCAGCCGGCGGGTAGGAAGTCACAGTGGGTTTGGATCTCATGATGCAACTGAAGAAATTCACTTTTAAGAAAGTCTAAATCACGGCAGGGTGAGAACTTTAGAAACGACTAGGCGGTTTGTGTGTAGCACTGTAGAACCGTTTGAAGTCAAGAAGCTCTGTAGGCAATGGTCTGACAAGGATATTGTAGAACAGGGGTCTTCAACAGGGGGTCCGGGACCCCTAGGGGGTCCTCAGAGTTAGTACAGGGGGTCCACCAAATCTTTGTGTGATATGATTTTATTTTTTTTACCTTAACCACCTTGAACCCTAGCATCTCTTTTCTGAGGAGAACTTTAGACAAAAATAGCAGATCTACAAGCTCTCAACGCCTCGCGCTGCGAGGCGTTGAGAGCTTGTAGATCGGCTATTTTTGGCAAAGAGGCTATAGGTGTAGAGGGAAGAAAGAGCAGACTAAGTAAAAAAAAAACTCTAATCTGAAACACAATTTTATACAATATAGAGTAGGGGGTCCCTGCTTCATCTCTCTCTCAGCTAAGGGGACCTTAGCCTGAAAACATTGAAGACCCCTGTTGTAGAATATCGTCACTGTCGGGCAGAAACCCTGTATCTCCACGTTACATTCTTCGTCATACAGAGTGTCTCGCAAAAGCGGCGGAAAAAACGGATCTGCTAACCCTCTATTTCCACATTTATTTATTTTTACAGCATCGGTGGTTCCCAACATGTGCTCCCGGGCCCCTGGGGATCCTTGAGAAGGATCCAGGGGGTCCCCAGCTAAATGATATATATTTCATCTTCAACATCATTACAGGTATAAAACTACAGAAGGGAAAAAACATGGCCATTTCCATCAGATTTTCACTGTTATCTCAATGCCTACAGTACTTAAAAGGTATGCACTGTAGGAATTGGCAGGCCATATTGGACCAATTAAATCATGTCTAATAATTAAAGAAATAAATCAGATTGGACATACTGTCTCAAAATGGGGGGCATCTTGAAGTCGACGACAGATGAAAACCAATAGCCTAACGCAGGGGTCTTCAATGTTTTTCAGGCCAAGGACCCCTTAAGTGATGCAGAGACAAAGCAGGGACCCCCCCCTACTACACAATATAAATGTGTTTTGCATATTAACTCTCTCACTGACTGCCAGAGTATATAACAACTAAATAAAGCCCCGACCGCCAGCGATTTTTTGATTCTCTTCAAGTAGTCACAGAATATTTATCTCCAGTATGATCGATCACCTGATGGTTGCTAATCACGGAGGGTTTCACTGTGCTTCCACGGGAAAAAAATGTATAGCATATATACATACATACATACATACATACATAGATAGCATACATCTTGTCGGTGTCGGGGCAAAGAGTTAAACTAGGCCTCAGTCCCTCCAACTTCTGGTCCTTTTTTTTTTTTTTTTTTTTAGTATTCTGTCATAGAGCTGCATGGTATGCAGTGGTGGAAAGTAACTAAGTACATTTACTTAAGTACTTTACTTAAGTAGAGTTTTGAGTTATTTGTACTTTACTTGAGTATTTCCAATTTCCAATACTTTTACTTGTACTCCACTACATCTCAGAGGCAAATGTTGTACTTTAACTCCACTACAATTATTTGAAAACTTTAGTTACTATACTTTTCAGATATCAATTATGATATTATTAAACATCCATTAACCACTTCAGCCCTATTTTATACATATGGCTATTTGAAAATAGCAGATCTAGAAGCTCACAACGCGTCGCGATGCGACGCGTTGTGAGCTTGTAGATCGGCTATTTTCAAACATTTTTGTACTTTTACTTTTGGTACTTTAAGTACATTGTTATACCAATACTTTTGTACCTTTACTCAAGTAATTTTTTTATTCCGGACTTTTACTTGTAACAGAGTACTTCTGCATTGCAGTATTGATACTTTCACTTAAGTAAAACCAATACACATACCACTGATGGTATGTGTGTATTGTATTGCAGCCAGCTCTGCACAGTTTTGGAGATGACAGATGTGCCGGCGGTGTTTTTAAGTAAACATAGGTGATAGCAACCTCCTCAAAAAAATAATAATAATAATAATAATAACGATGGGGGAGTGCACTGCTGTTTTTGTACCAATGAGAAGTTCAAAGCCATCAAAGTTCAATTTAGAAAGAGCAAAGAGGAGAAAGAAAGGAGACAAAAAGTACTTGGTAGTAATAGGTGTGTTTTTTATGGACATTCTTAAAAGCATCCGTCTGTCTCTGGATTTCCAGATTACTTTGAAAAGTTCAGAGCCATTAGAGGGCCATTTAGAAAGGGGATGGGGGGGGGACGGGACGGGGGGGGGGGGGTATTTCCAGACGTATTTCAATATTAACCCATTAAGACCTGAGGCCATTCTTAAAAATCCTAACAGTTAAAAAAAAAAAAAAAAAAAAGTTTTTTCAAAAATAGCAGATCTACAAGCTATCTCGGTGCCGCGCTATGAGCTTGTAGATCTGCAATTTTTGAAGATCCAAAGAAATCTAAAGTGACACAGATGCGTTCCGGGTCTTAACGGGTTAATACATAAAAAAAACGTTTCTATCAAACAATAACTTGGCGCCCCCCCCCCCCTGCAATGTCTCTGAGGACCCCCTATAGGGGTCCACGGACCCCTTGTTGAATACCCATGGCAGCTGTTTTCTCAATGTGTGGGTCAGAGGACCACCAGACTGCAAGTCTGAGAGCTGTACCCCTTATACGGGTCCATTTAGTTCCATTTGTACACTAAGGATTTTACAGTGAGGAATGGGGTCTCAGGAATCATTTTTTAAAAATGGGGGTCCGTGGCCCAATGCATATCAACCTGGGGGGGTCCTTGAAATGAAAAGGGCTGAGAATCACAGGCCTAACGTCAGTGGTGGAAAAAGTACTCAACTGTTTTACTTAAGTAAAAGTATCAATACTGCAATGGAGAAGTACTCTGTTACAAGTAAAAGTCTGGAATTCAAAATGTACTTGAGTAAAAGTACAAAAGTATTGGCATCAAAATGTACTTAAAGTACCAAAGTAAAAGTACTAAATGTTTGAAAATAGCAGATCTACAAGCTCACAACGCGTCGCGATGCGACGCGTTGTGAGCTTGTAGATCGTCTATTTTCAAATAGCCTACGTATGAGATAGGGCTGAAGTGGTTAATGTATGTTTTATATCATTTAGATCTGAAAAGTAACTAGTAACTAAAGTTTTCAAATAATTGTAGTGGAGTAAAAGTACAATAGTTGCCTCCGAGATGTAGTGGAGAAGAAGTAAAAGTATTGGAAATTGGAAATGCTCAAGTAAAGCACAAATACCTCAAAATTGTACTTAAGTGCAGTACTTAGGTAAATGTACTTAGTTACTTTCCACCACTGCCAATGGTATACACACAACCCCTTCCACTAACATGCATTCAGTCACGTTTTCAACACAGGCACTCACCCTCCCTTCATTAATATTACAAACACAGAGCTTGCATTAGGTTTTGTGTAAGCATTTTAGAACGTTGCCGCCTGCACATCTTATGGAAATGTTCACAGCCATTACCTTAAACATTTCTTCGTGTTCTTCATTCTTCAGGGACATTGGGGGCGCGCTGCGGGACAAGAAAAAAAAAAAAACCCTGCATTACTTATTGATGTGGCTAAAATGAAATTAATGCTTTTCACATTTGTCTGGTATACCACAGTGGGGAAACATGACATTGACAAAGTTGCGGCGCAATTAATTGGATTTCATTTCCCAATTCTGGTTTTTATGCATCACATTTCTCACATTAAGTAAAAAAAAACATAAATGAGCCCGTGTAGTTTAGACAACTCCTATTGCCACGCTAATTATAGAATCCAGTGAACATTAGGCTTCTTACAGCACAGACCAGGTCACAACATAAATGGCCTCTGTCAAATAAACACTGTCAAATCGTTGTGTTAATTTATCCATTGGTAACTCTGAGTGTCGGGTGTACCAAATTTGGCTACATTTACATGTAACCAAATGGACCGTTTTGATTAATTTGGTACACTCTCAGAGTTAAATCAACGCTGAAGATTTGACCGCGTAGCGCCCAATGAACCGCGTGCGGTCCTATAGATTTCCGACACGCCGCGTATGATGCAGAAATGCCGGGGAAAAAAATACCATAAGGCGGATTACAACGCTGTGGATAAGGCTTAGCCAACTAAGCTGGTCTAATCGGGACATTTTCGACAGGTTGGGCGAAGCTGCATTCAGGTGAAGCTGTTTATTAACATCCGTCTGCAGTCGCTGGAGCCCGCCTATTCCTTGCCCGCTACAAGACTCATCTGCTCCAGTGGACGGATCATGATAACATACAGTCCAGCAAAGCCGGGCGATTTATCATCTGTAGTCTCACTATTGTTCTGTGTCACCAGCTGGAACGCTGCAGGACATTGGAATGGATGAGCACTCACTGTTTGTTCCCCCAGTTATTAAGCCATTGAGATCGGGAACGCGTCCGTGTGTCATTTTAAGATTTCTTTGGCTATTCAAAAATAGCAGATCTACAAGCTCATAGCGCGGCACCGAGTGCCGCGCTATGAGCTTGTAGATCTGCTATTTGTTTTTTTAAAGAATCGTGAAAATGTGTGCAAATCTTTGAAAAAAACAAAAAAAAAAACGTTTAATTTTTACCTCAAATCTTTGCTTCTGGGGGTCCCTGGACATTATTTTGAGATGGGGGTCCGCGGACAAATATATATCATTTTGGGGTCCTTGACATGAAAAAAGTTTGAGAACCACTGATATTATAGCAACAAACATAAAAAAATATATATATATTTAAATTGTATTCATTTAAATTGTATTCTAAATAAATAAGATTTATTTAGAATACATTTGTTAGAATCTCCAGAAGCAAAGAATGTAGTTAAAGATGTTCGCTATAATATATATTCAAAAGATTTGCACAAAAGTGTTCAAGATTTTTCTAAAAAAAATAGCAGATCTACGTGCTATGAGCTTGTATATCTGCTATTTTTGAATAGCCAACGAAATCTTATAATTACACAAGATGCTTTCCCGGTCTTAATGGGTTAAAAGGCACAAGGGAAAGCGATTACAAAAAAAAAAAAAAGAAATAAAGAAAGGGGGAAAAAAACACACACTGAGAAACTTTTTCTTGTAACCCTGTCCCAGGCCATTTGGTTTCATGTGTTTGTCGCGCGGAGAGAATATTAATAGAAAATATGACACGAGGGGGCAGATGTAGCTTCTCCGGGCCCGTGTTTGTTGTGGCTTATCAGATGACTGGTATAGATTGCAAAAACATAGGTTAGGAATTGTTGTTTGGGAGTCATCCTCAGATAGCGGGGGAAACAAACAAACAGTCAGTTTGATTCGCATGCTCAAATGACATCTCATAGGCTGCTTATGCGAATGATTCTTCCCCACAGTAGCCTATAATAGTCCTCCCTGCACACCTCATAGCAAACAACGGCGCATGTTTCATTCCCAGGAAGTGTCTACATCATTGCAGAAAATCAACAGCATTACAGTACGTTAGCATTGGAAGAGACACTGGCTCTCATCCCCCGGAGTCAAGTCTCGTTCTCGAGGCCTCCCAGAGGCCCTTTGACTTCCATTATAGTCTAACATTTAAGTTCAATGGACCCCTGGCTAATAAGCCAAATATGCCTTATTACATTATAATTGTCCTCTATAACTAAAATTTAAAAAAATAGAAACACCATAAATATTATATATTTTAGAAATAGTTAATCTTTCACTCAATATGTTGATGGTGTCATTTGTCCATGTGTGGTCTAGCCCTATGGAATTTATGGATTGCGTGTGAAAATAAAAAAAACAACTTAATACGTCCTAATAATGAGCATCAAATCAATATTTTAAATGTTTTTTGTACATGCATTCTATACATTCCATAGGGCCAGACCACACAGGGGCAAATTACATCATCAACTATTTGGCTTATTAGCAAGGGATCCTTTTATACATTAAATGATAAATAAAACACGTCAAGAATATGGATCCTGTGGCCTGCATGCTAGCAGTGTGCTTACGAAACGTGGCGCCGACCGGTCCAGCAGTTTGCGAGATTAGCAGAGCTCTTAACAGAGGTCCTAAGCATCCCTCTCAATCGATGGGGCACCGGTGGAGAACGTGAGCAGCTAAAAGTACCACGGTGTGCACGTCACTGAGGATCTGACCAGGAGAATGCACACAGAGCCTGTAGCAAAGAAGGTGAGGCAGTGCCTGCACCACCTTGGGTAGGTAAGGTAGGTATAGGTACATATATATATAAAGCGCCTTTCGAAACAAATGTTACACGATGCTGTGCAATGAACTAAAATAAAACAAAACGACAGACGCGTGAATCGTTAGGTCCGCCGAGCCCTATTAAAAATAGCCCTAAAACAAAGTAAATTCTAACAAAATGATAAAGGAAATGTACTGACATGGTCGTTTAAAGAATGTTGAGAGACACGAAATCGATTAAGAAGAGTTCTAGCAGCGGAAACACGGAAGAGTCAGGACCGCGTCCAAACACAAGGCAGCTAAAGCTAACCCCAGCTAAAGCTAACTGAGCTAACTGGACCAACGCAAGCTATGGCTGCCGGTGGTAACGGTGGGGAGTCAGAGTTGCTAACGGAGCTAAGAAAGCTCCGACAGGAGAATAGTGACTTGAAGGACACAAAATAGATTAACAATAAAACATAAGTTACAAACAGAGCAGCAAAACCAATACATAGAAATAAACAACATTACAAACCAAAATGTTTGCGAAACATTTTTTTTTTAAAGCAGCTTTTTAAAGGCATTGACAGTTGAGGAAATACAAGGTGTCCTTCTACTCCCCACCAGAGCTTAATGGTAGAAGGGCATCACTGTCTGGCATGGGAATAGCCACTCTCGGGACCTGCGAGTCCTTCAGAAGGTGGTGCGTTTGGCAGAGCGTACCCTAGGGAGCCCCTTTAGGAGCTTCTACCCAACGGCTGTTATACAATACAAGGTAACTGTCGCTATTGCCGCGATAGAAGATACACCTTGCAGCATCTGCAGATTATGGTTATGCCTTATTTGCAGATTTATATATACCTTTTTGTTCACCCTCCCCCGTTACACTGCTGTTGCTATGTGCTGAGGCTTGTTCTTGTCTTATCTTTGTGGTGATATAAACCTTCTTGATTCTAACTCCGGACGCGCGTGCTCTCACACACACACACAACCTTCTACAGAGCCACACCGTAAAAAAAATATATATATATGTATATATATATATATAACCGATCTACAAGCTCACATGAGCGTTGTGAGCATGACGGCAGGTTTGAAGTGCTAAGCGAGATAATTAAGCTTGTGAGCTGTAACTTGAGTTGGAAAGCTGATGCATTGTATGAATCCTTTGTGTGCTTGACAATGGAAAATAGTTTTTTTTGTAAAAGAAAATGGTCTGCATATTTTCCCATGATGCAACTTGGTTTGTTGAGCTGGATCTATGTATAAATAAATAAATAACTACACGTTTACATTTTCAGATTCTATTAGATTGATCCTGCTAGCACGCAGAGACAGGAAAATAATAAAGTCGGTGCAATAGATGGAAGACTCAAACGGTGACTTGGCCCAAATGTTAGACAGCGCGCCGCTGATCCATTAGCGTTTACATACCCGCTGTGATGGAGAAGTGCATAACGTCTTGTGACAGCTATGAAATAAACTAAAGACAAGCCCCGCTGTGAGCAAGTATTTATCTATAAAAGCTGCACATTTTGATGGTACAAACAGTCTAGAAGGATGACAAGTTCTCTCTTTTTCCCATCTCGAACAAAAAATATAATTTCATGCTGGATTAACTGTATTGACCGGCGGTAAAGACAGACTAATCTATGAGCGCTACAAGGCTCCAGGCTCGGAGATCTTCATCACTTCACAACTCCTTTAGACATTACTGAGAAAGACCGAGATATGAGAGAGAGAGAGAAAGAGAGAGAGAGAGAGAGAGACTTTGAGCTATGACCTGAGGGTTGTCATGTACTTAATCTAGAGACGTATTACTTGTGACGTTGCACTCTACATTTCCTTAAACTACTGTACTACTATTTTACATAATTGGTTTATTACCATGATGATATTCAGAGAAGAGGTATGGCTTAAAAGTCGAGAGTGGTTAAGACACCCTTGTATGAAAACTAAGCTCAATTTAAAGTGACACTGTCACGATTTTTTTACATAATCTCCATCTATTTGTTGCAGGCAGACCTGGAATTTCATCATTTTAGGGGCAAGGCCTTTATGTGTTGTCAGTTTTGTGAGGGCACAAAGGCCACATGCCAGGGCAGCAAGACCATCAAATAAAACAATGATTTTAAGTCGACAGCAAAAAATATTTTAAATTAAAGTATGGGGTGATTATATTTTAATACTAGTATAACTATCAGTGAAATAAATAAATAGATGAAAAAGATGTTTATTTCACAATATAATTTATTGGTATTTACTAATTACAAATATTTTTGTCTCAGCCCTGGACTAAACTAAAAGAGTCACGGACTCATTTGAAGATGGCTGTGGGGAGTAAGGGGGATTTAATACTTCAGAATCTTAAAAAAAACAAACACTGGTGTTTAAAAAACATATTGACAGGAAAGAGGCAGAGGAGAAAACGATGAAGTCAGCTGGTGCACTGGGGCATTGTGGGCGGGGCATCAAGGCCACTGTGGCCTTAGGCCGTATCATTTTGTGAACGGCAAAAGGTCAAACTGAGGGGCCACGGCGATGGCGGTCATGGCCTCTGTGAAATCATTGCCTTCTTTGTAGGGCTATATGTTCTATCTAACATGTTAAAACGGAGCAGTCTTGTGCGTGTGTCTCTGAAATACTATAATTTTTTTTATATTGTATACAAATATTTCCAAAATAATGTAATTTACATACATTTTTTGTTTTGTTTTTTTATTCAAAAAATAGATCTAGGGAGACACCAAATTTCTCTTTTGGGTCTCAGCTGAAAACATTTGGGATGCCCTGCTACAAACTATGATAACATACATACAGTACATGTAAGTAACGTTGGAGTGGCTTATTGTGGGTATCGGCCAAGAATAAACAAATAAGTTACCCAAGCAGTGCTACTCATATGCAGTGCCCATGATCGAAGCCAGAATCTTGTGGTCCCAAGATGAGTGCTCTACCGACTGAGCTACCCGGACCACTTACATGAGCAGAAACCCGTTATGAGTTAATCAGTAAGACACTTTGCGGCAGACATTGGATTTGTGCCTATCTGTTCATGCAGCAACACATCTCATATTACAATATGACACATCTAATGGGACGTGGCTTCAATTGATTGGCATTCTGGCCCAGGGAAATGTCAGTTGCTGGGCAGCACGGCATAGTCAGGATACCTCTGTTCATGGTGTTTGTGGACTGTTTCTGGCTCCCTGCCCAGAGATGCTCAGCACCACCTGAGCAGATATTGGTGGAGACCCCAGGGGATGACTGATTGAGTACAGCTTGTGTATACTCAACCCCAGCATGTAAGCTAGCCGAAGCTTCATCATTATGCGCGGGATAGAGAAAACCACATCGTTTTTCATCAGTGAAACAAACTTAGAACCCTAGTTGCATGGATGTGACTTTTGATGAAAAGCATTTTGTAAGGGTGCCGTGTCATTGTTCCGACGGCGCATTGTTCCGACGGTTACTAGCCCTATATCTAACCCTAACCGCACGCGGAAGCCACGAAGCCGGAGTAATGGGATGTCGGACTTACAGATGTGCCATTTCAAAACTTCAAATGTCCTGCCATAGCCAAGACAGTAAATTTTCAGGGGATTCCCAGGGCAATAAGAGGGACAAAGAAGGGCATTTAAAATGCTGAATTATTTTGTTGATCACTGCTTTTATGATGCTAATTAATTTGAGCAACTGGTCAAGGACCTCTTCAAATCACCTTTCGCCTCATAATGAGTCTGACACCTTCTTCAACACACATTCTTTTGTTCTCATGTATATGGATGTCTGTTGAAGGGAAAAACGGGGGTGTGTAGTGACATCTTCTTTTCAGGGGCAAAACAGTGCCTTTTTAAGGGCAGAACAGGGAGGAAAAAAATGCATTTTCAGGGCACTTTCAGGGAAAGAACAGTAACTTGTGAAGTTTTGAAGTGGCACATCTGTATGGGCAGTCCCCTTTGTAAGGCGTACAAAACAAAGCAATGTAGCTCATCGAGTCATTTTAAGTGTTATTTATGTTGATCCGTAATTTATATATAAAAGCAACCTGTGAGTACAGTGACATCCGTAGTGCTACAATAAAGTCCCTCTGGCCTTTGCCTCTCATAATGACCTCTGTCTGGCCGAACGCAGGGCCAAAGATAACGTATGTTTGTTTGTTTGAGGGACTGCGACTATGCTCACAATCTTATTTTACATTTTCTTCTAAAAACTCTTTTTGCTACGGCTCCACAAAAATGCTGGAAAGAAATATGGCATTTTTTCCCCACGGCTTCCTCGGGTTCCAAAAGGCTGCAACTTGCAATTTATCTAAACGATCTAGTTTGTATTACTTTCATATAGACTGCCTGGTCAGCTGGTTATTGGCTGCATGCCCTACGTGCTTTATTTTTATGTACATTTGGGCAGACATGGGAGCCGCTGTCATTTACATTCCCAACCTGATTTGTGATCCCTTTTTGGCCCTGTACGAACACAATCGACATTAACGATCAGCATCCTTTATCATAGCCTTTCTCCCCATTGCCCGGTGCCATTTCATACACACGTACAACGGCAAAATAATGTCATCACATGCAGTGGTGGAAAGTACATTTACTTAAGTACTGTACTTAAGTACAATTTTGAGGTACTTGTACTTTGCTTGAGTATTTCCAATACTTTTACTTCTACTCCACTACATCTCAGAGGCAAATATTGTACTTTTACTCAACTACAATTATTTCAAAACTTTAGTTACTAATTACTTTTCAGATATAAATTATGATATAATGAAACATACATTAACCACTTTAGCCCTATTCTATACCTAGGCTATTTGAAAATAGCAGATCTACAAGCTCACCACGCGTCGCATCGCGACGCGTGGTGAGCTTGTAGATCGGCTATTTTCAAATATTTTAGTACTTTTACTTTTGGTACTTTAAATACATTTTGATGCCAATACCTTTGTACTTTTACTCAAGTCAATTTTTATTTCTGGACTTTTACTTGTAACAGAGTATTTCTATATTGCAGTATTGGTACTTTTACTTAAGTAAAGAATTTGCGTACTTTTTTCCACCACTGATCACATGACCTACACAGACACAACGATGGAGGAGGGAGGGCCATGCCTTTCGCACCTTCCATTAGGTTAAGAAATAAACTATCACCAAACTTTGGTCTACTAATGACTCGTGTTTTTATTTGATTTTATGAACGTCAGGCTCGGACGGGAGGTGGGGATAGTTTTACTCGATGCTTCTTCAGCATTTGACCGAAATATCACTCCGGCTTACATCACGCATAATGATGACTTTGATGTCAAGAGTTGCTCATCTCATGATGAAACCTGACCCAGACAGCCTGCAGCGCTGTGCTGGGGTAATGTCTGGAATAAAACATCAGCATGGAGGCAAACAGCGAGTCTGGAGGAAGGCAGGTTCAGGGGATGTCAATGTCTGTCATTAACCCTTTAAGACCGGGCAAGCAACTGTGTGTCATTTTTAGATTTCTTTGGCTATTCAAAAATGGCAGATATACAAGCTCGTAGATCTTCTATTTTGGGAAAATCGTGAAAATGTGTGCAAATCTTTGAATATATATATTTTTTTTAAAGCGAACATTTTTAACTGAAATCTTTGCTTCTGGGGGTCCCTGGAACAACATATTTTGAGATGGGGGTCCGTGGCCAAATACATATCATTTTGGGAGGTCCTTGACATGAAAAAGTTTGAGAACCACTGATATAGAAACAATAGTTTTTTTCAGAAAAAAAATTAGGCATTTTGTTGAGACATTTGACAGTTACAAATGTTCACTTTAAAAACAGATATTCAAAGATTTTCACATGTGTTCACGATTTTTCAAAAATAGCAGATCTACAAGCTCAGATCTATGAGCTTGTACTGTAGATCTGCTATTTTTGAATAGCCCAAATAAATCACAACTATGCGTTCCCGGTCTAAAGGGGTTAAAAGCTCTCGGGGATAATTACATAGTTGGCATCATTAGTCAAAGCAAAGCGGCATTTGGGGGTTTTGGTGGTGGTGGGGGAGGAGGAGAGGGCAGCATTTCCCCACCAGCAGATAGCCATTATGTGTCGGAGAATTCTCTCTCAGTGGTGTTTGGGCCTGTGCTATTTGCTTGACAATATTTTTGGAGTACGGCACAGTACGGGGTTCACACAACAACACACGGTCCACACACAAATCTGCAGAGCACTAGAGAAATAGCTTGGCTAAAACGCTGATCGTCTGCTAAGTTGGCCAGCTGCAGCAAAGGGCTCCGAACACTACACGCTCTAACCCTGACAAATGTACCTGGACTGGAAACTCTTGTGTTAATCATGTAAATGTAATTTGTGAATTCTGTGCCATCTGTGCATATTGTCTAGCTGCAGTTCTCTATTGTCAACTTGATATCGGCCGACGTCACTGACAACGTTCGTTTGAACTCACCCCCACCACGCCGCACCGAAAGCAAATTCCACCGACCTCGGTTGCGTGTGGTCCATTGACGATGAATGACTTGTGTTTTTAAAGTGACCCAAGCATTACTTCCATTTCCAAAGCCCAGGTTTGTTTTATGTTAACATTGCTGACGCGCTCGTGTTTGCGGGTTTAAACGACTGCAGATCAAGACGCTAGACAATGCAACGTCTTTGCCAGACAGAAATCCACTTAGGCGCCCGCAAAATGAATAACCACTAAATGGCCAATGAAGGGTCACTTTCATGGCAGAATGATACTGTATTCCCCTTTTAATTTTCATTTTGATGTGGAGATGCATCTTTATGAGATCAATACCATTTTCCACTGAGCAAAACAGGGCGTCTGCCAGCAGCTAATTCAGCCTCAGTGTATTACACCAGTACACTTGTATTAGAGGCAGCGTTTGAAACGTTGCCATAATGCGTGCGGTTCCCAACATGTGGGCCGGTGGACCACTGGTGGGCCGCGAGGATATGTCAAGTGGGCCCCCAAATAGTTGGCAAAACACTATGATTTTAAGAATAATATAACATTTATTTGAGAAAAATATAAGTAGATAAAAATGTCTTGGTATTTCTTTCTTTAAACATGAGTTCATTGTGATACCGATACACAGGAACTTAAACCATAAGGAACACAATTGATCGATTGATATTTAAAATAAACATGCTCTGAAAATGCACGCGGCCCACCCATCGGACCACTTAACACGGCCTTTCGGCTGCCGTCCCATTAAGACCTGAGGCCGATTCTTACAAATGTCTTCTAAATCTGTAAACTGTTTTCTGAAATATCAGCGGTTCTATGTCAGTGGTTCTCAAACCTTTTCATGTCAAGGACCCCCAAAATGATATTTATTTGGCCGCCGACCCCCATCTCAAAATATTTTGTTCCAGGGACCCCCCAGAAGCAAAGATTTGAGTTAAAAATGTTCGCTTTAAAATAATATAAATACATTAATTTGCACTCATTTTCTCGGTTTTTCAAAAATAGCAGATCTACAAGCTCATGGCGCGGCACTCGGTGACGCGCTATGAGCTTGTATATCTGCTATTTTTGAATAGCCAACGTGTAAAATAATGCTTTTTAGCTCAAATTAAGAAGTGACACAGATGCGTTCCAGGTCTTAAAGGGTTAAGTGGTGAAATGGGCGGGCCACAATCACTTTCGATGAAGTGGGCCCTGACCCAGAAAACGTTTGGAACCGCCGCCGTAGCGTCTATACTGCTACTATCGCTATTTCTACAGCGTGGCTCCTAGGGGCCGAACCACCTAGAAGCGGGTCTGTCTGTGCATCCGTCTGCGTGTGTGTCCGTGGGTTAATCTCGCAAACCACAGGACCGATCAGCGCGAAATTTCTTGTCCAGTAGGCCACGGGAGTAACTTCAAATGACTTTATTTTCCTTTTGGATCTTCATCTGTGCAGTGGTAACAACATACAAACAGTACACAGATATCCAGCGATCAAAATAGAAACTCACTATTATAAATCATCAATACATAATAATAATAAAAAATCACACCCTGTGTGAAGGCCTTTTCTATAATGCCCCGGCCTTTGGGCCGGGGCTTAACTCATTTCAGTTCGTCCCTATTGGTGGTCTGAGTCCACTTACCAAATTTGTACGTGGTAGCATGCTGCAAACTGGAAAGATGGCTGTTTGAAGCCCAGCCAATGGGAAGACAGAGGGGGCGGGGCTTAACTAATTACAGTTCATCCCTATTGGTGGTTTTAGTCCATGTACAAAATGTGTACTCCGTAGCATGCTGCGAACTAGAGTTATGGCTGTTTAAAGGCCAGCCAATGGGAAGACAGAGGGGGCGGGGCTTCAGCAATTCATGCTCGTCCCTATTGGTGGTCTAAGTCCACATACCAAATTTGGACTTGGTGGCATGCTGCAAACTGGAGTTATAGCCCCGTGCTCATCCCGTGCTCATACGGGCGGACGGACATAACATACGCTGGGGGTCCCTGGACCCCTCTTTGATAACCAGTGGCACGTGTGGCCAATGAGAGGAGAGATGGCATAGGCAATCTCCAAGTCCGTGTGTGTGTGTGTGCGTGTGTTTGTATGTGTTGCTTCTTTGCCGTGCTCATCCCAGGCTCAAACAAACGGACGGACGGACACGCAGACAGAGTCAAACATAGAGCGGTTGGCACCGCTAAAAATAGGCACTCGAGTGGCGCAGTGGTCCCTGCCCACCACCACAGAGGTCGCGGGTTCGAATCCACCGCGGTGCGTCCGGCTTTATCTGGCGTCTACACGAACACAACTGGCAGGTGTTCGGGGGAGGGGAAGCCGGGCGGGGAGGAGGAGGGTGATGTTGGTCATTGCATGTATTCCTACGGGCTGGGGGCGGCACCATGTCAGTCATGCTAGTAAGGCCTGCCACTAATTCTACACCCGGGGACCCGCTCCCCGGAGTTTCTTTTATCTCCCACGTCGCAGTTCCATGGACTGTCACTACGGACCTCCAGCTGTGGCTCAAGACTGTGACTGCGGACCGGGCCTCTCCATGGAGCACGACCGTGGATTTCTACTGAATCATGACCATAAAACGTTTGATTCTGTGAAAAAGCTTTTTGGAAAACGGCAAATATAGTATATCATATAATTAAATATAAAATCAAAGAAAAAATGTTTTATGGTCATGATTCACCAGGACCCTGGATGGCTTGATTCTAGGCTTAAATGAATTGATGTAAACATTTTTGGAAATGTCAATGGGGAAAATGCATTGATTATTTTGAGGTGGAACCAGAAAATGGCCGCCACTGCTATGCCCTACACTGTATATTATCTTAACATTCTTATATTATACCATTATATACTGCATACACATTGTGTTGTACTATATTATATTATCATATATAGGGGTGTGCTGATACACTAATTTCACCAAACTATACGAAACTTGGCTCACAACTTCGATACGATATCGATACGATACGCACTTTTTTTATTATGAAAATATATGGGGGAGGAAAAAAGTAAATGCAAACAAATAATTCTGTTTTTGCATTACTCAGACATGCAAACTTGTAGCTTTTCAGCTACAATAGCCGTTTTCAATCCAAATAGGGCAATAGTGTGACACCTGACCCGAAAAAAAAACAACATGTTGTCACCCTTCTCACCTCGGGGCTGTTTGCATGCCTGATTATAATGATTGTAAAAAAAATAATAAAAAAAAATCAAAACGATATTTTTCCCCCCCAAAACGATACATATCGTCACGAAAACGTATCGCGATATATCGTGGGATGATATATCGGCACACCCCTAATCGTATACTATCTTACACTATTATATTTGCGACTATTGTTATTGTTACTACTTGTATCTCTTTCTGTCTCTCCTCTGTCTCTCCCTCTCTCTCTCTCTTCTTTCCCCCGACACGGTCGAGGCAGAAGGCCCCCCACCCTAGAGCCTAGGGTCTGCCTGACGTTTCTTCCAGTTAAGGAGGGAGTTTTTCGTTGCCACAGTCGCAAAATTGCTTGCTCAGGGTGGGATTGTCGGGTCTCTGCTCTACATTTAAAGTGTCTTGAGACAACTTGTTGTGATTTGACACTTTAATAAAATTGAATTGGGAGTGTTGGGTGGGAGGAGTAGGATGAATTCGGCTCTACGTTCTCCCGGTGGGGGCTCCTCACTGGCAAGGTGAGTCAGTAGGATACAGAGACAACACAGAAATGTGTGTGGGGCGGAATCAATTGGCACAATGACTAAATGGGGGAGAAAAGGGGTACAAGATAAGTGTCTGGAAGCATAATAAATTAAAATCTGTGTGGACAACATGGAAGAAAATTCTTCCCATATTTTCTGAATATTTTGTTACGCAAGACTATCAGTATGACGTCATCAGTGGTGGAAAGTAACTAAGTAAAGTACAATTTTGAGGTATTTGTACTTTACTTGAGTATTTCCAATTTTCCTTTTACTTCTACTCCACTACATCTCAGAGGCAAAAATTGTACTTTTACTCCACTACAATTATTTGAAAACTTTAGTTACTAGTTACTTTTCAGATATAAATTATGATACCATGAAACATACATTAACCACTTTAGCCCTATTTTATACCTAGGCTATTTGCAAATAGCCGATCTACAAGCTCACAAGGCGTCGCGGTGCGACGCCTTGTGAGCTTGTAGATCGGCTATTTGCAAACATGTAGTACTTTTACTTTTGGGACTTTAAGTACATTTTGATACCAACACTTTTGTACTTTTACTCAGGTACATTTTTAATTCCGGACTTTAACTTGAAACAGAGTACTTCCACATTGCAGCATTGATACTTTCACTTAAGCAAAACATTCGAGTACTTTTCCCACCACTGGACGTCATCATCAAGGGTTTCCCGAGATCCACAGATAAGCCACGGCGGTCACTAGATCCCGTCCCGTTTCAACCCCAGCTTCCAATGCAAGCGTTTGTGTTTAATCTTCCCCACACGCTGCGTTTATGATTCCGGCAAAAAAAGCCTCACTGATGGCTTGTGAGGAAGCCGGCAGCATCATGCACGGTGACAGATCATGATTGGTGATGGCAAGTGGAGGAGGAAGATGGCCAATTAGCATACCTCTAGCTTCACAATGAAGTGTTTTCATGATCGCCAGCTGCTCCCCCCGCTACGGCGTGTACACCTGCCTGCTTAGAATCATACCGTCTGCTGTCGAGTGGAAACCTCGTACTGTAATGTTCAAAACTGTCACTTTTCAGCAGTGGTGGGAAAAGTACTAACATTTTTTTACTTAAGTAAAAGTACCAATACTGCAATATAGAAATACTCTGTTACAAGAGTCCAGAATTCAAAATTGACTTGAGTAAAAGTACAAAAGTATTGGCATCAAAATGTACTTAAAGTACCAAAAGTAAAAGTACTAAGATATTTGAAAATAGCCGATCTACAAGCCGATGCGACGTGATGTGAGCTTGTAGATCGGCTATTTTCAAATGGCCTATGTGTAAAATAGGGCTAAAGTGGCTAATGTATGCTTCATGATATCATCATTTTTATCTGAAAAGTAACTAGTAACTCAAGTTTTCAAATAATTGTAGTGGAGTGAAAGTACAATATTTGCCTCTGAGATGTAGTGGAGTAGAATTAAAACTATTGGAATTTGGAAATAGTCAAGTAAAGTACAAATAACTCAAAATTGTACTTAAGTACAATTACTTTCCGCCACTGCTTTTCAGGAAATGGAAAAAGGAAACCGTGTTCCAGTGGATCCAACGTAGTTATTTAGTCACAAGCCCTTGTTAATACTTTCCATTGGTTCAGTATTTATAAAAGCCACATACAAAATTAACCACTTTCACCCCCAAAAATTGCACAAATATCTAATCTACAAGCTCACAATGCGTCGCATCGTGACCCGTTGTGAGCTTGTAGATCGGCCATTTTTGCTACTTTTGTATGACACTGTAGAATGACAAAGTAGGGCATTCATTTACGGGAAAAAAAACATTAAAAAGTTGCAATATGGAGATACAAGGTTTCTGTCTGTCAGCGACTATATCCGCGGTCGAACCCACCAATGGCGGCGCATGGCTCAGTGCCCTCCGATTGCACCCTGTTATTCCCAGGTTTGCACTGAGCGGACAGCCAAAGACACACAGGCCAGATGGTCAGGGTCTCTGAATCCAGAGCTAAGGGGGTTTACAAGGCCATGTCCGGTAGCTAATAAATAATGATAGTAAAATGGATGATTTATTGAGAGCCACTCATATTGCATCAAAGTAACGTCCAAGTCAGGCCCAAATCACATGAGCAACTCGGTTGTTGTGGAATGCGATCCTCCGAACGTCATTAGCGGTTAGCGCCGCAGGAATTAATAGTCTTGTCAAAACGAGAGCGTTTTATCTCGACAGATTGATCCGTGGAGGACTACAGGATTGACTGCATCAATTACTTATTACATCCTTTCTTTATATAGAAGACAATATAGTTTAGTCTTTATTAGTATCAGCGATTATTATTCTGGCCTGTTAAGTCGGCTGTTGTTAACTCCAAATGGGTCATAATTGGAAAAGATGCTCTTCCGGCCACATTTATGATAGCATTACACAGACCACATGACAGAGCTCAAGCCATAACCAGTTCATTACAGCTCAGATAAAAGGTTGGGTCCGCTTTCAGCTTTACAACGACGATACACAGTAAAAGATCCTCGGCGTCGCACTTTCACTCTGACAATGTAAAAACGGACCGAAATGAACCCAGATTTTACTGTGTAGCCTCTGAACAGTGCTGTGCACCTTATCACCCTCCACAAAAGCAAGTCTAACCTTTATTTTATAAGATTATGAAGGATACGATTAACAGATTTAGACTTGTGGGTTTGTATGGGTTTTATGTAATATCATTGACTGTCCAAAATCTACAGAGAAAATGTGTATTTCTGTAAGCCAATGTATTCAAATAAAAAATTGATCAATACTCTTTAAAATTGTCTGTGGAACTAAAAACCTTTGGGGTATTTCTTTCCTGGTTTACAAAAAAATAAAACAATCAGATGTACGTACATATAAATAGACAAGAAACAGGCAGTCATATTTTATTCCTCGACTTGACAATTTAGCAAACCGTCACACAAGACCAGAAAACAGAACTTTCCTCTTAGATGGATCAATAATGGAGGAAGTGACTCTGGAGACTGCAGGCTCTGCTTTCCTTCACAAATGAAGGAAATCACTGAAATCAATCAGCCCCAGGTCAAACTCATCAACATGTCCTACCTTGATGATGGGGAGATGATGTGAATGCTAATGAACATGTCCTTGACACTCTCACATCGAGCTCGCTAATGTGCCCCGAAATCATTTAAAAGCAGTTCGAGAGTTCACTCCCCAGACTGTTCTGCTGATTGGAATCCGTTGAGTTTCGGTCCTTTTTCTTTTTTAAACCACTCTGCTGACAGGGCACCCCATTAAGTCACTTTTCTTGCATTTATATTGTTTTTGTTGTGATTTTTTCTTTTCCTTTTTTTTTTTGCCTTATACTTTTTCATACCTGTGGTGACAATAAATGAAGTAGTAATGTGGTACTTTCCAAGTAGCCCGCATGTCTACAGTGGTCATTGTTCCCTGCGGACAAAGCCAGCTCCCAAGTAGAGCATTCTGCACTTTGCAGATAACATAGCTGTTAACTTGGGATGTGAATGCAACACAGCCCTGCTTTGGATATTTTCCATAATCACTTTTTCTTTCTTTCTTTTTTGCCTCTCCTGATAATTTTTGTCCAATTTCCCTTTCCATTTCCTACCATTTAGCTCTGCTCTAAGAGTTGGACTCCAGGACGTTTGGAAGCGTGTACCCAAAAGATTTCACCGATTTCTCACTGAATGGAATTTTGAACAACCGAATCCTCACATAACCCCCTTGCCCCCGCATCCACAATTCCTCGACTTAAAAAGAAGGCGAAAAAAAAAACAGTCATAGAATTCCCTGGACATTTCCTACTGAAATCCTTTTCGAGTTACACAGTTGCACATACATATTTCATTATTCCCAGAGAGTGTGTACCTCTCGTCTTTTTTTGCTTCCTGGCCAACGCGTTCCCCAACCAGGACCATCGGGATTCGTGATGGGATTCGCCTTTACTTTCGAGACATGTTCACCTTGAGGCGGACACGTCTCCATCGAAGACATGTCCACCTCAAGAGACATCGTCGGAAGATGCCCTCCCCACCTCCCCCCCCGTGGAGCGGGCTAGCAGAGCGTGTGATCTCCCCCTGGGGTGCTGCGTCAGAGGAGGCTATTTATAGGTTCATATAGGACATCATCCATCCCCACGACCCCCCCCCCCCACCCAACACATCACCCATCTAGTGTACTGTGCGCCACACTCCCATCCATCCACACATGGGTGCACACCTCTGTGAGGCATCGTATGTCCCACTGAGGAGGCGAAAGGGCAGCCAGCCATGATGCAAGAGGTTTAAACGCTCGCAATCCACAGAGAATAAAGCATTTTAACCCAATCTGTATGCAGCAGAGTTAATGCAATATATAACGAGTACATCTGTATGGTAGACTCTAGCATAACAGATGTACTAGTTATATTAGTATTAGCATACTCTACCAGGTAGAGTATGTTAATACAATGGTGTCGGGTAGGACACCCACTGGTTGATATGCGGTACTGCATAAAGCTCAAAGGGTAATATTTTGCCCTCCCAATAGGCTCTATGCACAGCAGCCATTTTGGAGAAAGATTGGGTCTCTTCTGACTTCCTTCACAGGTGTTACCAATGATACTAATGAAGGCTCTGTTCCATTCTGGTCAAACAGAGTCAGGGTGCTGATATTGATGTGTTGGCTCACTAGAAGTACTAGTGGGTCACGAAGTGTGGTCCAGGGACCCTCATGGTTCCTTGAGAGGGTGTAACTCTGAGAGTGTACAAATGGAACCAAATGGACCCGGGAGGGTCCATTTGGTTCCATTTGTACACTCTCAGAGTTATGGGGGTCCTTGAAATTAAAAAGTTTGAGAACCACCGTGCTACACTAAATGGAACAGAGCCTTCATTAGTGTCATTGGTAACACCTGTGAAGGAAGCAAGGAAGGGGCCCAATTTCTGTCCAATATGGCTGCTGTGCATAGAGCCTATTGAGTTTTCCGTTATAGCTCAGCAGTAGAAATGTGTGCACTTGTCTTGCTGTTGATCCGGGTAAAACATTGTTTTTGCCTTAATTCGATCTTGTGAGCTTGTAGATCTGCTTTTTTAGATTTTTTTCCACTTTCACCCCTACAGTATAACGGCATTTAGTTGGTTGAAGGAGAAAAAGGAAGAGTGATGTAAGTGTTCTCCCGATTCCCCCGTAGGCGTTCATTCAGTCGCCACATTCTAAAGAGGCTGCTCTGCATGCTAGGCAGACGCACACTTTAAAGTGTCACACGAAGTAACGGCTCTGTCATAGCTAAATTAATTTAATACATCCCTTCTTTTAGTGAACGGCGAGTAGCAGGTGCAACATCTGGCGTCGGTATTTAAATATTTGTGGATGTGATGCCTAAACACGGGGGGTGGGGGCTGTTTTACCCCCCCCCCCCCCCCCCCCATCAGTGTCCAAATGGTGTTGTTATGTGTGTCATGAAATATGGATTTCTAATAAAACACATCCGATTTAATTACTTTTATGGCTCAGTTAGACGCCACTGTGACATTAAGTGGATAAGTTATTGCCACTCTTTATCCACCTGACTATGTCTAGATTACAACTTTCCATTTGTTTAACGTTCGAACCCTTTGTGTTACATTGTCATTAAATGGTACCACAGGCATCTAAATGACGAATTAAAGGATTTGTAAGTCGCCTGCGTGTAAAATAAAGATTCCAGGAACGTTGCTCAGTTGCGTTATGCAAAGCGGACACACCGCGGTCGAGATAAATGTAAGCAAGACTTTTGAAAGCATGATGAAAATTTGACACAAAAAAAAAAAGGTGCGCTTCATGGAGCGCATATCTCTGACAGGCTGGGTGGCCTACCCAGGGCTGTGGAAATTGTGGGTTGCAGCCCGCCCGGACCTCAGGAAGAGATGGGGGGGGAAATAGCATTTCTATGACATACTACAGTTCAAGCTTTTGCCTCTCCAGCTCTTTAGTAAACAAAATGCATTGTCAGGTTGGTCACCAATTGCTTCTCATCAAGAGAGAGAACCCAATTTATAAACTTCAATTTTATGGTGTTCCAATTCTAATTGTGTCTGAATTTATTTTGTTGTCGTTTCATCATTTCCAATCTGACTTGTTTATCCTGTATCCTCCAGTTCTCTCTGCTGATTAGATGGAAATTGGTATCTCTAAAATGTTATTTTCTGCTTACTAAAGAGAGAGAGAGAGACGCATGTTACTGAACACTCCACAGCACTGATTACTAATATAGAGCTAGTTAAAACGTATTTAAAATAGCTGAATACACTCACACATACGCACATACACTGCGTGCCGTAGTAAAACGGAACTGAGTTGCACTATACTGTACTTAGTGGGTCCTTTTTCGATCTGCACCACATCTTTTTGCCAAAAAATAGCCGATCTCCAAGTATAATGTTATTTTCAATCTGTCCTAATGGAAACGGATATTCTCTCATGTTTTCCTCGTGACATACTGTATCATAGGTGGAAAGATTTACATATTTACGTACCTTAATATGACATGGTGCTATAAAGTGTCATTTAGGGTGGATGAAAAATTACAAACCAAACACACACACACGCACACACACACACACACACACACACACACACACACACACACACACACACACACACACACACACACACACACACACACACACACACACACACACACACACACACACACACACACACACACACACACACACACACACACACACACACTTCAATAAAGATTATACATAATATGTATAATTCAAATCTCTTCAAATCTTTATTTAAAAGTGTAGTGTTGCTATATTATAGCAACATTACACTTTTAAATAAAGATTTGAATACTTCGGGTCAGGATTTAAAAGGTATTTTTTAGAATCGGCCTCAGGACTAAATGGGTTAAGTAGATAGAGGGGGAACTACGGGGGGATAGATGCAGACACACAGAGAGAACGGTGGACAGACATTGAGAGAAATTGAGACTTACTCGGCCCTTCCCAGAAGCCATTGCTTCAAACCCAGACCCCCTCCCCGGACTCTTGGACCAGAGCCAAGGAGGAAGTGCTCTGTTTACATTTCACCCACCAAAACCCACGCATGCACGCACCATCGCTCACTGCAGGCCCACATCAAGGTCAGGCTATGCAAAGATGCTTCCAGCGTCTACTCTGCGTCTCTCCATGTCCGACTGAAACCAAACCGACCTCCACCAGGGCGATGTGTAATGCTGGTAGTAATGATTCATTTACAGCAGTGGTTTTCAAACGTTTTCATGTCAAGGACCCCCAAATTGACAATTATTTAGCCTACGGACCCCCATTTGAAAAGATATGCCAGGGACCCCCATAAGAGAAGATTTTTTTTACGGCTCTAGCAGTGATTCTCAACCATTTTAATTGCATGGACCCCCAGTTTGACATGCATTAGGCTACGGACTTCCATTTAATGGCATTTCTATCTCTGGGACCCCAATTTATATTGTAAAATCAATGTTAATGTAACTCTGAGTGTACAAATGGAACCAAATGCCATTTGGTTTCTAACTATCCATCATTTAGCTGGGGACCCCCTGGAACTCCCTCAAGGACCCCTGGGGGTCCCCGTACCCCACTTTGAGAACCAATGATTTACAGGATAGCCTATGGCGTTGTTCTAGATCGGCTATTTTCGGCAAGCAGCACCGTACGCAATGCAGCAGCAATGCATAAGCACTTAAGCCCCATTACTTTAAAATGTTTCAAAACAAGCAAACATCAGCTATACTGTAGATCTGTTATCTTTGCTATTTATTTTTTAGGGTTTTGCAAATATTCGCCTATAATGACAGGCCCAAATCTAAGACAAGCCGGTTGAAAGCAGGTTTATTTATACCGAGTTTGTAGATCTTGCAATCTTCTACGCCGTGTTGTATGACAAAGTATAAAATCAGGCTAAAGAAAACCACGGGCACTCGGGCAAGTGTAATCATAAGTCTGTTTGCTTGGATGGGCGATTCTCTCCATCGCCAACTCAACTGAGGAGATAATGTCACCATATGTCATCTCCTGGCAAAGTTAATTTACTGACCGTAACATTTCTCTTCAGGGAGCGTCTGCTGTGCTTTGTACATGAACGCTTTCATTAGAAAAGAATTGATTCTGTGTCCGCCTCCGTTCGCTCCTGGTCATTCGGTGTTCAATGGACACTGGAGAGTGATAATCTATTGAGTGGCGTTACATGTGTACTGTATATACTATCTATATACGTACTTACACATTATATATATATATATATATATATATATATATATATATATATATATATATATATATATATATATATATTATATATATATGTGCGTGTGCCTGTGTGTGTGTGTGGAGAGAGAGAAAGAGAGAGGGGTTTGTGTGCTCGTGTGTACTGTATATACATGTAGTACATGTGTATATACTATGTATTTACAGTGTGTGTATGCATATGCGCGTGTGTATATATATATATATATATATATATATATATATATATATATATATATATATATATATATATATATTCTTTTTTATATGTGTGTGTGTGTCTGTGTGCACATGAGCCTATACACACAGCACATTATGTACACACAGTTTTCATTCAAAATTCTATGCGTAAAATTAAACAATTTCACTCTCTATTAATTGCCACAGGTTCACAAGTACAGTATTAATACACAGAATATTGATGCACGTACTGTATCCGTGACTTTGGGGTATGAGTAATAGTAAGTCACCTTGCTGTCACACATGGGGGGGGGTATTTACACACTGCAGCAGGTGGCATGGCATGGCGGCTCATTAAACTGTTGATGTTAATGAACTTAGCGCTCCATCTTAAAGTCTCTCTCTTGCATTATATTGCTTGCCATATTCACTATGTAAACCAAGGACCATATGCTGAGCAATTCCACCAGTTCTCCGTGGCTGGGGGGGTCCAACACAGTCTCAGCCCAAGTCCTTGAACTACCTTTGTCTGAGACTCTTTGAGTCCCGTGTTTGATAGAGCAAACTTTGGCCCGGCTTCATGTTACGTCATGCAGTCTCACATGGTACACACCGCCGTCTCTCTACCCATGCCAAATGCAGCCGCTGTTTCCTGTCAAAGCCATGTTTATTCATATGGAAATGATAAAATCAGCTGTGATGCCGAGCCAAGTAAGAAGAGGAAATGAAGTTATATCAATCTGTGTTTCTGTGGAGCATCCCCCATGAGTGGATATCATCTGAACGCCAGTGATAAATGACTAAAGCTTGGGAACGTCTCTCCTTCGTGGTCACACAAGATTATTATGAGAACCAGCCACTGAATAATTAACTATATCATTAATACAATCAACTGAGGAACATCATTACAATAGTTTATTGAAGTATGATTGGTGGTCGATCATCACATAGGTTGAGGTTGGAATCATTTGTCGGGGAAGATCTTCTAGTAATGACAGTGCTAACCTTGATGTGCTCTTCTCCAAGTCCAATTAAAGCCGGCGTGATGATTTCTCATATTGTTAAGTCATTTGTGTTTGCAGGGAACACACTGATACAATGACATTAGTCTCACATTACACCGCCTGAAAGCTGTGCAGCACCCTGGAACGTCATTAGAAATGATGACATCTTAACGTCCAACTTAATATCTCAAACTTCGCAGCACAATGGAGCGACGCTTTCGATGAGAACCGCGCAAGTATACGTATAGAGATAAACTTAAGAACATTTTAAATCAACGTAACAAAAGAAATGTTGTCCAAAAAAATTTTTTTCCAACCAAAATTGTTTCTCCTCGATATCATCTTGTTCCCACGAGATAGGAACTTGTGGGAACGAGATTAACTTATATCAAAATGAAAATTACCCCAAAAAATTTACCCCAAATCTAAAAGAATCCCACATTCACCAAATTTGGTGAATTCGTTTTTTAAGTGGGTGAAAAAAAAAATGTTTTGATGAATATTAAAAAAAATTATAATAATAAACCAATTATTTTCCAAATAAAGCTACCCCTAAAAATGTTTTACCTACAAATGTCCCTTTACGGGCTCCGTCGAAAGTTGTGGCATTAAATAGGAAACAAAATGATGCACTTGACTTTACACCAGATGGTAGCGCTAACCATAATGATTGGCTAATGACTTGCTTCAAGTCAATCAATGGAATATTACATTTTGGCTGAGAAACTGGCAGGGGGGCGGAGGGGGTATTAACTTTCTGGGCATTAAAGAAATAGCTAGTGGGGAGGAGGTCATTATGTTTTTTCCCCCCCAGCATTCTGTGTCCCAGCGTGCCCTTAGTAAGTACACCCCCCACCCCTCATTAGCTCATAACAGTCACTCAGAGAAGGTGCATCACGGACCAAATCTCCTTAATGCTGTTCCTTCTAGTAGGATATCTGTCCTGGCTTGGCTTGGCTTGGCTTGGTAGCTTCACTGACAGACATCGTTAACACAGGTTGCAATAATGATCTCCTCTCTTACTGCATCTCCCCTCAAGTCCCTGATGTCAGTGGTGGAAAAAGCACTCAAATTCTTTACTTAAGTAAAAGTACCAATACTGCAATATAGAAATACTCCGTTACAAGTAAAAGTCCAGAATTCAAAATTGAGTAAAAGTACAAAAGTATTGGCATCAAAATGTACTTAAAGTACCAAAAGTAAAAGTACTAAAATGTCTGAAAATAGCCGATCTACAAGCTTACAACGCGTCGCGAAGCGACGCGTTGTAAGCTTGTAGATCTGCTATTTTCAAATAGCCTATGTATAAAATAGGACTAAAGTGGTCAATGTATGTTTCATAATATCATAATTCATATTTGAAAAGTAACTAGTAACTAAAGTTTTCAAATAATTGTAGTGGAGTAAAAGTACAATATTTGTCTCTTAGATGTAGTGGAGTAGAAGTAAAAGTATTGGAAATTGGAAATACTCAAGTACAGTACAAATACCTCAGAATTGTACTTAAGTACGGTACTTAAGTAAATGTACTTAGTTACTTTCCACCACTGCCTGATGTCTGCCTTTCACAGTGTGCCATTGTAGTTATACAGTACAGTGCATCACACACACGCGCGCACGCACACACACACACACACACAGTGGTAAACGCACTTAGACTGTCCTCCGTGCACACATACAGTAGGCTATGCAGGCACAGAGTGCACATACAGAAAGGATTGCTATGGCTACTGTTGTCAACCCGATGCATGCTAAACAGAGAAAACAAACAGAAACTAATTAATTGACCACAAGACTCTGCATCACTGTATTATGATGCAAAAAAAAAGATGACGATGCAAAAAGTTTCCATGTGTAACAGCGTCAAGTTAATGTGCTCTCTATATACACACACACACCACATCATCTGACAACAAGCAGAATAAATATAGCCTGTTTTAACAAGTAGACATCCAGTAAAAGGTCAGTATATTCAGGTGGAGGCAACCCACACGTCTGTGCGTGCAAAAGGGCACAGCTTTTAAACGCACCCGTGCAGGAGGACGTCGTTATCTATTCTGCTGCAGGAACGTCTTCTGAGCCCAGTACAACTCAGTTCTATAGAGCCCAACCGATGCCAGGTCTTTAGGTCCGATGCCGAGACAAATTTTGGAGAGTCCCAGACCACCGATTACCGATGTCTTGATCAATATTTTCTCAAAGAGTGCAAAACATTCTAATAGATTTGAACAACTTAGATTTGATTCAAGTTTCCAGTTGAGAACATTTAACTAAATTAAACAAACACAAATGACTTTGATTAAAAGCCTTATTAATGTTAACAAATCGCTCATACAGTAGCTCGGAGCTTATAGATTGGCATTTTGGAACGGTTTCGCCTGTATTGACTTGCCCAGAATAAGGCCCAGGTTTAAAGTGGTTAAACATCACGACACAGCTGCTGCATAATTGCAGCTACCCAGGTCGTCAAAATTATCAATGGCCAATATATCCGTCTGGCTCTACTCAGTACAACTCAAGCGTTGGAGGCCTTTCACTGGGAGGACTCTGACCAGCAGATACCTGGAAGCACGTCTTTTGCCCGGCATTTTGTTTTGAATCCATTGAACAGAAGATTCTCCATCTACCGTCTACCGTGTCAAAAACAGAGAAACAGAGATAAAAAAAGAGGAACGGTTCGTGGCGTGAGTGAAAAGGGTCCCTGTGAAGGTGTCAGCTGCTTTCAGAGAAGGTCCATCGAGTCTGACGGGAACGAATGATATCCAAATGGTAAGTGTTCAATGGCATGGAATAGGACTAGTTCCACACAAACACACTGTGTGTGTGTGTGTGTGTGTGTGTGTGTGTGTGTGTGTGTGTGTGTGTGTGTGTGTGTGTGTGTGTGTGTGTGTGTGTGCGTGTGTGTGTGCGTGTGTGTGTGTGCGCGCACATCTCCATCTCCATCAGTCATGCTCCTTTTATGGCAGACTGGGGTTCAAACACATCAGAATGTTATCATTCAAGTGTAGCCGCAGCCTGAATCAAGGACATGGCTGTTATCATGAGAATAAATTGACGGCTGACTGCAGAGCCGTCGGTTCAACACAGACAGAGATCTCTCACCACCACACACAACCCATCTGATCTTTTTTTCCTCTCTCTCTCCTCTCTTTCTTAGAAAACACCTCAGACATGATAAGCATCGCCGTTTGCTGTGGTCCGCGCCAGTCGCCACGGTGACGCTTCTCCCATACGTCTCTGGCACACTTCAAATGAAAGCCCAAACTGTTTCCCTATGCGCCTGAACCTGATATGTTCTCCATTGCAGTGGTGGAAAGTAACTAAGTACATTTACTTAAGTACCGTACTTAAGTACAATTCTGAGGTATTTGTACTGTACTTGAGTATTTCCAATTTCCAATACTTTTACTTCTACTCCACTACATCTAAGAGACAAATATTGTACTTTTACTCCACTACAATTATTTGAAAACTTTAGTTACTAGTTACTTTTCAAATATGAATTATGATATTATGAAACATACATTTACCACTTTAGTCCTATTTTATACCTAGGCTATTTGAAAATAGCAGATCTACAAGCTTACAACGCGTCGCTTCGCGACGCGTTGTAAGCTTGTAGATCGGCTATTTTCAGACATTTTAGTACTTTTACTTTTGATACTTCAAGTACATTTTGATGCCAATACTTTTGTACTTTTACTCAAGTGAATTTTGAATTCTGGACTTTTACTCGTAACGGAGTATTTCTATATTGCAGTATTGGTACTTTTACTTAAGTAAAGAATTTGAGTGCTTTTTCCACCACTGCTCCATTGAGACGGATGACGCCTGCTGTATCACCGTCACTTTGCTCCCCCAGACAGGCAGCCTACAGTCTGACATCAAAATGTAGATTGGCCCATTCTGGCATTTCAGCTCTGTGGGTGGCAAACCGCTCTCCACCAATTTCCATCCTGAGAGTGGTTTCACTCTGATAGAAGGCACCCCTGTGCCATTAGACATGTAAATGTGTAGCGCACGCACGCACGTAGGTGGTTAAGCTCCTCTCTGCCATTCTTGAGGCTGCACTTATACATTCCATGCGCCTGCACAGCGCCGCTCACACATAGCTCTAGATCAGCAGACCAGTGCCACCCAGTGGTCGGTTTGAGAGCACTGCAGCTAAAAGGTTCACACATTGCATAAGAGCCAGCCACAGCTGTAGACTTGACACTTACAATCTAGTTGGACCTTACAGATGTGCCACTTCAAAACTTCACACGTTACTGTTCTTTCCCTGAAAGTGCCCTGAAAATGCATTTTTTTCCCTCCCTTTTCTGCCCTTAAAAATGCACTGTTTTGCCCCTGAAAAGAAGTTGTCACTACACACCCCCGTTTTTCCCATCAACAGACATCCATATACATGAGAACAAAAGAATGTGTGTTGAAGAAGGTGTCAGACTCATTATGAGGCGAAAGGTGATTTGAAGAGGTCCTTGACCAGTTGCTCAAATTAATTAGCATCATAAAAGCAGTGATCATCAAAATAATTCAGCATTTTAAATGCCCTTCTTATTGCCCTGGGAATCCCCTGAAAATGTAGCGTCTTGGCGATGGCAGGACATTTGAAGTTTTGAAATGGCATATCTGTAAGTCGCAAATATTAGGACTTCTGACTTGAAATGAACTTGTCTTGAATGACTGCAGACTTTTTTCTGCAGAATAACTTCAAAATCTAATCGTGTGAAGAATCTCTGCGTCTACATGGGAACGGTGTGGCTCTAATGTGGATTTACTGTGAACTTCATGTGACCAGACAGTATGACATTTGACTCAGCCCAATCCGAGCCCCATGGACTTAAATATAAAAAAAAAAAAAGAGAGATATATACACCGGTAAAATATAGTGAACATGGGTGCAGACGTAGTTCTTTGGTCTACTGGCAGTGTACCAGAAATGTGGCGTCTGATAGGTCCAGGAGTTTCGAGATTAACCCATTAAGACCTGAGGCGATTCTTAAAAATGTTTTCTGAATCCTTAGTTTTTTGAAGAAAAAAAAATAGCAGATCTACAAGCTCATAGCGCGGCACTCGGTGCCGCGCTATGAGCTTGTAGATCTGCTATTTTTGAATAGCCAAAGAAATCTAAAGTGACACAGATGCACACACACACACACACACACACACACACACACTAGAGCTATAGCACTCACACTTCAGCTTGGTTACAAGCCAATCAATCAATTGAAGCTAGCCTGTATCTTCCTCATAGTGCATACCGCTGCATTATCTATATCCATCTACAGTGTGTCCTGTTCCTTGTACTAGTCTACTGCACTCTGGGTCGCTTCATTCTGTAACAAAAGAGTACTGCAGCGATTATCAGCCTTTTTCCATCTCTGTGATCCCAACGCGAAAGCCTCAGTGTTTATTTCACTCTGAGAGTGTGCATACGGACGGGTCCATTTGGTTCCATTTGCACACTCAAGAGTTACAGACCTCGTGAGGGCAGTGGTGGAAAAAAGTACTCACATTTCTTACTTAAGTAAAAGTAGTAGATCGGCTATTTTCAAATAGCATAGGTATAAAATAGGGCTGAAGTAGTTAATGTATGTTTTAAAATATAATAATTTACAGATGTGTCACTTCAAAACTTCACACGTTACTGTTCTTTTCCTGTAAGTGCCCTGAAAATGCATTTTTTCCTCCCTGAAAATAAGTTGTCACTACACACCCCCGTTTTTCCCTTCAACAGACATCCATATACATGAGAACAAAAGAATGTGTGTTGAAGAAGGTGTCAGACTCATTATGAGGCGAAAGGTGATTTGAAGAGGTCCTTGACCAGTTGCTCAAATTAATTAGCATCATAAAAGCAGTGATCATCAAAATAATTCAGCATTTTAAATGCCCTTCTTTGTCCCTCTTATTGCCCTGGGAATCCCCTGAAAATGTACTGTCTTGCCGATGGCAGGACATTTGAAGTTTTGAAATGGCACATCTGTACATCTGCAAAGTAACTAGTAACTAAAGTTTTCAAATCATTGTAGTGGATTAAAAGTACAATATTTTCCTCTGAGATGTAGTGGAGTAGAAGTAAAAGTACTCAAAATTGGAAATACGCCATTAAAGTAAAAGTACCTCAAAATTGGACTTAAGTACAGTACTTGAGTAAATGTACTCAGTTACTTTCCACCACTGCGTAAGGGCCGACGTCGAGAAACAAGCGGAGCACTGCGCCCTATAGATTTCAGAGAACAATGTTGTCCAACAGTAATAGTCAGAGGACCGCTAAGGCGTAAACACACACCCCGAGAGGAATACTTCTAAAAGCATCATCAACACTATGAAGAAAGACAACCGTTTTATAAACGCGAGGAACAAAGTGCTGTGCTCAGAGGGGGTGTAGAGTCACGCAAGCCTTTTTCTGTTTGGTGAGAGCCAAGTGATTTACACAGATGGGATCGTGGCCTGTTTTGGAGCAGTCAGACTGCTCCCTCCTGCCTTTGTCTGTCCTTAGATGTGAACCCAGACGCTTGATGTGTGTTCATGATTCTCAAAGATTTGTGAACTCAGGAAACCACTCGAGCATTCAGCGTTCATCAGGGTAATTATGTTTTGTTGTACCCACAGAAATGATTCACAAAAGAGCAGCTGCGTGTGTTGTTTGCGAACGCAGACACACACACACACACACACACACACACACACACACACACACACGGCATGCATCCTTCAAGGTTATTGCAACAAACAAAACGGGAAAACCTTTCCGACAACCTTTCCAACAGAAACGCACAGGGAGACTTGAACTAGGGTGTGAGCAGTGGTGGGAAAAGTACTCAAATTCTTGACTTAAGTAAAAGTACCAATACTGCGATATAGAAATACTCGGTTACAAGTAAAAGTCCAGAATTTAAAGTGTACTTGAGTAAAAGTACACATGTATTGGCATCAAAATGTACTTAAAGTACCAAAAGTAAAAGTACTAAAATGTTTGAAAATAGCCGATCTACAAGCTCACAACGTGTCGCATCGCGACGCGTTGGGAGCTTGTAGATCGGCTATTTTCGAATAGCCTATGTATAAAACATAACTAGTAACTAAAGTTTTCAAATAATTGTAGTGGAGTAAAAGTACAATATTTGCCTCTGAGATGTAGTGGAGTAGAAGTAAAAGTATTGGAAATTGGAAATACTCAAGTAAAGTACAAATACCTCAAAATTGTACTTAAGTGCAGTACGTAAGTAAATGTACTTAGTTACTTTACACCACTGAGTGTGAGGCTGTGGAAAAAAACTTAAACTAAACTGAGAATATGAAAATTGCCGTTTGCGAATTGCTCCTTCTACAACTAACTGACATTTTCTGCAATGGTTTTGGATCAAATCATTTTTAAAAAATGTATTCCTTTTCTCTTTTTTGGGGACAGTCTTATGCTTTTATTTCATAGTGACAGTGGAGAGGGACAGGAAGGGTGGGGGGAGAGAGGGGGCGGGGGGGGGGGAGATGGCAAGCAACAAAGATCCTCGGGGGGGGGGAATCGAACCTGGGCCGGCATGGACTTTAGCCTTATTTATGTGCTATACACAGTACCTTTTTAAACACTGGAGGCATGTTATAAAAAAAATAGAACAGAAAGAAAAAGAAAAATATTGCATGGTTTCAAAGAGCAGATACCTAAATTATACATTGGGAAGTATTAGTATTTCACACATGGCTTCTTTGCTGACACTTCTCAACGTACAAAGGAGGTGGTTCAGTGGCTGGTAACAAGATTTAATCTGGAGATAGCATTTGAGCGCATTCTACTGTGTTTTGGTAATTGCATTTGCAGCTACTGAACATGGTCCAGTTAAAGTGCATCTGCCCCACGTGACTGAAGTTTTGGCTGTAAAAAAATAAATAAAAAATCAATAACTCAGGCAGGGGATTAAAAACAACAAAAGTCATATTATTTGACCTCTTACGGAGACCTGCAAATGTGAAAGCATTACTTGGCACAAAGCTAAGTTTGTATTCCTTTTGGCTGCCAAAATGAGTATTCCAACGATGGTCATGATAATCTTGCATCCCTTAGACCAGTGGTTTTCAACCTTTTTCATGCCAAGGACCCCTAAATTGATATACATTTGGCCGCGGACCCCCATTTGAAAATGTTTTGTGCCAAGGACCCCCAGAAACAAAGATATCAGTTCATTTTCGCTTTAAAGATATAAATATTCAAAGATATGCACACTTTTTCTAGGTTTTTCAAAAAATAGCAGATCTACAAGCTCATAGCGCGGCACTCGGTGCCGCGGTATGAGCTTGTATATCTGCTATTTTTGAATAGCTAAAGCTAAGTGGTTAAAAATGATTGTGACGCTATGTTAATTAATCTCGCTGGGGACCCCCTGGTACTCCCTCAAGGACCACTGGTGGTCCCCGGACCACTGGTTGAAAACCACTGCCTATTTATTAGAAAATGCACAACACGTATATTACAAAAGTTATGGAATCAAATTAGCCTGGCTGGGAGGAGCTCAAACATTTGCTCAAGAGATGCAGGGTATACGTCAATAAAAGAAGTAGGAGAGACTCTTTCTGCCAACCCTATTGAATGAGCTCCCCACCTCTATGGAAGAGGCCATTTTGATAAGGTCTGATCAGTGTTTTTAAATCAATACAAACTTAGTGTGTATCGACTTCAACATAATTCATATTGTAGCATCCCGGGCTGTTCGTGGCTGAGGAGAGACTTCCCGCATACCTCAGAGCACGTCTATATTCGTTATTGTTCCATTATTGTGTTATCGTTTGCCAATGGGAATGTGTTGGCGGGGATTTATGTGTCTATCGTGATTACCGTCATTGGTTTAAGTTCAGTTAAACACAAATGTTATCTACTGTATGTGTGTTTGAGGGTAAACCACAAGCTATAGACCATATTCACACGGCGGCCATATTGCCATTAAGTCAATGAAATGCCACCCCCAGTTGCCACAGCAACGCAATGTTAAATTCCAAAATGGCCACCGTGTGAATATGGACTATAGACCATATTCACACGACGGCCATTTTGGAATTTCACATTGAAAGTGCCACCCCGTTGCCGTGGCAACCGGGGTGGCACTTCACTGACTTAATAGCAATATGGCCGGCGCGTGAATATGGTCTATATAGGTGTAGTGGTGTGGGGCCCGGCCCATAGAGTTATAGTATATCTAGAGGACGGACGGCCCGCCGGCACCTATGTCTCTCATACTCTTCTTCTTCTGGTATTGGCTCCAACATTGGAGCCAATAGAGCAGGCGCACTAGCGTTTCAGACGCTAGACGCATGCACAGTAGCGTTTTTAAATGCGTTAAGTCTAGCAATAGCAAATTTGACCACCGCGGTTTGTGGAGGCGTGGCCCCGCCCCCAAGTGAGAGGTACCTGCGGAAGCGGAGAACTGCACTTTCAGCCTGAACGCTGGCGAGTGTCTGGCTTTAGGGTTCTGTCTGGTTACCAATCCTTGAATGTTCCATTAATTTAGGCTGTTGACATGTAGCCTACTGTAACTAACACTAACCTCTGTCAGCCCCAGCAGCCCATGGTATGCCAGTTCATTGCTGCTCGTGGCTATATTTGCATCTTTTCAACCAGCCAAAGAGAGACTGCATGGTAAGCAAAGACGAGACCAAATGCCTCCTAATAATTTGCAAAGGAAACTACTGCATTAAGATCATGTTCACGGCATGTTTTCACATAATACTGTACAGTACGTGATATGTGTGCATCACACAGTACGTGTAGTTATCACACACGTTACTGTATTGCACACGACATGTGGGGTGATATACTTATGGGATGTTTGACTAGCACCGAATCTGGCACTTGAATGGCAGGGTATAGCACAACGCACGGGGCATTTTTTTGCTGACATTCATGAGCTTCTTGTATGGTAAATACATCATTATATTCAGTTTGCAAGTTATTGTTGTTATCCATGCTTCAAGGCCCTCTTGAGAGATGGCCCAAAGTGATTTCTCCTCGTCGATCGGTTTCCTGACCCAGGTATTTTCCAGGCTCTTGAGTCTTTGCATGAGAAACCTCAATGAATTTAAATGACTGTTTGAAGGTTGCCCAGCGACGATCCTAATCAAAATGTAAAGGCTGTGTGTCCGAGAAAACCATTTACATGTGTAGGGTATGGCAATATTTTTCTTGCTTGTTTTGTTAACCCATTAAGACCTGAGGCGATTCTTTGAAAATTCTTTAAAAAGTCAACATTTTTCAAAAATAGCAGATCTACAAGCTCATAGCGCGGCACTCGGTGCCGCGCTATGAGCCTGTATATCTGCTATTTTTGAATAGCCAAAGAAATCTAAAGTGACACAGATGCGTTCCAGGTCTTAATGGGTTAAACTGATTCGCTCCAATAAATGCAAGTAAGCAAACATCCATATCTGTGGTGTACATATAGGCACAGTAGTTTTACTGTATACATGTAATCTTTCGGTATAAGAAAAGATAACAGATTAGCTGTGATTCACCTTTGACATAAAACAAACAGTATCTTAATGTCTTTCCCCCTCCCTCTCTCCGTTTCTTATCTCCCTCTCCACAATGCGATGCATTGTTCATGCTGGTGATGAACTACCACGCACGCGAAACCCAAACCAGCTCCATCTGAGACCACCGCGAACAAGAGTGCTTGCTCTCAATACCTCTCCACCAAGATTCATTACCGTAATTAAAGCCCCGTTTTCTCGCATTATCCCGCAAAAGTCACTCAACGCAATCGTTCCAAGACTCCTCAGCCACAGAAACAAAAAAGAAAAAAGCCTGCCGTGTTGTCTTCTTACTGGCATCGGATCATGTGGATAGTGAGGACGGGCTTTCTATTTTCATGGAGGTGGACATCACCAGCCTGTGATAATCAACTCCAACAGATTGCACCCCCGGCGAAAACAAATTGCTTCATTTAACCATGAAAATGATTGAGCAAAAAGAATGACCTAACAAAACAGAGTGCATTCATCAAATCTGTTTACTCCAAAACGCAAATCACCAGCCGCTGCGTCCATTTGAGAAACGACCCGGTTATGTTTACAATTTATCATTGACGTTTCGTTGCGTTTACTCAACGCTAACTCTGTCGGACGAGGCAGTCGAGATATATTCAATGTGTCAATTATTATCCGGAATAAAATTAGCCCATTAAAACCGGGTTAGCATCTGTGTCGTTTTTTTTATTTTAGTGTTGGCTATTCAAAAATAGCAGATACACAAGCTCACAGCGCGTCACTTCGTGACTGTGCATCTGCTATTTTTGAACATTTTTGAAAAATCTTGAAAGTGTGAGAACGACTGATTTAGAACCATTAAGACCTGGAACGCATCTGTGTCACTTTAGATTTGGCTATTCAAAAATAGCAGATATACAAGCTCGTAACGCGGCACCGAGTGCCGCGCTACGAGCTTGTAGATCTGCTATTTTTGAAAAATCTTGGAGAAAAAAAAAATAGATTTTTTTCCAAAAACTGTTAGGATTTAGAATTGTTTTAAGAATCGCCTCCGGTCTTAATGGGTTAGGCAGAGAGGTCTGTACAGATCAGTGTTATCAGTAGAATAACCGTAATGCCGACAGAAGCCCACGGCTTTGAATGACAGCTGTGTTGCATCAGTTCCCTTCACATCAGAGAAGGCCTGTCACAATTATTACGTCATGGTCGCCCAATCGCCGATCGGAGATAATCGCAATCATTTGGCATAACCGCCATAATCGTTTCCATGTTGAAAAATGATTGATGCATTGTCAAACATTTTCCAAAAATTGGAAAGTATAAAATTATTTGTATGACAATTATTTGTCAAGTAAACTTTCATGATCGGGAAAGCCCTATCAGGGCACGACGTCTTCCAAGTCGCCAAGTGTCCTTAACCCATTAACACATTCCCTGCCAGAGTTTATTCATAAGGTACTCACCCACTGCCAGCGTTTTTGAGTTTTATAGCCTTTTGAACCGTTCACAAAAAAATTATATCCATTAAAATCCGCGATCGGATGGTGTTTATAAACAGCAACGACGGACGTTCGAGCCCTCATAATGTTGACACTTTTTTTCTTTTTCTTCTTCTGTGATATCAGCGGCCCAAAGAGGCTGCAAACGTCATATCCGTTTGGCTGTGACGTGGCTGTGACGTTTCCCCACCGGCCATCTTAGATTAGCTTAGCATCCGATCGGCTATCAGATCGTTTTTAAACACAAAGAGGATAACCGTTCGTCGATCAAAGACAAGAAAATACAACCGGAGCTTACCATTCGTTTTTTAAACCGTGTGAAAACCATGATCTTTAGCCAAAACCAGGGAAAAACTGTTTTTTCAAGATAAAAAACGAACCGGAAACGGTTGTCGGAAATTTTCTCATAGGATGGGTCGGAAGCGTCACGGGGAAGAAAAAAAAATCAAGGATGGTACCAAAAAATGTTTTTTTCGTTATTAAACCACATAAAAAGACGATCCCGAGATATCTCGGGATACGCAGGTAACGGGTGGATTTAATGTCCCGAGATATCTCGGGATTGGCAGTATATGTGTTAAGACCTGAGACGATTCTTACATTTTTTTCCTAAATCCTAAAAACAGTTTTTTGGAGAAAAAAAAAATCACAAAAACATTTTTCAATATTTTTCAAAAATAGCAGATCTACAAGCTCATAGCGCGGCACTCGCGACATGCAAGGACCAGCAGACTCAAGGCCTGATTCGCCGTGGCTGCCATTGATATTTTTTAAACACGTCAATGTGATTTTATTGTAACTTTATAGCTTTACTGTCGATTCTCTCTCTTTATTGCCTATCTTTCCATCTGAAGGTCGCGTGGTTACTGCTGGCTGGACTACATATTGCCCCTTGGGGATAATAAAGATACTGCTACTGTATCCCCGCCACATTTTTTTTAAAACATAGTTTAACTGTTTATTAGATGAGATCCAAGCTGTCATTAACTGTTCTTTACAGACAGGTGTGTTTCCAACCATTAATTGACAAGAAATATGTGTTGCTTAGCACGGAAATGACATAATATATTGTCATTGCACACACAAACACTACATGCAGTCAGACAGGGTCAGTGGTGGAAAGTAACTAAGTACATTTACTTAAGTACTGTACTTAAGTACACTTTTTAGGTATTTGTACTTTACTTCAGTATTTCCAATACTTTTACTTCTACTCCACTACATCAGGCAAATATTGCACTTTTACTCCACTACAATTATTTGAAAACTGAAAACTAGTCACTAGTTTCTTTTCAGATATAAATTATGATATTATGAAACATACATTTACCATTTTAGCCCTATTTCATACATAGGCTATTTGAAAATATTTTAGTACTTTTGTATTTTTACTCAAGTACATTTTTAATTCTGGACTTTCACTTGTAACAGAGTATTTCTAAATTGCAGTATTGGTACTTTTACTTAAGTAAAAAATGTGAGTACTTTTTCCACCACTGGACAGGGTTAACCGCACACCCTTCCTTGTCCAACCGCTCACACGATCACCTTTGACCCTTCCTCGAACCTGCAACCTACCAACAATGCTAACCGTAATGTGTGCATTTAGCACTTCCATCGTGCCACGTTCAGACGAAGCCTCGTCGTCACATCACACAGGCGTAAAAGAGTGGGTGGAATTCCTTGTCGTGCAAACGCAAAGAATTTCACCTATGACCCCTTGACCTGTAACCAGTGGTGGAAAAAGTACTCAAAGTCTTTACTTAAGTAAAAGTACCAATACTGCAATATGAAAATACTCAGTTACAAGTAAAAGTCCAGAATTAAAAAATGACTTGAGTAAAAGTACAAAAGTATTGGCATCAAAATGTACTTAAAGTACCAAAAGTAAAAGTACTAAATATTTGAAAATAGCCGATCTACAAGCTCACAACGCGTCGCAATGCGACGCGTTGTGAGCTTGTAGATCTGCTATTTTCAAATAGCCTTGGTTTAAAATAGGTTTAAAGTGGTTAATGTATGTTTTATAATGTAATAATTTATATATGAAAAGTAACTAGTAACTAAAGTTTTCAAGTAATTGTAGCGGAGTAAAAGTACAATATTTGCCTCTGAGATGTAGTGGAGTAGAAGTAAAAGTACTGGAAATTGGAAATACTCAAGTAAAGTACAAATACCTCAAAATGTTACTTAAGTATAGTACTTAAGTAAATGTACTTAGTTACTTTCCATCACTGCCTGTAACCTACTGTACGGCCGACATAATACTAACCTTAATGCATGTGTGACCTCTGGCCGCCTCCGTTCTGTTCGGCTCGCTCTCCCCCAAGGAACCGACACAGAGGCCAGGTGGTTGGCGCTGCAGACAGGTCTGTGGACAATTAGGGACACACAACCACATTACATGATCTGTCGGGTCACCTACTGCAGTGGTTCTCAAACTTTTTCATGTCAAGGACCCCCAACTTGACACTTATTAGCCCGCGGACCCCCATTTGAAAAGATATGCCAGGGACCCCCATAAGAGAAGATTTCTACAGCTCTAGCAGTGATTCTCAACCGTTTTAATTTCAAGGACCCCCCAGTTTGACATGCATTAGGCTACGGACCCCCATTTACTGGCATTTCTATCTCTGGGACCCCAATTTATAGTAAAATAAATGTTAATTTATTTTACTATGAGAGTGTACAAATGGAACCGGTTCCAGACCCCACTTTGGGGTCCCCAGACCCCACTTTGAGAGCCAATGACCTACTGCACTGCATGCGGGATTCCTATGAAGGTGAATGTCGTCTCTGTCGGGTCCAAAACTGTTACTTTTCAGGATTCAAATTCAAAAGCATCGAAAGTAGCAGATCTACAAGCTCAAAACGCGGCGATCGAAGATCTGCCACTTATGCTTTTGTGTGACGCTGTAAGATCAAGCAATAAAATATTCACAGACATGTAATGTCACATTTGCGCCTGTATAACATATTCACAAACAGGCAATCTGAAGTAAAGTCACACAAAGATTTTTTCTTTAAGTCACAGCGCCCTTTCTAGGAGTGCTCCAATAAAGTCTACCGGCGCTGCATTTTGCAACATAGGCTATAACGCATCTGTGTCACTTTAGATGTCTTTGGCTATTCAAAAATAGCAGATCTACAAGCTCGTAGCGCGGCACCGAGTGCCGCGCTACGAGCTTGTAGATCTGCTATTTTTGAAAAATCGTGAAAATATTGTTTTTATATTTTTTTCCGAAAAACTGTTAGGATTTAGAATTTTCTAGAAGCGGCCTCAGGTCTTAAAGGGTTAACTTTCATAGATTCCACTCTACTCACGCATTCTCATTACTGTAGCCTACACGGTGACAATATAGGGATTTTATTTTACAAAAGTTTGAACAAACACATAGTAAAAAATAAACCCTATAGAATAATGTTTCAATGTTAGATCTAAACAAAAAAAAAGAACAATACTATTACAATTACACCGCAGTATGACACTCTGCATTCTAAAGATCACCTTATCTATCTATATAGGTAACAAAATATTAACTTTGCTGCCACCCTTGTGGCCTACATGCAAAATGGCAGGAAGGCCTGTCAGTAATAATCAGTGGTGGAAAGTAACTAGGTACATTTACTTAAGTACAATTTTGAGGTATTTGTACTTTACTTGAGTATTTCCAATTTCCAATACTTTTACTTCTACTCCACTACATCTCAGAGGCAAATATTGTACTTTGACTCCACTACAATTATTCGAAAACTTTAGTTACTAGTCACTTTGAAGATATAAATTATCATATTAGAAAACATACATTATCCACTTTATCCCTATTTTATACATAGGCTATTTCCAAACATGCAAGTACTTTTACTTTTGGTACTTTAAGTACATTTTGATACCAATACTTTTGTACTTTTACTTAAGTACAATTTTAATTCCGGACTTTTACTTGTAACAGAGTACTTCTAAATGGCAGTATTGATACTTTTACTTAGTAAAACATTTGAGTACTTTTTCCACCACTGGTAATAATGCAGAAGGGGGAACTGAGCCCAGTAGTAATATACAAACTCTACAGTCCTGTGCAAAATAACAAACTTATGCCACATATAAACATACAGTATTCACACCCAAACATACCTGTGCTCAATCTGGGGACACACAACTGCAGCTCATTAGTGGACATTTAGGTCACCTGTTGCTCCTGTTCAAACACAGCCAGGCTCCATGTTAATGCATGGACTCAAATGTTTGTAGCTCATAGCTAACTCCTAGCATCATTTAGCTGGTAGGCAAAATGCTACTCAGTAGCATCAAATGAGCAATTGCTTATAAATAAACATCACCACGAATTTGACTAGATCAAATCAATGCAGATTTAGACATTCTTCTTACATCATATGGAACACAGAGCCTTGTCATTGCTCAATTTGTTTCTGAGCACACAGGAGAACAATTACCCCCAGCAGGCCAGCATGGAATTCCTCCCTGAGGCTTTATACCCACAATGCACCACTTCAAAATGAACCAGCTGAAAAAAAAAATACCAAACAAAACAAAATCTGAAAAGCCATGGTTTTAAGTCCCAACTTGAACAATAATTTAACGTATAAACCATGGGTCTTCAACAGGGGGTCCTCATAGTTAGTACAGGGGGGCCGCCAAATCTTTGTTTGATCTTTTTTTTCTTTTACATTGACTACTTGAACCCTATCCCTATTCTGGCAGGAACATTTGCAGAATATAGCAGATCTACAAGCTCACAACGTGCTTGTAGATAATAATATAATAACATAATATAATACATAAGATAATAAGATAACATAAGATAATAACATTTATATTATAATATAAATATGGTGTAGAGGGGAAAAACAGCAGTTTAAGTTGTTAAATGTCTGCTGATAGTGCTGTCAAACAAGTGAAGTCTATGTTAAAACATTCAATCTGCAACACAGTTTCATACAATATGTAGTGGGGGTCCCTGCTTCATCTCTCTCTCAGCTAAGGGGTCCTTGGCCTGAAAAACGTTGAAGACCCCTGCTGCAATAAACAAAGTATTTATTTAAACAGTTACACCTGCACGGCCAGCATGTGCGTTTAGTATTTCCATTATGTCACATTCCATGTACCACATTGCCAGGTTACAGGTGTACAACCTGGCTGTTAAGTATCAAACACGTGCACCATGATTCATGTCACCAGCTACAATCTGTTGCACATGTTGTAAAAGGCTTTGATGCATTTAAGGGCCTGTATAGGCTACTGCAAGACACCACTGTAGTGTTGCCCACTTGCCATGAACTGTCAGAGAGGTTTTACAAAAAGTCACGTGACGTACGATTGGGTTAATGCTGCTAATGATCTATATCAGCGATTCACAACTTGTGGGCCAGGAGGATATTGCAAATAATAATTGGCAAAACACTAAATGTTATGTTAATATAACATGAATATGAAAACATGATTGCAAAAAAAAAAATCATGATTTTTTTTTAACAACCTTGAAAAATGAGTTTTCATTGTGATACAGATAAATAGGAACTAGGAAAGTATAGGCTATGTTAGTTCCACTGATCCAAGCCGGAACACAATCGATTGGTTAACTATAACTAAACCTGCTCTGAAAATGCACATGGCCCACCCATCTGACCACTTAACACAGATGAGTGGGCGGCAAAAGCTTTCAGGATTTTCAAGCCCTGATCCAAAAAAGCACGGGAATCGCTGATCTATTCAATATCATTAACACCACTGCTAATGTTTTTCATGATCAGTGAGAAGTGCTGATCCTTAATAAATGGTCTGCTATAGTGCCTTTACCCAAAGTCCTTTACAATGTGTGTCACACACGCACGCACGCACGCACGCACACACACACACACACACACACACACACACACACACACACACACACACACACACACACACACACACACACACACACACACACACACACACACACACACACACACACACACACACACACACACACACGATGGCAGAGGCAAGGCACCAACCTGCTCAACGGGAGCAGTTAGGGGTTCAGTGTCTTGCTCAAGGACACAATGGGGATCGAACTGGGGATCGAACCGGTCACCTTCCGGATGGTTCCCAGATGGCCTGAGAAGCTTAGTGGCACATACAGCATTAGGCCTACAGCCTACAAAAGTTTTGGACATGTCCAGAACTGCTATTGGTGTATTATGAGTGAAAGAGCCAAAAAGACAGTGTAAGAGAAAGACAGAAACATACACATTCACACATGCACGTCGGCCCTCACGCACGCACATAAACACACACACACACACACACACACACACACACACACACACACACACACACACACACACACACACACACACACACACACACACACACACACACACACACACACACACACACACACACACACACACACGCAGCCACACACACAGCCGCACACAGCCACACACAAACAAACACATGAACGCACACACACATTGACAAACTGATCTGTTCCATTGCCCTAAACGGGGGCTTAACACTGTGTCCAATGTGCTCATTTTGTCATTATGACCATGGCGACTGCCATTAACTCCTCCTGGTTCTGTTCTTTCAGTTCACAGGTGACCCTAACGACCTCTAACCAGAGAGGATGGTTGCATCAGGGAGGAGCTTAGCCCGGTGCCTGCACCATGCCTGTTTGTTGCAGTGGAAGAATAATTAATTCAATGTTTTACTTAAGTATAAGTAGCAATACAATAAGTAAAAGTTAAAAGTAAAAGTGGTGTATAAAAAAGTACAAAAGTATTGGCATCAAAATATACTTACAGTTCCAAACAAAATAAAAAACTCTAATGTTTTGCGCCCAGGTGGTGCAGTGGTAAAATCCCTGGCCACCACCACGGAGGTTGTGGGTTCGAATCCACCGCGATGCATCCGACTTTGTCGAGCGAAAGTTTTGTTATATTTGCTATTTATGAATAGCCTATAGTATAAAACAGGGCTTAAAGGGTTAGTTCAGATTTTTTGAGTATTTTCTGTAGGAAATACTTACCATTAATGTAGTGGTTGCAAAGGTATTAATCGATTGCCCGAGTCCCGTGGTCAGAGTTATGGTCCGTTTCTGATAAATATGATAGTTCCGGTAGATTAGTAGATTTGGTGGGGGCCGCTCATTAAAAATAAATAAATGTAAAAAACTAGCGTCATTTGTATTGTTGACCTATTTCTACCATATAGAGCAGGTTTCGTTCTATTTCGACCCCTCTGTCACATGGTACTATTTTTTGTGTCATATATTTTGTGCGTGAGTAGGCTGCCGCGGCGCAGTGATTCTGGACACAAACATTTTTGTGTCCAGAATCACATTTGTGTTTGTACACAAACACAAACAGGGGCCTCATTACCTCAAAATCGTACTTAGTTACTTTCCAGTACCGTTTGTTTGTTGTTTTGTCATCCAGGTGATCTTCACGCCACGTCAGTTCTCCATTCACACCCAGTATACTGGGGAAGCCATTACTCCTAACCCGGCCTGCATCTGTCCTCGAGTTGTACAGCCACTCCTCAATCTGATTCTGTCACAATGTATATGCTGGAGTTAAAGCTGCAGTGCACAATAACATAAACTTTACTGTATAACATAAATATTCAGGCTTTCTGCCGCACTGAAAATAATATCCGCTGTAAAAAGGTTTCATTGAGGGATAACCCTACCAAAACACACACACACACACACACACACACACACACACACACACACACACACACACACACACACACACACACACACACACACACACACACACACACACACACACACACACACACACAAATACACATACAGGTACTGAATGTATATAAAACTACATGTGTATTTGTAACAAACCGTACTGCTTGAACATCAGTTGAGGATTCAGTGAGTTATGATTATTTGTATTTTTTATTGCAGAGAGACCTCTCCTGCTTCCATAGACATAGGAGGCATGGCTTACGTTCACCAATATGGCGGCCACGTTGACGCACCGCTCCAATGAGCAGCGGCGCCGGCAGTCAATGCGGTATCTATGTGTATATAATTATATGGACACGACAACCCAACGGGAGCGATTAAGAACGCGCATCACGCTCAAAACACCGTGTGACGCCGGTCATAAGGCGGTGGTAGGGCTGTGACGATTATGACATTTTACTTGACGATTAATTGTCGCTCAAATAACTGCGATTAATGATTGAATTGTGTTTCTACCGTTGGACATTATTGGAACATTATGAATGAAAAATGTATTTCTGCTTGGCTTGTAGGCATGGTAAACAAAAGGTGCACAGGGCAGATATGATAAACTAGAGGTTCGGGTCGCTACGCGGCCCTCACACCTACGTCGCACCGCCAATCCGACTGATATGCCCACATGGAGATCTCTGTATCTATCAGTCCTTGTCCCTTTTATGCCCATATATGGGCTGCTGATATGCCCATATATGGAGATCTCTGTATCTATCAGTCCTTGTCCCTTTTTTGTCCATATATGGAGATCTCTTTCTATGATGTCATGAGTAGATGCCCATATATGGGCATGCCCCATTTTGTGCCCATATAGGGAGCTGAGTTATTTGTTTGCGCCTGATGCCATGGCGACACATTGAGGTTAGACAACACACTCCATATTTTGGTGTCGCTGCATTGGGAACTCCTTATATGGTTATGGTTGAGTCATGGTGACATGAGCGTGACATCAGAGGTCTGCCCGGATATAGACAATCTACAAGCTAATTTTTTTTTGGGGGGGGGCGGGGGTATATGAATATTTTCAACATGGAAATGATTATGACGATTATGCAAAAGATATTTGCGATTATCTCAAATAATTGCGATTAGGCGATCATGTCATAATTGTGAGAGGTCGTAAGGGGTGGTCCCCTGGTGAGACGTCCCGTTTTTAGGGAGTCCCATGCTGCCGAACAGCTCCGTCTTCTTCCTGTCTCTCGCCACGGTGCTGTCCAACAAGATTCGAAGTGCCATCAAAATGTTCAGAGAATACAATAGCTATTTGTTTCTCTTTCAACTTTCAATTCAATTCATCGCTGTTTTCCGCGAGGAACTGTGCAGCGAACACAGTCAGTCTCACATTTAACAAAAAAAACTAAATGACTGCTCACAGTGTCACCTCAATCTGGACAGCGACATCAGAGTAATGACAGCTGGTATTGGATGGATTCTGTTAATCCATAGGTTCCACTAGCATCATTACACACTACTGACTCTGGTAATTGCCGTCAGACAATGCTAAGTCTCCTCCGTCTGATAATTAGTTCCTCCGCCGGGACAGGAGATAAGAGCTGGGGAGAAAATGAGGTGTGTGTGTGTGCGTGTGCGCGCGTGCGTGCGTGCGTGTGTGTGTGTGTGTGTGTGTTTCAGTCATCCAGTGCATGAAAAAGGAGTTATGTAGGATAGTTAAAAGTGGAACTTTGCGGATATTTAACCTGTTTCAAAGAGTTTCACGTAGGCTGGTCGCGATTTTGTTTTCGTCAGATGTTACGATTCATGTTAAATAGCGGTTAAATACCCTTTACCATCTACACCATGTATGTCAACGTGTTGTGTTTCAGCATGGCCTCTCTGTCCAATCTTCGCCAATTGTGTTGTAAGTTAGGCCAATACTATGTGTGCTGTTTGTGAAGGGACTCAGATGCTGCACAAATTACAACGCCGTGTTCAGTGGCAAAGAAGAAGCTGCACTACACACAGGCTAGCTGCCTGTAGGAGTATAGTGGGGTGATAGAAAGTACTTCACAAGAACAACATTGGGGCAACTACTGTTACTGCGCATGAAACATCAAACTGTATTGTGAGCTTAGATCGGCTATTTTCAAATAGCCAACGTAAATTGTATAGGGTTAAAGTGGGCAAACTGAATATTACGCCATTATTAACTAATTTGGCATGGGACCCCCTGGAACACCCACAAGGACCCCTGGGGGTCCCTGGACCCCACTTTGAGAACCACTGCTCTAGTTGACGTGAAGCTACATTTTTTGTTAACGTGTTCATTTGAAATCTTAGATAAGGGGGAAAGGGGGAAACGCTTATCTCCACTGTCAGTTCTGTTCATGCTGTGTATGTATGAAAGATTATCCTCTGGCATGTGGTATTACTGTATGTGTAATGTGATATTATAATTTATATAATGTACAACCTGGATCAAGTTGTGTAGCTTCATCACCACATCTCCTCCCCACTCAAAAGTGAGACGTGATAAATTAATAGCACAGTTCTATACTCTAAACTAAAAAAATAAAAAATAGATAGTTTGCTTAATTTTGAATCCCTCTCAGAAAGGCACGATCTCAAGTCTATATAATTCGATTCAAAACCTGAACCCCCCTATCCTGGGCGGATGAAAGGTCGGCATGGGAGCAGGACATACAGTAGGTAAAGAGATTCCAGATTCTATTTGGAACCATAGTATTGAGCATATTCATACTTCATCGTTTTGTATTGGACATGGTCTTATTCAGTTTAAGGTCTTTCACCGATTACACTATACTCAAAGGAGAAACTGGCTAGAATATATAGACTCCAAGTGCCCAGGATGTAGCCACAGCCCCGCAACTGTGGGACATATGTTCTGATCCTGTCAATCGTTGACAGACATCTGGAATATTTATTTTTAAACATTTTCACATATTTTCAACATGATTATTAAAGGGATTATAGACAGTTCAGAGATAGACAAAGAAAAAAACTCCAGCAGTTCCTTTCCCCGACCACCAGGGGGTGACTTCCATAGAGTTAAGGGGGCTTCAAAACGGGCTAGATGCCGAATATAGGTTGCTTTATTCGGATAGAATTCGCGGAACTGCCCGCCCCTGCCGGTTCTCTGAATTTTTATTTTTAAATAGGCTCTTTCATGATAAATTGACCGTATATATGAAGTTAAACAACTAAATTCTATCCAAACGATTTTTAGCGGTGCCAGCCGCTCTACACTTGACTATGTCCGTCCGTATGTCCGTTTGTCCGTTTGTCCGTTTGTCCGTTTGTCCGTTATGTCCGTTTGAGCACGGGCTTTAAACAGCTATAACTCCAGATCGCAGCATGCCAGCAAGTCCAAATTTGGTATGTGGACTTACACCACCAATAGGGACGAGCATTAATTGCTGAAGCCCCGCCCCGCCCTATTATAGCGCCACCAGGAGGCCACTCATCAAAGGCACCGCTTCCTTCACACAGGGTGCGATTTTTTAAAAGTAATTTCTGTGCCTCAAAAAAGAAGTTTGAAAGCGTTTTAAAACCGAAAGTAAAAAGTTCCCACGGACGCACAAGCGTGCGTTAATTTACGCCCCGGACAAACATAAACAGTAGGGAAAATACGGATTTCAGAAAGAGGACTGTGTTTCAATGCAGGAAAACACCCCAGCATCATTATATAGTGGCTGATAGAGGGGAAAAAATGCAATATATATATATATATATATATATAAATATGTTTCAAATGTAGGCTTAATGTTGCCTACAATCCCTTTAATCCTATTCCATATACTGCCATCTTCGAGGTATACTCCCCATCGAACATAAGCCCTCAAAGCATGAGTCAAATGCTATTGCCTTTGCATTCGACGTCTCATTCTTACGAATTGGAAATCTATAACACCACCTTCCTTCCTCCTGTGGATCGAGGAGATGATGAAATTATTACCGTTGGAGAAGATTAGATACACTAGATCTGGGTCATTATCTAAATGTAATCTCACATGGTCTCCATCTATGAATCATGTCACGAATTTGACGTTCATCTGACATAAACGGGCCTGGGTGGTCTATGGTTGGCTCTTGGGCCAGCGGCAGTGCCAGGACCCAATTATGTACTTTTATTTATATATATGTGAGTATGGCCATCATTGTAGAGCCTAATACTGGTAGTACTATATGTTGTATAACACAATTTGTATAGTGCCTCTTATGTGTTTTTCTTTTCTTTTCTTTTTTTCCCTCTCTCCCTTCCCTTTGTTTTTGTTTTGTCTTTTTTGTACAAAATACAAAATAATAATCTTCACTCATACTGTATATGTCTGTAAATACATTCTATACGCAGACATACAGTACAGTACAGACACACCCTGTGAAGGCTTTGGCCTCCAGCCATGCTGTTTAAAAACAAGATGGTATACTGCAGCCTACTGTAGATGCCAGTTTTTTGGCTTTTTGCCTCCCGGGTCAGGTTCGTATCAGATCCGCTCACTGTGAGGATGGCACTTGTTTTGATGTAGCTAACTTTCTTGTTTATCCCATTAAGACCTGAAGAAGCATCTGTGTCACTTTTTCATTTGAGCTAAAAAGTATTATTTTACACTTTGGCTATTCAAAAATAGCAGATATACAAGCTCGTAGCGCGGCACCGAGTGCCGCGCTGCGAGCTTGTAGATCTGCTATTTTTGAAAAATCGAGAAAATGTGTGCAAATTAATATATTTATATTCTTTTAAGGCGAACATTTTGAACTCAAATCTCTGCTTCTGGTGGGTCCCTGGGACAACATATTTTGAGATGGGGGTCCGCGGCCAAATACATATAATTTTGGGGGTCCTTGACATGAAAAAGTTTGAGCACCACTGATATAGAAACATAGGGTTTTTCAGAAAACCGTTGGGATTTAGAAGACATTTTGTAGAAATCCGCTTCGGGTCTTAATAGGTTATTGGAGCTTTCCAGTGAGTTTACCACCAACTTCTGCTTGAGTGAGATTTCATACAACATTGTCTGCTTTCAAAAACAAAAGCTTGGGAAATTGGCAACGAGATCAAAGAGGAGAAAGTCTGTGATTCGGAGAGAGCTGCGTTCTATGCTTGAGAGATTTTCCGCACAAGTCTTTTCATTTTCCCTGGAAGCGACATCAAATCCTATTCAGCCAGGCCAAACGTATTTCTTTGGATTTTCATCCAAACAGGAACTTGGAAGGAGCCCCAGTCGTAACCCCGCGACAGAGTTTTGTTGGCCAGACGCCAAAGAGTATTAAGGTAGAAAATAATAATCTTCTCATCAAAAATTAGATGCATTGTTTTGGACCCCAGATGGCTCCAAACTCATACTTCACTGGTTCTCTGGCGTTGGCAATTATTTTTATGTATTTTTTATTCCTCCGGTCTGTTGTGTCTTTTGGGGGTTTAAGGCTTTAGGCTGGTTTAGTTGGCGATTAATTCATGAGACGTCCGTGTTTGGACACAACCCTCTCCGGTGAGATGTACTGCCTGTGAGGTTTACGGGGAAACTATCGGAGAGGAAGAGAGGACAAGTCTGACGTGCTCGCTCCACCTGTGATTAAGCCATTAAGACCGGGAACGCATCTGTGTGTTCATTTCTTTGGGCTATTCAAAAATAGCAGATGTACAAGCTCGTAGCGCGGCACTCGGTGCCGCGCTACGAGCTTGTACATCTGCTATTTTCTTATTTATTTTTAAGTGAACATTCTGAACACAAATCTTTGCTTCTGACTTTTTCTTTTTCTAAACGTATGTTGCTATAATATCAGTGGTTCTCAATGATATGATATGTATTTGTCCGCAAACCCCCTCCATCTCAAAATATGTTGCAGGGACCGCCAGAAGCAAATATTTGAGTTAAAAATGTATACATACTGTATATATATATATTCAAAGATTTGCACACATTTTCACAATACTTTTTTCAAAAATAGCAGATGCACAAGCTCATGGCGCGGCACTCGGTGCCGCGCCATGAGCTTGTGTATCTGCTATTTTTGAATAGCCAAAGAAATCTAAAAATGACACAGGTGCGTTCCCGGTCTTAATGGGTTAACGAGTTCATGATATTTATTAAACGATGTCCTTTGAGAAGAGTGACTAACGAGCGGGACATATTAACTTGCGGTGCCTCCTCCATTACTCCTCGAGCATTTGATCGTAACGTTATATTTTATATATTTTTTTCCCACCTGCAGGCAGCAGCCGCCAACGGGCAACTTTTCAAGTTTATAGAGGGGGCCTGTATGTGGACAGCAGGTGTCTGGGAAGAATTCCGCAGGCCTGACGGATAGTGCGCGGCACAAATTTGTTTCAGAAATATATTTGACACTCCATGAACTGAAGAATCTGTATCTTGTGTAGACCACGCTCGGCCGTGGCCATAAATTGTGTTTCGTGAGCCGACCCCCAAGCTCCATTACCCCCCCCCCCCCGGTAGAAAACCATCTCTTGGAAAGAGTTGTCACCTTGGAGACCAATCTGTCCTCACTATTGACTGACAGCATTCCCTCCCCCCCCTCTATTTGTCTGTATATCAGTCTGCCTCTCTCTCTCTCTCTCTCTCTCTCTCTCTCTCTCTCTCTCTCTCTCTCTCTCTCTCTCTCTCTCTCTCTCTCTCTCTCTCTCTCTCTCTCTCTCTCTCTCTCTCTCTCTCTCTCTCTCTCTCTCTCTCTCTCTCTCTCTCTCCAATCTGTTCAACTGGCCCCCAGCGAGCTGTTCTGATTTTCAATCTATTCCAGGGGGCAGAACCTCTGCCTTGGGCCGTCCGCTGCAAGGGGGAATTGGAGGCTGATGGCATCAGGGCCTCATCCTGTTAGACTCGTGTTTGTTTGCATACAGTGGGAGTCTGAAGTCACTGAATCTCATCCACAGTTCCACCCCCACCATCAGTGGTGGGAAAAGTACTCCGATGTCTCACTTAAGTAAAAGTACCAATACTCCAATAGTATGTAAATACTCTGTTACAAGTAAAAGTCCAGAATTAAAAATTTACTTGAGTAAAAGTACCAAAATATTGTCATCAATATATATTTAAAGTACCAAAAGTAAAAGTACTAAAATGTTTGAAAATAGCAGATCTACAAGCTCACAACGCGTCGCATCGCGACGCGTTGTGAGCTTGTAGATCGGCTATTTTCAAATAGCCTAGGTAAAAAATAGGGCTGAAGTGGTTAATGTATGTTTCATAATATCATGATTTATATCTGCAAAGTAACTAGTAACTAAAGTTTTACAATAATTGTAGTGGAATAAAAGTACAATATTTGCCTCTGAGATGTAGTGGAGTAGAAGTAAAAGTATAGAAAATGGGAAGTACTCCAGTAAAGTAAAAAGTCTTCAAAAGTGTACTTAAGAACAGTACTTGAGTAAATGTACTTAGTTACTTTACACCACTGCCCACCATGCTATACATTACACCCCCCCCCCCCCCCTGTTTTTATTTACAGTAGAGCCAATAGGCTCTATATGCACAGCAGCCATAATGGAATGAAAGTGGGCCTCTTCCTTACTTCCTTCACAGGTGTTACCAATTATCCTAATTAAGGCTCTGTTCCATTTAGTGTATTAGCGCAGTGGTTCTCAAACGCTTTAAATTTCAATGACCCCCCCATTACTCTGAGAGTGTTCAAATGGAACCAAATGGACCCTTTGGCTGCAGTTGTACGCTCTCAGAGTTACACATCCGTAAGGGGACATTTGGAACCCCCTCAAAGAACCATGAGGGTACCTGGACCACACTTTTGAGACCCACTGGTGTAGCAAGAGAGCCAACATGCACAATATCAGCACCCTGACTCTGTTTGACCAGAATGGAACGGAGCCTTCATTAGCCTTCATTCATTATCATTGGTAACACCTGTGAAGGGGCCCAATTTCTTTCCAATATGGCTGCTGTGCATAGGGCGTATTTTTATTTATCGCTGCACCTGTGATTAAGCCATTAAGACCGGGAACGCATCTGTGTGTTCATTTTAAGATTTCTTTGGGCTATTCAAAAATAGCAGATCTGCAAGCTCGTACCGCGGCACCGAGTGCCGCGCTACGAGCTTGCAGATCTGCTATTTTTTGAAAAATCGTGAAAATGGGTGCAAATCTTTGAATGTATATATATTTTTAAAGTGAACATTTTGAACTCAAATCTTTGCTTCTGAATCCTAATAGTTGTTTTTTTTTTTTGGGGGGGGGGGCGTATGTTGCTATTGAGGGGATTCCAGGGGGTACCCAGCTAAATGTGTTAATATAGCATCACAATAATTATGACCTTTTATACTTTGGCTATTCAAAAATAGCAGATCTACAAGCTCATAGCGCGGCACCGACTGCCGCGCGATGAGCTTGTAGATCTGCTATTTTTGAAAAATCGTGAACATTTGTGCAAACCTTTGAATATATATATATATATTTTTAATCAAACATTTGTTGCTCAAATCTTTGCTTCTGGGGGTCCCTGGAACAAAATATTTGAGATGGGGGTCCGCGGCCAGATACATATCATTTTGGGGGTCCTTGACATGAAAAAGTTTGAGAACCGCACTGACGCTCAGCCAAGCCGGATGCGGTGATAGACAGGTACTTCACCCCTGCACCATCCGAGTGCCTTATATACTCTTCTATGTTCTTCTGTACATGAAACTCTAGCAAATCCCCAGCTGCGTTGCACACAGAACTGTCCGTGAACTCTTGTGCACTCGTGACTCATCCTCTCCATCTTCCTCCGGCTCAGTGAAGGGTGCCCGGCCAGATGCCATGTGAACGCCACAGTGACTCTTGCTGCGTTATGAGCATCCCGCGACCACACCGCCCAATTACCAGACCGCCTGTTTGAATTTCCCAAGCCAGTCTATGCCCTGTGTGTGTGTACACACTGTACAGTCCTGAGTGTTAATTTAACATGAGAGTGACCGAAATAGACCCCAGCATGGGTCCCGCTTGGTTCCATTTGCACACTCACCCTGTGTGTGTGTGTGTGTGTGTGTGTGTGTGTGTGTGTGCGTGCGTGTGCGTGTGCGTGTGCGTGTGCGTGTGTGTGCGCGTGCGTGTGCGTGTGTGCGTGCGCGCGCAACGAGGACTAAATATACATCTGCATACACTGGACATACAATTAAAGATGACCACTTCTATCTCTGGGTTCATTTAACGGGGTCCATTTCAATTTTTTGCAGTTTAGGTAATGTCAGAGTAGTTAGCCACTTAATCGGCCAGTCTCTGTGTCATGTAGGCCTATATGACGCCCCAGAGAAGTAAACAAATAGGTTTATAGCTCTCATTAGGACTATTTCCGCATTGGCAGAGCCTGAAGAAGTCAGCGGTTAATGATGTGTGTGTCACGGGGTAATTAATCAGATAAAAAGCCTAAAGTCAACAAACCCTGAGAGTTCATGCTGAGAATGTTAGTGGAAGAGTTAACCACTTAAAAGCCCTATATAGCCTACTTCATTATGCGACGAGTAGCCGATCTACAAGCCCACGAGTAACGCATCGCGACACAACACGCTCTAGATTTATGTTTTTGTTTTTTTTTAATTGCTGGAAGATTTGGCCTATGGTGACATGCCCATAATAGGGATGCCAGGTTCAAAGTGGGTGAGAGTTAGGAGACCAAGGCAAAAACAACTAGAGCAGCAATATATAGAGAGAGAGAGTAGCTAAGAGAATACAGAGAACCTGGTAGGGAGCAGGGAGAGCGGAGGAGTTATGGAGAATTAAATTAAAGGGGGGAAAACTCTAATGCCCCCTGAGCTTCTCCTTTTTTAACCCATTAAGGCAGGGGTCTTCAACAGGGGGTCCTCAGAGTCGCTACAGGGGGTCCGCCAAATCTTTGTGTGGTATGATTTTTTTTTTTACATTATCCACTTGAACCCTAACATCCCTTTTCTGAGGACAACTTTAGCCAAAAACAGCCGATCTACAAGCTCACAACGCCTCGCAGCGCGAGGCGTTGTGAGGCCAAATTGTGAGGCAAAATATTTTGTTCCAGGGACCCTCCAGAAGCAAAGATTTGAGTTACAAATGTTCGGTTGAAAAGATATACATTCAAAGATTTCCACACATTTTCACAATTTCAAAAAAAAATAGCAGATCTACAAGCTCATAGCGCGGCACTCGGTGCTGCGCTATGAGCTTGTATATCTGCTATTTTTGAATAGCCAAAGTGTAAAATAATGCTTTTTAGCTCAAATCAAAAAATGACACAGATGCTTCTCCCGGTCTTCATGGGTTAACTTGCATTATAAGATCTATCAACTCAAAGTATTGTCTGGCCGGCGCTACGATTTAGAAAGAAAACAAAAATGGAAGAGGAGGACGTTTCAAATAACGAAATGGCCTTTGGAGATGAACATGAGATGAATGTACCTATACCATCCATTTGTGAAATAGGTTGGCACTAAAGGTTCGCCAGTGTTATGAGATCGTTCCTCTGTGGCTTATAGTAGATGTGGGGAGATTACAAACGGAATCCGTCGTAATTGGGTCCACAGGGCACAAGTCTTAGAGAAAATGACCTTCTGAGAAAGCCCAAAAAAAAAAAACAAGTTGATTGGGCATGTGCGAAGGGGAAGAAGAACACATGTTTACAAGAACATCTAGAGTCCACGTTTCACAGGTTCGACAAATGAGGTTTCTCCTCCGGCGACGATAATACCCGCCGAGGGTCCTTCCCTCGCATGTCTTATCCAACAGCGCGTTCGCCTTATAGCCGACGGAGATCGCATCTCCGTACCATATCTCCTTGCTGCCTGCCATGAATGATACGTCGTCTTTCCGGTGCGCCATCAGTACCTACCTAAACTACTGCTCCACCTCCAAGATCCTGCTGCTGGTTCCCGGCTGCGCTCTGAACATCTGCATCCTGCTGTCGCTGCTGTCCTGCATGCTCGGCCAGCGGCGTCGCGGCGGCATCCGGAGCAACGTGGCCGTGTTCATCCTGGGCAGCGCCAGCTGCAACCTGGTCAACCTGGCCCTGTGGCCCCTGGTCCTCCACTGGCGGAGCCGCGGCCGCTGGCCGCTGAGCGCCCGCGCGTGCGAGGTCACCGTCAGCCTCAAGCTCCTGACCAACGGCGCCTCCTTCCACTACGCGTCCTTCATCACGTTCTCCGTCTACCTGAGCGTGGTGTGCGGCTGCCGGCGCCTGGTGAACAGCAGGCTGTTCCTGGCCGTTCAGCTGCTCTCGCCGCTCCTCCCCGTGGGCTTGAAGGAGCTCAGCCAATGGCTCCTGGGAACCCGCGTGCGGCACCTGGACCCCGTCCAGCATAGCTGTTTCTCCTTCATCAATGACAAAGTCGCCAGGCTCCACGTGCTGGTGAAGACCGCCGTCTTCCTGCCGCTCAATCTGTATTTCTACGCCCACGTTTTGTACACGCTCGTCCAGAGCGCCAACCTGGTCAACAGGAGCCAGACGGTCAACGTGCATCTAGCCAAGGTGTTCAGCATCATCACCCTCATTACATTTACAGCAAATATACCAGGTGAGTATACTGTTCACTCCAGTATTACATTATTTTCTAATAATGCACCTGGGCGCTAGAATTGCAAAATGGCTAAAATAATGCATTATGTACTGTCTTTTTCACAACATTTCACAAACTATGTAATGGGATTTGAGTCATATTTAGCTCTATTAACATCAATACTATATTCATCGCTTGGGATAAGATTATATAGAGAGTGATATTAAAGCTGTAAGCCACTATAGAGGCCACAGTTTAGTGCCTCCGACAGCCATTATTAGTTACAAATATGGCAACATGAAAATCATGGACACGTCCCAATTAAAACAGTTCTTAATAGTTCTTCTTAAAAGAACAACTTCTGCAAGAAAGTTGTTCCCGGCTACCAGGAAGAACAACTTCCTCCTGACGGAGACGAGTGCCTGACTACTCAGCCAGTCAAGACGGCTGTGTACTGTACATGTTAGACGTCAACTTTCCCCAAACAAACACCTTGAGAAACAAAACGTAACTGTTAGCTCAATCTCATTGTAACTAAGTAACTAACTTTTTTTTTTTGCCAGATATAGCTACTATGTCTGTGAACTTCCTGTGTAAACTGCTAGCCCAGCCACTTAGCCTTCCAGTTCCAGCACAGATGGTTTGCGTTCAGCTGGATCACTGTATAAACAAATAATGCACCTGTGATTGATACAAGCTATGTAAGGAGTAGATTATTATGTCTGTTTTATCACGTCTACTAAGCGGAAACCAGCCGTCGGAATCAAGTAATGGGGCTAGCCGTTTTAGAAATTGTATTAAACCACTCCTTACCCACCGGGAGCATGATAAATAAACGATGGGAAAATGCAAAATCACGAATATCTGACATCAAACTATTCATTTGGTGATGTCTCATTCACGATTGATGCTTAATTTTCTTTTCTTTTTATTGCCTGGTTATATCTGCGTTCTGTGTAGACGTCCTCATGTCAAAACCACAGTTAAAATTCTGGCAAATGAATGACTCAAAATAAATGTTAGTACCTTTACAGTGAGGACATGTTTCAGACTTTTGCAACATGAAGATAATTCTGTATTGCTGTGAATTCATCATAAGATACACAAGGAAAACCACACTGTGATTATTACTCTGTATAGGAGTAACTGTCTCTATGCACTGCACATACTGTATTATTCGCGATTACTTTCGATTAATCGAATAATCGAGAAGTGTATCATCTTTTGTATACTTCATCGGACAAAGGCGTTGGGCAAAAATAGTGAAAACAACCGATCTAAAAGCTCACAACGCGTCGCAATGCGACGCGTTGTGAGCTTGTAGATCTTTGAAAGTGCACCTATAATGACATGGCCAAAATAGGGATCGAGTATTAATCAATTACTTTATAAAATAATCAAATTAGTGATTTAAAAAAAAAATAGAAAAAGTGCTCCTCGGAGCACAAGTCTCCGCCAGCAGACTTGTGTTGGGAATGTTGGGAATGTTCTAATTCTTATGTTCTAATTCTTACAAAAAATAGAACATGTTACTGTGTCATAGTAACATGACACAAGTGTCCTATCCGTCTGTATAACTGTCCTATCCGTCCTGTCTGTATAAGTGTCCTATCCGTGTCCTATCCGTCCTGTCTGTATAAGTGTCCTATCCGTCCTGTCTGTATAAGTGTCCTATCCGTGTCCTATCCGTCCTGTCTGTATAACTGTCCTATCCGTCCTGTCTGTATAAGTGTCCTATCCGTCCTGTCTGTATAAGTGTCCTATCCGTCCTGTCTATGTAAGTGTCCTATCCGTCCTGTCTGTGTAAGTGTCCTATCTGTCCTGTCTGTGTAAGTGTCCTATCCAATTGTTACAGTATCCGCCATTTCTCAGCCATTTCGTGAATATTCCTGTCTTACCTCACTTTGAAAGAGGCACAGACTCTTTCAAAGTGACACATGTATTTATAGGCCGCTATACGTCACTAGCCAATCAGATCACACTATTTCACCGTATTGTCACGTGTCACGTGAGGCTTGACCAATGTTAGCTTGGCCGAGGGGGGGGGCGGAAAGTGAAAACAATGTCTCCTGGCGGAGACAAAAAGATGTTTATTATTTTTATTATTATTATAGATAATGAATTAAATTAACTGCTGCACCCCTACTGTACTGTAGGTGCTGCATTCTCTTTGATGAAGAACCCCTCTGTGTGTGAGGAGATGGTCAGAGACTTGCTGCTGGACCTGCCTCTGGTGGCCAGCCCCGTCATCCTCCTCTGTACCAACAAGGAGCTGAGGAAACACTTTCTGATCCTGCTACGACGCAGCCAGGCGCCATAACACTATGGGCCTGAACACCACACCACAGAGAGAACACAGTTAACCCACTGGAGCAGTGGTTCCCAAACTGGGGGCAGGGGTTGCCAGATCTGCTTATTCTAATTTCCCCGCAAGATTTTATTTGAAAATAGCCGATCTACAAGCTCACAACGCGTCGCATCGCGACGCGTTGTGAGCTTGTAGATCGGCTATTTTCAAATAGCCGATGTATTATGTTAAAGTGCTCATGTGGCCCATATAGTCGCTTCTTTTGGCCTGGTTTTCCTAGACCTGGTTGCTTGTTTCTCACACAGAATCTGGCAACACTGACTGGGGGTCGGGACCCCCAGGGGGGTCCCCAAATTGTTTTTTTTGTGGGGGGCAGATGATTAGCTCCATGTGCAACATTGTTTTCTCACTCAACAGTAAACAAACCAACATAGGCCTACAGTGTAAGTGTACTGTATATAGGGTATCTATCTGCACATGTCTAAAGTTACAATTTATTGACATGTAAGACCTTTTTAACACCTAATTGGCCAAATAGCCAAATTACAAGCAGCGCGAGGCGTTGTGAGCTTGTAGTGTGGATATTTATATATTTATATATATATATATATATATATTATATATATTTTCACAATATTTATCTGTGGAACCGAGTCAAACCAAATGTAATGCCTACAATTCCAAGTGCTTGTCAGGGTGTGTGTGTATGGGGGGGGCAGTTCAAATATGATTATTTTGGGGGGTCGCGGCCTGAAAGGATTTGGGAACGCTTGCACTATAGAGCAGTGATCCTCAACCTCTGTCATGACAAGGACCCCCAAATTAATATGCATTTGGCCGCGGACAGTATATAATAATAATAATAATAATATGTGTTATGTGTATATCTATTTGTATTTTAATTAAAATCTTCCTTTTGAAACATTGAGCCCTCAGTATGATGTCAGACCAATATAATTATGGTGCATGGTCTCTATTAGGATTCAAATTCTTCTGGTCTTGACTCAGCCGTACGCCCCATTGGTCTTGGACCTCTCGGTCCTGTCCCCCCCCCCCCCCCCCAAAGTTGAAATTGCATCTGTTTGTCATGCGTGTGATTATGACTGTGTGCATCATGTGTTGCTGCAATCACAATATAATTCATCTGTCAATTCATTTATTGTTGCCCTTCAGTTGGTGGTGATCTGTTCACACTCTGAGGAGGCCACTGTTCTATTCGTGGTTATGCAGTGAGCTCTAGTGGCTGTAGGTAGTCATGTCAGTCCCATGGCATCAAGACTGACTTTTTTTCCCCCATTTCATTTAAAGGCTTTTAATCACAATTACAGAGTTAAACAAAAACTCAAATGTCCTCACTTTGCAATATCACCTTGAAATCTTCAATTGCTGCTGAACAAACTTAGGAACGCAGTTGTCAGTCCTGTTTGTTGGTTGTACGGGTCAGACATTATTTTGTAGATCAAGTGTGTCCATGTAGACTAGGGCCACAATTCTGATATTCTTGAAATAGATAAAGGTGTCCCCCCAGGGTTCCATTTCGGGACCTATTTTGTTTGCTATTTTTATAAATGACTTGGGTAAGGATGTTCAAACAAAAATACACTTCTATGCTGATGACACTGTCATTTAGTATATATGCATGTTCCCGGTCGTCCCTCCGTTGTACAGGCAGCGTTAGAGCTTCAGCCTGCATTTCATTTCATTAAAATCTGCTCTGCTGAGCTTAAAATGTTCACGGCTCAAAAGGTGCCCTCAAGTAGTTGGCTAAATGGATAGATGATAAATCTTTTTATTTACAGTACATATTGCTACTGTAGTTAGGAAACTCAAAGTGAAGATTGGCTTTTATTTTAGAAATATGACTTGCTTTACTTTCAGCAAGAAACAACTTGTTGAAGCTACTTTTATGCCTGCGATTTATTCCCGGGAAAAACTTAAAATGGAGGAGGCAGCATGCTTGAACAGTAGCAGCTACTGTTCAAGCATTTAGGGGTGTAACAATACATTTTAACAGCGATTCGATACGCATCACGATACATGGTTGACAATACGATACATGGACGATATTGGTTCATTCATGGCGATAAGATACGATATGATTCAATGATTTAAGATCAATACGGTAACTATTTAGCAAAAAAGAATAATCTGTTTCAAACATGTGGATAGCGCAGGTTTTTTAGGAGATTTTTTTTTTTATGGATATAAATAAGTAAACACAGTGAGTCTCTGACAAATATATGGACATTGTATTTGGACACACATTTGAATACACACATTTACACATTTATCGATAAACCAAGTGTAGCAATATGGAATGGAAAAGTAATTAAAACCCTTCTTTCTCTTTATTCTTCTTAAAATTGCTAAATACAACGCACAAGAAACTTAGTATCGATACAATTGATTATTTGCAAAACAATTCAATACGATTATTTGCAGTGCAAAACGATTTGATATGATACAAAGTCAAACGATACGATATTTTGCCGTTTGCATATCGATATAGTAGATCGTTGAAAATTAAAATCGTTTTTTTCGACCTCTAGTAGCTATATATAAGCCTCCTCCATGTTGCGTAGCATTCATTCAGTGCGCCACCTATCTCTATACTATCTCCCTACTTACAATTGAAAAGACCCATACCATTGCATTCTTTAGGGTTGTACATCATTGACCACTCGCAGCAGCCACAGCACTAGTTTATTTTGTTACACTGGGTAGTGGGTAAGCTTCCAGCCTCTGTACCCTTCTCTGTCCCAGCTCTGGTACCATGGCTAGTTGGCTACACTAATCCAAGTGGTTGCTTTTTAATGTACCCTAGGTTTTGACAGATCTGGGGGAAACTGAATGGTGCACCATAGGCATGGAATAATCTACAAACATATAAAGAATTCGACATATCCATTTAGTGTATGACTTTGAAAGGGGTGTAAGCAATCTTGATAGCAATAAATCAACTATATAGACTCTTTGCTCTGTAACAGGGGTCTCCCATCTCTCCAGCTCATTAGTTAAACATCAAAAACTACCACATATAGGCTCTATTGCAGCCTGACAGCGAGCCGCAGGTTTGATTCCCGAGCCCGACGGCCTTTTCTGCATATCGCTCCCTGTTTCTCTCTTGATGTTTCCTGTCACACACTCTACTGTACTATCTGAATAATATTGGCAGAAAAAGCCCCCAAAAATATCGAAATAAATAAAAAACACCATTAAAAGCACAATTAAAAACACCATTAAAAACATCAAAAACATTGACATGGCAGGCACGCCAAAGGAAAGCAGACTTGAGCCATGTGAGGCGCACATGAGCAAGGCGATAGCTGAGGGAACGCCAGCTCAGCATGGGCCCTCGCTTACTTAAAGGGATAGTTCACCCCCCAAATGACTTTTTTTCTATGATTACTCACCCTATATGGAGCCTTGAATTATTTTTAGCTTATGTCGCATTCCTAAGCAAGCCAATCATTTGATAATCTCTCAAGAACAGATTCTGCTCTGCGTTGGAATCTGTTGGGGAGGTTCGTCATAACGTGTACGCAATGGGCGTGCCTTCAGATCAGGAAGCAGGCCGCGCTTTACCCAATCAAATGTAGTGGGCGGGATTCACGTGTCTGTCGATCCTTCCCCACTCGAAACGAACCGAAACTAATTTAACAATAGCGTCCTCGGAGCAGACAAAACCACGGAAAGATATTCTCATTTTAACTTACTCTTTCATCATAGAAACAAGTGGGCTTATAACCAAAACGATCCATGTTCTCTGGGAGAAGTGGTGTTAGTGTTCCGTGTAGAAATATTGTTAGTGGGAATGAAAACATAGTCGCACCACCGGAAGTGATGCGCTGAAGGCAGACCAAAACCCCGGTTTCCTTGCGCACGTGTGCTACGTTTTCTTCCTCCCAGAGCCAACTGACATAGTGTCAAACAGCAGAGGTCGCTGTTTTTCCTTTTCAGTTGGCTCTGGGTTCCCAGATTGATCATTTGATGATCGGTGGACCAGGAGACTCAAAAGAGTCTCCATTGAGTCTCATGCCGAAGACTCCACCGGTCGTCAAATTATTGGCTTAGGAATCCGACAAAAACTAAACATTCTCCATGAATTCAAGGCTTCATGGGCAGTGCAATTGATAGAAATAAGTAGTTTTTTTGGGTGAACTAAAGGGATATTTCTCTATGTTTTGGGTCATTTTAACGTCTACTCAGGCTTTTGTGAGACAGTTTTTAAGTTGCTTGATTCAGTATTTAGATATTTGATGATCATTTTATCAGACACATTCCCTTCCTATACAAACCCATTGTAACTTCAAACTCCATTTTAACCATAGGCGTTCTTGGTTCTGGTGACTCATATTGTCCTTCTAATACATGAGGGGGCTGTGTTCTTCCAATATTTTTTTTTTCATTTATCTAATTTGATTATTATTGTTTCATTTTACAAAAAAATATTTTAAAAATAATGAAAACAGTAATTGAAAAAACAGGACCCCCTCACATATAAGAAGGCCAATACTGTATCAGTCACCATGAACCAATATTTTCAATGAATCAGTAACATGGTAAAAATGGACCCTGATGAAGACCTTTAGGTTGATACGCGTTGGTCATACATTGTTGCCTTGCTCAAAATAAATCCTTAATATTTTTTCAACAAAGACGGAGTGCCTTGGGTTTCTTTTCTTAGCAAGTCTGCAATCCACATGCACCATTTGGGAGTTAAAGGTAGGGTAAGTGATTTACTTTGGTTGAAATAAGTGTTAAATAGCTCTATATTCTGATAGTACTCATTGCTATAGAGTGTTTGTTCAGTAAAAGGAGTCTCCCATGTGTCTCCAGCTCTTAATTAAATAGAACATGCCTTTTCAGTGTTCTCTCCTGATTGGCTTAAATGTTGTCACCTACCTGAAAATGTATTTATATTCTGTTTACTAAAGAGCTGGAGAGACCCCTGTGGACGAACAAATGCTCTGAAGCAATGATTACTATCAGAATATAGTACTTTAACCTTTTAACTAAAACATATATATATCACTTACCCTACCTTTAAGCAGTACTTGTTTTAAACAGTTTTTTGGTCATGGTTAAAATGAAGTTTGAAGTTACAATGGATTTATATAGACCCCTTAACAGACGACGTCACACTGATAAGAACCAGTATGCGCGCAACCAGTATGCGCGCAATTAAACCCATTCTGTCAGGTCTCGCTAGGACGCGCCTCACTAGCCAACACACAAGAGGGGGTCGGGGTGTGCTGAAACCAGCGCACCCCGAAACAACAGGTTGGGAATTGATTGCGTGAAACAATCACCTGTGTGTCCAGTCTCAATGTTAGTAAATAAACAAATAATTGGTCTATAGAAAGGGGGCATGTCTGATTAAATGAATATCAACTATCTAAATACTGAATCAAGCAACTTAAAATCTGTCTGGGGTGCTCACAAAAGCCTGAGCAGACATTAACATTACCCCAAGCATGTTTGAAAGTGAAATATCCCTTTAATAAAAAGTGTCAGGATATCAATTTTATCCAGTCAGGAGAGAGAACAGGATACAGATTAAACAAGTGAAGTGATGAAACATACAAATGAAAATAAATGAGCACATAAAATTGGACATAATAATCAACAGGAATATACATTTATAGACATCAATATTAAATATATGAATCAGAAGACAGAGAATATTCAAAAAATATTCAAAGAACTAAAACAGATAGACCAGAAATTAAGACCTGGAACGCCTCTGTCACTTTAGATTTCTTTGGCTATTCAAAAATAGCAGATCTACAAGCTCATAGCGCACCACCGAGTGCCGCGCTATGAGCTTGTAGATCTGCTATTTTTGAAAATTCTTGAAAAAAAAATGTTTTAGATTTATTTCCAAAAACTGATTTTTTTTTTAATCGGCCTCAGGTCTTGATGGGTTAATTAAAGCAGTTACAGTCTGGAACAAAAGTGTTGGAAACCATTGCCCTATATTGACCCAAAGAGCTGGAGAGGTGGGTTGACCCCTGTTACAATAAACATTCTATAGCAGTGGTCCTCAAATGTTTTCATGACATATGCAGTATGGTCCATCCATTATAGAGCTACTGTAGCAGAGAAGTTAGGTATACATTAACAGCCATTACTATCTTTTTAATTAATAACTGTGAGGACAGTGAGGAACTTAATGGTTTCACCGAAGTTACATTGTTAAACTATGACAGAAGAGTTGATACCAGGCATCAAAACACACCAGATGGAGAATTCAAAATAGATGTCCAATAGGACTGCACAGCAGCCATATTATCACTTCCTTCACAGGTGTTACCAATGATACTAATGAAGGCTCTGTTCCATTTAGTCTAGCACAGTGGTTTCCACGACCCCCATAACTCTGAGAGTGAACAAATGGAACCAAATGGACCCTTACGGGTCCATTTGGTTCCATTTGTACACTCTCAGAGTTACACACCCGTAAGGGGCCATTTAGAAGCCCATGAGGGTCCCTGGACCCCAACTGTAGAGTGTTTCCAGTGAGCCAACATGCACAATATCAGCACCCTGACTCTGTTTGACCAGAATGGAACAGAGCCTTCATTAGTATCATTGGTAACACCTGTGAATGTCTTCATAATATGGCTGCTGTGAATAGAGCCTATCTTGAGCTCAGCAATGCTGCTCATACAGCAGGGGGCAGTGTCTGCTCACATTTGAGACCATCACAAACGGTAAATCCTGAATTACTTGAGTAACATACATTAATCTCACTGATAGATTCAGGGAGAGGGACTGCAGTTCTGGATAATGAATATTTATCTTTATGAGGTTTTTCCACCGAATGACATATAAAGTCCCAGCACATACTGTACAAGCTATTGTATTCCCTGCAGCACATGTCCCCATAATGTCCCCATACCTCCAGCGAGCTGCAGGTCACCCACAGCATGGAGCAGAGGGAGTGTGACCTCTAACCTCGGTGATTTCCCCCGAGTTCATGCAGCACATACAGCCACATATAGAAAATGGTAATTACTGACGGCCGCGCGGCTGCCTACATATTATGTTAACGAGATGAACTACAATTAACATATTACTCACATAGACCTATGGCTTGTGCACCGAATGACTTGCTGCAGTGCAGCACTGGTGCTATTGTGATAATGAGCAAAGGGATGTGAATACTGGTACCATATGTTGACCACTGTGTGTGTGTGGGGGGGGGGGGGGGGGGGGGGGGTTTGCACCAGGGGTGGAAAGTAACTAAGTACATTTACTCACTACATTTACTTACTTTCTTGAGTATACATTTTTTTGATACTTCCCATTTCTACTCCACTGCATCTCAGGGGAAAACATTGTAGTTTTTACTCCACTGCAATTATTTGGAAACTTTAGTTACGAGTTACTTTTTTTTATACTTTGGCTATCCAAAAATTGTCAATCTGCAAGCTCGCAACTCGTCACGTTGTATTATGAGCTTTTAGATGATATATGAAATGAGACATTCTGCATAATGACTAGGCTGCTGTAAGTATTGTGTTGATGCCCATACTTTTGTACTTTTATTCAAGTAATGAATGTAGACCTTTTTTGCTTGTAACAGAGTAGCTCTACATTGTGGTACCGGTACTTTTACTTAAAGGAGAATTCCGTTCATTTTAAGTGTTATGTTTGATGTGCGTCAAATCACTTACCAACGTAGAAATGAAAATCGCGTGACTCCACAGATCCCCCTATCGACCCCCACCGTTGGCATGATAGTAGGATTGTGGATAGCCCAAATTCGCCTATTTTAACAAATGCAAAGTCTGTTTGTTTGCTTCTAGTACTCATTGTTGAGTCCCATGATAATGTAACAGGCGCTAAAACTCCGAGAAGCTAACGGCTAATAACAGAACGAGCTAATGCTGGTTGCCGGTTTCTCTCCCGACCTGGCAACCTGGGGCTGCCATGCAGAGAGATAAGCAGCCCCAGCATTAGCTCGTTCTGTTATTAGCCGTTAGCTTCTCTGAGTTTTAGCGCCTGTTACATTATCATGGGACTCAACAATGAGTACTAGAAGCAAAAAAACAGACTTTGCATTTGTTAAAATAGGCCAATTTGGGCTATCCACAATCCTACTATCATGCCAACGGTGGGGGTCGATAGGGGGATCTGTGGAGTCACGCGATTTTCATTTCTACGTTGGTAAGTGATTTGACGCACATCAAACATAACAGTTAAAATGAACGGAATTCTCCTTTAAGTAACACATTTGAGCACTTCTTCCATCACTGGTTTGTGCCATCGTTAGAGCGGCAGAAATGAAAATGTCATCGTGGGCCAAAGGAGTTCAAGGAGGACATTCCAGAAACTAGCCAATACTATTTGGAGTCGGTCCAATGGTAGTTTGTTTTTTATTATTGATGTTAAGCAAAAAAACACAAAAGAAACACATGGTTACATATGGTTCCATTATGTTTCAATGTCATTTTGCTCATGAAAACAGTTCCCATAAAAAAAGCTGAGTTTGCAGCAGTGGTGCCCACTGCACAGTACCTCACACAACCTGGGTCTATATGAGCCACATGCAGTGTTGAAGTGTCTGAAAACTATTTCTCTCCGGTGTGTGTAGAGCAGGGGTCTTCAACGTTTTCAGCCCAAGGACCCCTTAGCTGAGAGAGAGATGAAGCAGGGACCCCCTCTACATTGTATAAAATTGTGTTTCAGATTCTACTTTTTTTGTTTACGTTTACTGTTCTTTTTTCCCTCTACACCAAACACCTCTTTGCCAAAAATAGCCGATCTACAAGCTCACAACGCCTCGCAGCGCGAGGCGTTGTGAGCTCGTAGATCGGCTATTTTTGGCTAAAGTTCACCTCAGAAAAAGGGATGCTAGGATTCAAATGGTTAAGGTAAAAAAAAAAAATCATCATGCGTGTGTGCGCACGTGCGTGCGTGTGTGTGCGTGTGTTCGTTGCCTGTGTGCTTGTCCGCACGTGCACATGCAAGTGTGTCAATGTCCCCCATTAATAATACCAAGACATATTTAGGTGGAGAAACCAATTTGAATACATGAAAACTGCATTATGTGAGATGACAACATTGCGGCGTATAATGTCACAACTAACGATATTTTCCATCAACCTCGAATTATGGACACAATCTAACGTAATTGTGTGAAATTTCTCTCCAGTTGGGCATTATGTAAGATCTTTCCTCGAATCAAAGAACCATTTCAGTTTCGTCTGCAGCAAGTGTCTTCAGTTGCCTAGCAACTCCAGCCCAGTGCGGGCTAACTTGGTGATGCTGTCTGCTGTGTGGAGGTAAATCGGGGGGCAATCTCATTTCAAAATAGGTTGCACATTGACTCGGGTCAAACTTTGCTCACTGCTATAGGATGGCTTAACCAATTTGGGCGGAAGTCTCGTCGCGCCGCTTGACTGTGATAACAGCATTTGGCTCCTGAAAGTAAGTTTACAGACAAGCAATTAAAGATAAACTCACAAGACCCTTTTTTTCCCCAAGGACGAGAAGTCACATGTCAACCACCGTCCATAAAGTAAGGTGTACAGCTAGCTGTTGAGAACATTATTCAACTACTTAAAAGCTCTACGAAAATGGTGAAATTCACCACGCCTGCCACCTGTGCTGTGGGTGCATTTTCAAGTCCTAAGGCAAGCTCTGTTCAAAGCGTAGAAATGTGCTTTGTGAATTGTAGCCATGTCCCTACCCAGTGGTATGTAGGCTATAATTGCAGTGTTGGCTCTTAGATCCACACGTGAAACCTAAATGCCTATAGCAATTTCTTCTTCCTCTCTAGGTTTCCTGTTCCTTGTCCGATACGCCTCTCTAAAACAATTCCACATTGCCTTCAGCAAATCAACCACTCTTTCGTGCAGCCCCCTCTATTCCTGTATTCATTAAACTTTTATGCCTGATTTTTACTTTGATAGCATAATGCATATTGCATGTCAAGCTGGTGGAAGCAGGTAGCATCACAGAGGCTGAAAAGACTGAAAATGAGTCCGTGTCCTTTATACCGGGGCTTTGTAGACCTGTAATATGCATCTGCCATTTCCTCACACCCTGACAGACATGTCCCTGCAAGTTATGAAACACTATGACAGCAGGGAGAATAGGCATTTTATTGTATTGTTAAAGTTCATCCATCACGCTATTATGACTGCCTTATCGGATATGCTTTTTGAATTGCCATAGGCTGTCGTGTTTCCCATACCTGCCGCTGTTGACAGGGTGCATTTTCAATGCATGCGCAATCGGTGATGTGCCTTCGCATAGTTCATATGACGCACGAGCAGCCCTACATTCAGACAGACGGGAAATCCAATCTCTTCATTCCACTCTCAAATGTTCAGCTTCTCATCTATTGATTTCTAATCAGAGAGTAAAAATTGGAATTTCACGGGTAAGGATCCGTCTCACAAAACCAGTGATGGCCTCTAAGATATGCTTTTCTGTTCCGACGCGTAGCAGACGCCGCCGCCCGCTCACAGCGGCCCTCGGCTTAACCCCTCTTCAACGAGGTTAAGCATGGTTCTGCAGTAGCTACTGACAGATCAGAGTCGGCCAGGCAAAGACACATTCACTTAAATGCATCAAACGCGTAATCATCACAATAGACATTGCACATCGTAAAAAGCATTAAATGAGAGTTGGGTGCTGCGTTCCCTGGCGTTTCAGTTAATCAAGGCTCCTGTCGACGCGCAACAAGCTCTAGGACTTGCTTAGTAGTTCAGCAGCACAAATGATTTACAGCCAATTTAATGTCTGACAATTAGATAGAATACGGCGGTGTTCTACGACGAGCGTCTGAGCCTCGATCGGCCTGACATTGTTAAGTAATTTGATGCTGTTGTACACAGTGGGAATAGTCACAGCTTCTGTCTTTACTACGCCTCACCCACCCCCCTCATCAACCCGCCTACGCTGTCTCTCTCACTCTCCTCTTTCTCTCTCTCTCTCTCTCTCTCTCTCTCCTCTGTCTTTTTCTCTGATGCATTTGCAGGACTCTCTCCTTCGAGCCCCGGAAAAGAAATCACTTTGTCACATACAGCGACGCATCATTTCACATGCTAAATTTTTAAAAACTGGAACTGCAAAATCCTCTCTGAGCATGCAATATCCATTAGAGGGAAAATTATTCATATGATTCTCCTGCATTATTTAGGTGTTGATGAAGAGAAATAGCGTATGCGCCCCCCCCCCCCCCCCCCCTGCACTCTATCACCAATTGTTACCCCCCCCCCCCCCGCCCGCCCCCAAACACACACACACACACACACACACACACACACACACACACACACACACACACACACACACACACACAGAGTGGTGTGGATTCATTGGAAGACGTGGCGGTAAATGGGATTTAAAGTGGCCGTCATTCAGGCAGCACCTTCTGGAACATCTGTGGAGGACCTGAGGGGTCATCGAGACGTGCCCTAGCAGCACGGTTTTATTATTCTTGGTTCATATTATGGATTATCGTGGCTCTCTGAAGTGTGTTTTTAGGGCAGAGCAGACATGCACATAGTCTCATATGTATCATTATGTCCATTATGCTCGAAACGCGTCTTGTGGATCTGTTACTTTTGCTACTTCTGTCTGACGCTAGGCATTCAATTACGAAAAAATACAAAAAAGTTAGAATATGGAGATAGGAGGTTTTCAAATCAAATCATACTTTCTTTATATAGCATGTTTACAACACCTGACCAAAGTGCTGTAAAAAAAAAACAATTGAAAGCATCACAGCAAAAGAAAAACATCGAAACAATTCAACAAAAACAATTCAAAGCATCAACACTAAAGAAAAGCATCAACAGATAAAATGCATTAACAACATAGCAAAAATGTGCAAAGTTAAAAACAAACTCAAATGCAATTAAAAGCCAGGGAAGAACAGATGGGGTTTAAGAAGGGCTTTGAAAACCCAATCCCGCGTGCCCGGCAGCAAGGATATGCATAACAGTGGATAATATGCACAACTGTACCAGAAACCTGCACCTGACCTCTTTCCTCTCCGGCCCGGTCTGCTGTACACGCCACTAAGTGCAGTGTTCTCAAACTTTTCTTTCTTTCTTTCTTTTGCCTTTATTTATTCAGGGAAACCCATTGAGAGCAAGCTCTCTTTTTCAAGGACGCCCTGATAACAAATAAAGCATTAATTTAACAATAAAGCAAAAAAGAAAAGCAGAAGCATAAAACAACATTAAAATAATCGCAAAAGGCGGTGAATCAGACAATACAGTGAGGACATGGATAACAACGAGATATAAAAATCAGATGCAAATAAACAGTGTTACATGAAACAGGTGCAGTCACTATGTAGTGTGTCCTCAAGAAGCACCCTGAATGTCTCTATTGTGACCAATCGCACCAGTTTCAGAGAGTCCTGAAGTTTGTTCCATTCGTGTGGAGCATAATACATGAATGCAGTTTTTCCTTGTTCACTGCTCTTACGTGGACTGGTATATCTAATGTGTGTTTGTGAACGTGTTGAGTGACCAGTAACCATTGGTTCCAAAAGCGAGGATAGGTATAAAGGAAGTTTACCACAGAAGGCCTTATAAATACATAAAATACAATGTTGCTCTCTACGAACTGCGAGAGATGGCCAACCCACTTTATCATATAAAGTACGGTACAGTGATGGGTGAGATAATCATCGCCAGTAATAAAACGCAAAGCACTGTGGTAGACTGCAACCAGAGGCTTCAGTGTGAAGAGTGAAGCATTGATAATACAGTGAATCCCCATAATCAAGTACAGACACTATTACAGATTGAACAATAGTCTTTCTGCTGGTAAAAGAAAAACAGGACCTGTTTCTGTAAAGGAAGCCAATTTGACCTCTTAATTTTTTGATTAGGTTCTCCACATGAACCTTAAATGAGAGTTTGGCATCTAGCCAAATGCCCAGGTATTTATAAGATGTGACCAGCTCAATTTGTTCGCCTTTAAGAGTGTAAATACCAGTAAAGGGATTGATATTATTCTCATATCGAGGGCCCACCAAATTAAAGCAGCACTTATAACTTTCCTCTTCAACCCTGGATTTGAACGCGGCGTCATGCATACGTATGCTGAAATGTTTACCATTGAGCTACTAGAGCCTGCCTGCTTGCTCAGGGGATGAATTGAATTTTGACCATCAGGTCAAAATTCATGTCAGATCCTGTGTCTAGGTGAGACATGACCTTTGACACGATCTAAATGTCTCAATAGAAGAGCAGGGGGGAAAAAATGCAACCAGCGAAATTGTATAAGTTATATTGTATTGACATACACAGTGGTTCTGAATCTTTTTCATGCCAAGGACCCCTAAAATGATATGTATTTAATACTTTTTTTCCAGGGGCCCCCAGAAGCAAAGATTTTAGTTACAAATGTTCGCATGAAAATATATATATATTCAAAGGTTTGCACACATTTTCACGATTTTTCAAAAATAGCAGATCTACAAGCTCATAGCGCGGCACTCGGTGCCGCGCTATGAGCTTGTAGATCTGCTATTTTTGAATAGCCAAAGTATGAAAGGTTAAAATTATTGTGATGCTATATTAACACATTTTGCTGGGGACCCCCTGGTACCCCCCAAGGACCCCTGGGGGTCCCCGGACCCCACTTTGAGAACCAATGCTCTACCATACAGGTAGGACAAAATAAAAATGTATCCTTTAAAAAAAATGATACATAGTGAGGCTTTAATATGAGTTTGGTGGCGGACGAAGATATTCCAAATGTTTCAAAAATGTTCATGATGTTTTGAATAGCTGATGTACTGTATACATGCAGGTTAAAGTGGTTAAACAGATTTTGATGCTATATTAAGTCATTTTGCAGCGGACCCCCTGGAACCCCCTCAAGGACCCCTGGGGGGAGTCTCCAAACCCTACTTTGAGAACCACTGACTTAGAAGAGCATGAAATATAACATAAAACCACAGTCACAGGGGTGTCATTTTGGAACAATATCTCAGACCATGAAATGCATATTTACTCTATGATTACTCTAACAGCAGCTGGCAAAATAAAAGCGCAATAGTATCGAGTGTCAAGTGTGAATTGTGTCAAGTATAAACTGTCGTACAGTGTTATAGGCGAGGGCGGTTTATGTGTGTGTGTGTGTGTGTGTGTGTGTGTGTGTGTGTGTGTGTGTGTGTCGTGTGTCGTGTGTGTGTGTGTGTGTGTGTGTGTGTGTGTGTGTGTGTGTGTGTGTGTGACCCAGAGACTGGGTTGGTGTGTGTGTATGTCTACCTGCAACATTATTATACTTGTATGAACCAAATGTCCCCACAAGTATAGTAGAATATGAGAAATAGACATGGTCCTCTGTATTATTACTAAAAATATATATTTTTAGAGATAGGTTGACAATTAGAAAGATTCAGGTTGGGTTTAGGGTTAGGGTTAGACATTAGAACTAGAAGAGGTTTAGGGATTATGGATATTAGAGTTATTCGTGATTCACACTTGATTCAGCGTCGTGGGCTTGTAGATCAGCAATTGTTCGGCTTATAGGCTTATGGCTAAAAATGGCAATACATTTAAAAAATGGCGTTCATTCATAAAATCCCGTCTTGAAATGTTGATGTCCTAACAATTATGTTTGTGTGTGTGTGTGTGTGTGTGTGTGTGTGTGTGTGTGTGTGTGTGTGTGCGTGTGCGTGTGCGTGTGTGCGTGTGTGTGTGTGTGTGTGTGTGTGTGTGTGTGCGTGTGTGTGTGTGTGTAGTAGCAGTAGTAGTGTGTTCTGGCCCGCGTTGTGGAGCTTTGTTGTGCCTTTCAAGCGCGGCAGATGGACACTTTGCAGGAGGGAGAGCGAGGCTTCTGCTCTCGGCGGAGACGGAGAGCTACAAGTCTGCGCGCACGTGTCCCCCGCCTCACGCCGGGCTCCTGATACCACAGCGTTTCAGGGTGATAAATGGGTGTGCGAAAGGCAACGGCTAATCAACTCCACGGTTCGGCGGTTTCGGTCATCGGCGTCGTCTGCTGTTGCTTAGGTAATCGCTTGTTTTCGAGTAATTATTTGTTTCAATTTGGCCGTCGTAGCAACCCAATTATGTTTTTCCCTTTCAAGAAAAATCTTAATAAACAGAGTTTGTTATGATCTTGGCTTTGAGCATACATGCCATGCGTGGCGTGGCGTGCTGTGCTGAACTGTGGGGGGGTGTGGGGGGGGGGGGGGGGGGGCTTTGCCTATTTATATCCTGTACTGTACTGTACATTAATTAGTGCAGTGGAGGCAAATAAAGACAATAATATGACATGCAGAAACACACATTTGTGTGCAGCGCAATCAATTTTGTGTTTGTGCATACTGTATCTGTATCATATCTGCTTATAATGCACAGTACACTGTAAATTAGTGTGGTGCGATTAGGGGGATGCTAGCAGCTCTATAGACAGCATGCAGTACAACTGTACACTGTATGGGGAGAGGATGACCTTTTACGGCAAATAAACATTGTTGCTGATGCTGCCAGTACTTTTACTGTACTATACAGTACATGTCAGCCTTTATGGGTCACAAGCACCACTTTAATCTCAGTCTACACTTGAACTATCAGTCTCACAAACTGTTCCGTTTTTTAACTAAAAGGAGGCAATGGTCACTGCTTAAGCTCATCAATGCTCCTTTAACATGCGAGACATTTTTAGGCGATGCATACATTGTGCCAGTGGTGGAAAAAGTACTCACTTTTGTTTTTACTTAAGTAAAGGTACTGTATGAATACTGCAATGTAGAAATACTCCTGTTACAAGTAAAAGTCCGGAATTCTAAATTTACTTGAGTAAAACGTCAAAAGTATTGGTATCAAAATGTACTTAAAGTACCAAAAGTAGAAAGTACTCATTATGCAAAATGTACCAATTACCCAGCTTTCAAAAGGTATGCAAATATTTTGAAAATAGCCGATCTATAAGCTCACAATGCGTCGCATCGCGACGCATTGTGAGCTTGTAGATCGGCTATTTTCAAATGGCCAAATGTTATATAGGGAAGTGAAGTGGGTAATACCATATGTTTTGTAATAATAATCTAAATCTACAAAGTAACTAGTAACTAAAGTTTTCAAATAATTGTAGTGGATTAAAAGTACAATATTTGCCTCTGAGATGTAGTGGAGTAGAAGTAAAAGTACTGAAAATTGGAAATACTCCAGTAAAGTCAAAACACCTCAACCTTGTACTTAAGTACATTACTTGAGTAAATGTACTTAGTTACACCACTGCATTATGCATTAACCACGTTCTACCTGGAGTCCCTCTTTTTGGCATATCGTTATATTGTGAAATGTTCGAAAATAGCAAAAGTAGCTCACCTACAAGGTCACAATGTGTTGCCACGTGACACCATCGTACGTCAAAGTATATAGAGCTTAATTGTCATGTGGACATGTAATGGATTCACTCATTCAAAATGCAATCCAATGCTCTCTGTGATGTCATTGTGTTTTCGTTGCATGCCATACACTGTGTTGCCAGATTCTGTGAAAGAAACAAGCAACCAGGTCTTGGAAAACCAGCCCAAAAGAAGCGACTATAGGCCACACACTATGAGCACTTTAACACATATATCAGCCATTTGAAAATAGCAGATCTACAAGCTCGCAACACGTCGCAGTTGTGAGCTTGTGGATCGGCTATTTTCGAATAAAATCTTGCGGGGAAATTATAATAAAGCAAGATCCGGCAACCCTGGCTGCACGTGGCTGTATATGCCTTTATTTGATGATTTTAGCCCGGTTGTTATCCTCCTTCCCTGTCATCACATGCGTCTATTGGCATCCTCTGCCTCCATATTTTTGTTTATGTGTCTGCTTCTTGTGATTCTGCCCTCACTTTGATAAATAATTGACATGCCTTTCTCCTTTGATATGTACTTTAAAGCTTTTTCTTTTCTTTTTCACCAACCAATGTACAATTCTGCACTCATAGCACTCCTCTCCCGCTGAGATTAGAGTAGACCTGAATACAGGGAACGATTTTATAGTGAAACCCATTTTAATTCAATATTCACGGGGAATTTTATTCATATTTTATGGGGGATACTGTATTCAGTGGTTCCCAAATGGTGTGCCCAGGCAGGCACGCTGGTGTGTGCCGTAAGACAAGTCCAGGTGTATGACAACCACCATTATTACTGCAATATATACAACTATATAAAAAGATATGTATTTACTGTTTAAATGCAAATTCGTTTTCATTGCCAGTGCATCTCTCGTAATGCATCTAGCTTGGTGTCTCTCTTCACACACGCTCAAGCACACGCTCAAGCACACACACACACACACGCACGCACGCACGCACACGCACACACACACACACACACACACACACACACACACACACACACACACACACACACACACACACACACACTCTTTTCATTATCTATATGTATTATTTGCGTATGTATGGTTCAAGTGGGTTTTGCGGCTGTTATAATGTAATTTTGCAACGTTTCATAGCAATTCTTACATTATTTTGTTAATACGTATTTCATGAGTTATAGATTTAATTGTCAAATTTTATCTGGCTTTAGTGAATAAAACATTATGTTTACAGAGTGATAAGAGAGATTTTGACTTGCTCAGAAGCGTGCCTTGGGCACATGCATGTTTTACAACCACTGCTGTATATGAATGGGTACTGGCTAAATGTCCATCTTTTCTTTAAACATATAACTATATGTGGCATGCTTTCTATCGGTGCACATTGTCCTATTATACAGCATCCTGTATAAGCCATATAGAGCACACCTCATAACTTTTATTGTTATTGTTGTGGCCTGCTCACCGGAGCCTCGTTTATTGAACGCTGCAGGCACAAAGCATTTCAAAGCAAGAAATTGTCTTTGAGAAACGTATTTGCTCTGGCGAGCACTTTATTGTTAATGGCTTTGTTTGAGAGACACCGCATCCATAGACAATTTCAAAATAATTTGGAAATGGCTCTGAAATTGCTCTCATCCACCGACTTCTCTTATCTTAATATCGCGTCAAAGGTATAAAGACATCTGGAGCTAAACTCTTTTATAGGTATATTATTCAAGCTAATTACAGTACATGAGCATTGTAACATAATCACTTAGTATTGCTGGGCAAATAGCTCTGTGTGGAAAATCCATATGCATAATCCATCTGTGTACAGTTAACTGCACTGATATTAAATTGTTACCATTAAATGAAGGACAGTAATAACTAGCTTTTCAAATAAGATCCAATATACATGAATATTAATGATGTATAAATGTACAGTATATGGATGTATGTATGGATTTTGATTTAGGTATGTATGTATGTATGTATGTATGTATGTATGTATGTATGTATGTATGTATGTATGTATGTATGTATGTATGTATGTATGTATGTATGTATGCATGTACGCATGTATGTATATATGTATGTATGTATGTATGTATGTATGTATGTATGTATGTATGTATGTATGTATGTATGTATGTAGAAACTAACTATCGATAATTTTCTGAGCGATTATCGCTAATGATTTTGCTTATCGTTTAATTGAGAAGCGTGTTTAAAAATCTTCATACAACAATTCCATTAACCAAGTAGGCCTTATTAACACATCGATGTTCAATGATGTCATGCAAAAGTAGTGAAAATTCCCGATCTACAAGCCCACTAGTCCTATAGCTGACATGCCCAAATTGAAATCGATAATCTTATTGAATGATCAAGCATCGATTATTTTCATAAATCGATCAGTTCGATTCACTTTTGCAGCCTATAATGGATGTATATGGATACATACGTGGATACATACATAGATGGACCAATGAGAAAGAGAGAAACAGAGAGAGGGAGGGGGGGGGGTAGCGTTTGTTTTTCTTCCTCTCCCTCTCTTCCACCTGTGCGGTCCTGCACACACTGGGCTGACATTGGCACGGTGCATTGTGGGAAAAAAAACCCATCTGGTGGCAGCAGTGACAGGCGGGAACCCGCTAATTAGCTCCCCCTGTAAAGGGGCGGGGTCGCCGAGAGTCCCCAGCTGTCATTAAACACACTCCCATTGAACAGGGTGGAAAAGGGGGATACGCTGGGATATAGTGCTCTAATTTGTCCTCTCATAGGAGCAAGAATAGAGAATCCATTTTCTCCAGAAGTGGTGTAACACCTCTGTGCGGCGGCGCATAATAGAGCTTTGCAACAATTACTGCGCTCGTCGCAGCATTAGGCCAACGCTTGTGCCTGGAGGGCAATTCTGCTGCCTACACATGCGTCATGTCCTAGTATGAGCGATTAGGAGAAGGGGATCAACGCCACGCTTCCCTTGTTTGACCCGACAAAAACTTGTGGATGTGTGTCTCAAAGAATATGATTAATGACGGAGAGTCTAGAATATTTGGCGGTCCCGCTTTCATTTTTCACAAGATCGGTGGTTGTTGCAATTACCTGCACTACAATACTTCACCATATGCGCTATGACAAAATAAACCCACAAAATGTAACAATGTGTGCGTTCCATAATGCAATTCCAATGGTGAAAGCTGTGTTGTTTCCGTGTTTTTTTTCTAACTCCACTACATTAAAGGGAAACTACATTATGAATTGAGCGCTTAAGCTCTATTTCAAATGAGTGAAAATAGCAGGTCTACAAGCTCACAAAGCAGCGCGATGCGACGCATTGTGAGCTTGTCAATCTGGGAACCCATAGTCAAAACCCTTTGTAACAGGAGCTCCCGACAGGTTCAGTCTTGAGAGATTATGAGCTTGTAAATCTGCTGTTTTCACTATTATTGATCTGTTTTTGAAAGAAAAATCTTTGATTTTGGGGGAAATGTGATGTAACTGAGAAACTTTCACTTGTGGTTGATCCCGCGGCCAAATTCAGGCGCCAGAGATATCATAGCAGTAAAAGTTACAGGTAAAAGTACAACCGGTACAGAAGAGTAACATCATTACAATATACAATCATCCCGCCTAGTGCAGACAAAGACCCCATCAATAAATAACATAGTGTACAGATGTACACCCTATACAATTCACCTTGCCAGCAAGACTAGAGAGAGAGTAGCAAGGTACGCCTATAGTTATGACATCAGCACTGTGCTTTGACTCAAGAACAGAAAGTACTGTACTTTGTCCACCACTAAATAGAGCTGTAGGAACTGTGTAGTACGCTAAACCGTTAAATTCTATTCTGGATGTTTCAGATATTCCACGTACTGTATGTTGCCATCCATTTGCTTATTTCTGCAATTTTATGCATGTTGTCAATGAAGATCATTTTATGCCAGAGCTGGTCTGCATCCAGATTCCAATTAATGTGAAATAGGCAAACAAACAGGATGCCTGGGCTTCGTAAGCAGGCATTGAAAAGTGAGATTCTGTTGAAATGCAAATTCACAAAGGGGTTTTGTTCCAGAGGCACGCAGGGTGAAATTGGCCTTTAAAACACATTGGCATGCTAATGGCTCGAGGTGCCCCGCACCTTTAGGCTGGTTCAAAAATAATCATGGTTCTTATAATTGACTCTGTGTTCACAATGGAAATGCATACCTTCAGACCAGATCAAATCAGACTTTGTATATGGTAAGAAGGTGTGTGTGCGTGCATGTGTAGTCACTGGCCCTTAATGCTGACCACGGGTGATAGTTTACGGTATGCATGGGCGTGTAGCACGTGTATGTGTGTGTGTCTGTGTGTGCACGTTTCATGAATAGAGACGGCGGTGTGTTCTAGGTTTATTCGGAGGGCATACGATAATAATTCCCTGCACGACGTGTACGTGGTCAATGGATGAAATGGTTGGTGGTACAGTGGGTGGTAAAAGTACTCACATGTTTTACTTAAGTAAAAGTATCAATATGCCGCAATGTAGAAATACGCTGCTACTAGTAAAAGTCCGGAATTCAAAATGTACTCTTGAGTAAAAGTACAAAAGTATAGGTATTAAAATGTACTTAAAGTACCAAAAGTAAAAGTACTCATGTCCCTTTTCAGAAGTTCAATATGTATAAAAAAAAACTTTTGAAATAGCAGCTCTACAAGCGCGAGTCACGACGCATTCACACATTGTGAGCTTGTAGATCGGCTATTTTCAAATGGCCGAAATATATATAGGGCTGAAGTGGTTAATGTATGTTTTGTAATAATAATCAAGATCTACAAAATGACTAGTAACTAAAGTTTTCAAATAACTGTAGTGGAGTAAAAAGTACAATATTTGACTCTGAGATGTAGTGGAGTAGAAGTTAAAGTACTGCAAATTTGAAATACTCCAGTAAAGTAAGAATACCTCAAAATTGTACTTAAGTAGGCAGTGCTATGCTGCATGTATTGGATGCTATACTGCATGTATTGGATAGATTGTCCACTGGTGTGGTCTGTCCCATGTCTGTCAGTGGCTGTTTGACGCAGAGCTAAACAGACAGGCAATGCATGTGAACAAGTGTGACCACACACACACACACACACACACACACACACACACACACACACACACACACACACACACACACACACACACACACACACACACACACACACACACACACACACACACACACATTGCGTATTATGCAAATTAATTCATATTATGCTTTATACTTGTCAGTCAGGTGTAGGAGGGCGAACGACACACGTCAGTCCTTGCCTACTTAACAAACAACTCCAGTCTTGTCAAAGGACAGATTAAAGGGGAACCGCTCTTAAAGCCCGTAGAAGGACTACAGTATGTGAAATGTGACTTGTGATGGTGCAAATGCTGCTGATTCTCTGCACACCATTAGTTTTCTTTGACTTTTAGTTTTCTTTGACTGTCCTTTGACTGTCCTTTGACTTTTTTTAAGTCAAGGACCAACAACATTAATATGTATTTGGATCGCAGAGTCGCAGACCCCCCATCGGACAATATTTTGTGCCAGTGACACCTCAAGTGATCTGTGTTTTCAAAAATGTCTCCCAAATGTGTCTGATTTGTAAAGATGTTGGTGAAAATAGCGGATCTACATGCTACAATGCGTTGTGAGCTGCTATTTTCAAACGGGCTACTTTCAAATAGCCCATTTTGATAAAGTGGCTAAAGTGGTTTAACTGATTTGGATGGTACACATTGATGCATCAAAACCCCCTCAAGGACCCCTGGGGGTCCCCGGACCCCACTTTGAGAACCACTGCTCTAATACACAGCTGCCGGTGGTGGTGGGGGGGGGGGGGGATTTCGGATCGAGGCTCAACATATACAGTAGTGAGAGCTATCGGTAGAAACAGAAACGTTTAGCTTGAAAGGTGGATTTTAATCAATCAGGTTTCACACGGGGTCGCTTTATCATATTGTGCTGGGCTGGAGATGCATATTTGTCTCAGCGAGTCAGCTCCGCGATTGGCATTCAGTTGAACTCCCTACAGGATTCCAAACAATAAATATGGAAATCTGAACATGAGAGCCAAGCTCTTGTCTAGCCGCATTTCGCCTATTGCACATTTCAGTCAAGTATCACTTCAGCAGCAGACTGATAGCAAACAGTCCTATAGGAGGTTATTTTTTCTTATTCAGCTGCCAGCTATTTACTCTAACGGTCATTAGCTACAACTCACATTGTCTAATACTGTTATCTATATATCCTTTATTAACCCTTCAGACCTGGAACTGTGTCATTTTTAGATTTGAGCTAAAAAGCCATATTTTACACTTTTGGCTATAAAGTTGTGAAAATGTGTGCTAATCTTTGAATATATATATTTCTAAAGCGAACATTTTTAACTCAAATCTTTGCTTCTGGGGGTCCCTGGAACAAAATATTTTGATGGGGGTCCGCGGCCAAATACATATACTTTTGGGGGTCCTTGACATGAAAAAGATTGAGCACCACTGATATAGAAACATACGTTTTTCAGAAAACTGTTGGGATTTAGGAGACATGTAGAATCGGCTTCAGGTCTCAATGGGTTAAAATTGCTTAGTGGGTATCTTAAATACACAATACGGTATAGTGCCATTCTAATTCCATGCAGTGGTGTAAAGTAATTAAGTACATGTACTCAAGTACTGTACTTAAGTACAATTTACTTTACTGGAGTATTTCCAATTTTCAGTACTTGTACTTCTACTCCACTACATCTCAGAGGCAAATAGTGTACTTTTACTCCACTATAATTATTTGATAACTTTAGTTACTAATTACTTTGCAGATATAAATTATTATATAACACATACATTAACCACTGTAGCTCTATTTTATACATAGGCTATTTGAAAATAGCCGATCGTAGATCTGCTATTTTCAACCATTAAAAAATGAGTACTTTTACTTTTGGCACTTTCAGTATATTTTGATGCCAATACTTTTGTACTTTTACTCAAGTAACATTTTGAACACCGGCCTTTTACTTGTAACACAGTATTTTTATATTGTGGCATTGGTACTTTAGCTTAAGTAAAATATCAGAGTACTTCTTCCACCACTGTGATTCCATGTGCCACTTTCAACGTGATTCTACTTTGCAGATACTATCTGAAAGTGGGTATGAAAGACATAGATATATACACTGTATATAGTAACCTACCTTGAAACACTCTTTGCATGTTAGATCTACTGTATACTGCATGATAAAAACAGACTACCAGAGCCTGAGGCACACATGGTACAAAAATAGCTCCAAGTCCCTCTCTCCTCTCCTGTACACACTCACATGCTCTCTGGCCAAATCGGTTGTTTCGTGGAAGAATTACTGCAGCCTAATAAATCCACTGGCATGGTCAACAATGTAAAACTAATTTAAAAAAAATGTCCCGCATCTGTTGAAACACACACATTATACACTGTATGGCAGTGGTGTAAAGTAACTAGGTACATTTACTCGAGTACTGTACTTGAGTAAAATTTGGAGGCACTTTTACTTTACTGGAGTATGTCCAATGTTTTTTTACTCCACTACATCTCAGAGGCAAATATTGTACCTTTACTCCACTACAATTATTTGACAACTTTAGTTACTAGTTACTTTGCAGATATACATTATTATATTATAAAACATACATTAACCACTTTAGCCCTGTTTTATACCTAGGCTATTTGAAAATAGCCGATCTACAAGCTCACAACGCGTCGCTTCGCGATGCATTGTGAGCTTGTAGATCTGCTATTTTCAAACATTTTCAGTACTTTCGCTTTTGCTACTTTAAGCATATTTTGATGCCAATACCTTTGTACTCTTACCCAAGTAACATTTTGAACACAGGCCTTTTACTTTTAACAGAGTATTTCTACATGGCAGTATTGATACTTTTACTTAAGTAGAAAATAGTACTTTTTCCACCACTGCTGTATAGTACAGTTCAACCACTGTAGCGTTGTTATACAAATGGAATGGCTCCATTTGTTTATTTTTTTGTTTCGCCAACATTGGCTCAATTGTTAAAGTTCCTGTAATATACTGGTTGACTCTAAATAGCCACACTTGGGTGAGCTTTCAAACATAGGTCTTAACTGTAGACTTCACAGGTTGAACTGATACAGGGAGCATACAAAGGCCTTTAGCAGGTGCAGGGGATATTGGTAATCAGCACAGGTGCAACATATCTTCCTAATCAGTAGCTGTTCTTTCACCTAAAGACACTCTATTACAGTTCCAATTCCAAGTTATTTAGTGAATAAAACATTATTTTTAACCAATCTGTATGCTATGATACAATATAACTAACACGACTGCGGTGGTTGTAATTGGTCAACCTTCATTGGGACATTAGATCCTGTGGTCAGGCAGGACCACCTACTGGTTGACAATAGGTATTGCATGAAGCTCAAAGCATAATGTAGCTCCTGCCCAAATGGCCTTTTTTGGGCAGCTCAGCAGTATTTATGCTTTGGCACTCATGTGGGGGGTCTGGGTTTGAGTCCCAGGTAGGTAGGACATACTAAAGGGGTTCTAGTTAATACTTAAGTAAACCCTCTGGACCAGGGGTCTTCAACAGTTGGTTTGGGACCCCTAGGGGGTCCTTAGGTGCAGGGGGTCCGGCAAATTGTTGTGAGATGGGGAACACTAGTGGAAAATAGCAGACGTGAGCTTGGGGATCGGCTATTTTCGGAGAGTTGGTGTAGAGGGGAAAAAAAGAGCAGACCAAGTACAGAGCCAACGGAAGTTGACTAAATACTGAGGGTTTGAAAGGTTAACTGTCTGAAAATACATTTGCGCAAATCCAACATAATATATTAATAGAAAAAATAATGTGTGCCAAACACCAAGTCTATCTATGAAATCTAAACAAGTTTCATCTGCAACACAAATTTATACAATATGCAGTGGGGGTCCCTGCTTCATCTCTCTCTCAGCTAAGGGGTCCTTGGCCTGAAAAAGGTTGAAGACCCCTGCTCTATTGACTCTTCGCCGACAATAGCAGATCTACAACGCGCCACAATACCTGCTATTTTTGGCTGATGTCCCCCCCCCCCCCCCCCCACAGTATATGGATGCTGCCTGGGGTTCAAGTGGTTAAGAGTGGTTAACAAAGCCATGCAGCAATCAACCTCTGCTGTGAACCAATCACTGTAACAGTGGAGCAGCTGTGTTTTGAAAATAACAAATACATGGCAACAAAAGTTGAAAAGAGCAGGGGAAAGGTTGGAACGAGCGCTTTTCTTGAGTGATGATACCATTGATACCATTTATTATTATCGTCAAAATATCAATTGCGAGGCCTGGACCACTGGTGTAGCGGTCCAGGCACCTAGGCTCCATGTAGCCTGACTGCGCGCCGGGCGTTCGAGTCCCGATACGGACGACTTTTGCTGCATGTCACTCCCACCATTGTCTCTCCATTTCCAATATCGAGGCATTTGGTCAAATATTGTGATATTTGATTTTGTCCAAAAAAGAAGCCCTACATGTTGGTTCTTCTTTGATAGGTCCTGCTAACAAGGTCAGGGATTTATGACATTTAAAATGATCCTTTTTAAAGGATCATTAAACCCTCATGACTCCTTATTTACACATATTGACCAGATTGGGGGGGATACAAATTTATGGACACAATCAATTGTGTTGGCTTATTTTAGGCAGTCCAAATGGACCCTTAAATTTGTTCAAATGAATACTGAGGATTTTTCTGTGCAGGAAGAGTAGGCCTAAGTGACACATTAGGCAACTGATTGCCTTATTATTATTATCACGCACATTTTTTTTTCACAAATATGAATACATATATTAAAAATACAAATGCATTTAGAATACAAATAACTTTGAGAATGCATACTAATTGTAGAATCATTCAAAAAAGTACGTATGCAAAATAAGTAGGCTATTTTACGCAAGATCTACAGATATTTCTTAAACCATTCAAGATATGGGCAGATGTTTATTTTATTTGGGATTTCATTCCATTCCTCCGTGCAGTCACCACCTGGTGTAAATAAATCAGTTTCTCCCAACTTCTAATGTAAGCAGACATAAACTATTTAATGTCTTATAGATCATAATACTTTTGAACTGTTGTCAATATACAATTAGTGGTTTTATGTGTTCTTGGACACATAAAGCATGGCAGCAAGTTCAGCTATATCCTTCAAAAGGGAACTCTATATTGTTGCTACTAGCAACAATATAGAGTTCCCTTTTGAAGGATAAAAGAAATCAGTTTCTAGCTATATCCTTCAAAAGGGAACTCTATAGTGTTGCTACTAGCAACACTATAGAGTTCCCTTTTGAAGGATATAGCTCAATGCCTTCAGCACAACTTGAAGCCCGTAGGCTGACATTCACCTTCAGTGATGTTTTAGCATGCATGATGACACCTGTTTAATGCATAGTCACACTCTCTGATGTCTCCGGCTTTGCATCATCCTTATTTGATATTTGGTTCGCGTCATCCCATTTGATACTATTTGGCATTTCTAAGTTCTGTTTGTGTAATGCATTTTAGTGGAGAAAAAAAAGTGAAATTAAGGAATTTTATGCTAAAATATTCCTATAAGAAGTAGGAGCTGTCAAAAGAAACAAAGCATGGACAAAATATATTTGGAAAGCATGCATCATCTTTCTCTCTCTCTCTCTCTCTCTCTCTCTCTCTCTCTCTCTCCATGTAAGATCCTGCCTGTGTGCACAGTGGTGGAAAAAGTACTCACATTTGTTACTTAAGTAAGAGTATCAATGCTGCAATGTAGAAATACTCTACAAGTAAAAGTTCGGAATTCAAAGGTGGACAAAAGTATTGGTATCAAAATGTACTTAAAGCACCAAAAGTAGAAAGTACTCATTATGCAGAATGTCCCATTTCACAAGTTT
>NC_139955.1:7197953-7248216 GCF_963454915.1 Gymnoscopelus microlampas
GTCTTGAAACAGCAAAGCGCAGGAACTAAATCATCTCCCAAAAGGATGTCCCTGACCCTGTCTAAGAAGGCGTCTTGTAGCCATGTATCTCACCATGGCCCTCAGGCCATTCCCCAATGAAAACCCTGGGATTGCTTTAGCGCTAGCTCCCATCCACTATATATCTCACCAACTTCCCGCACGCAAAACAAAGAGGCATCATTTCAGTTGTCTGTGTTAGGACATAAACCCTTTAATACCTGGAACGCATCTGTGTCACTTTTTCACTTGAGCTAAAAAGCATCATTTTACACTTTGGCTATTCAAAAATAGCAGATATACAAGCTCATAGCACGGCACCGAGTGCCGTGCTATGAGCTTGTAGATCTGCTGTTTTTTTTTAATTGATATTTTTTTGCAAATCTTGAGATTTGAGTTACAAAAGCGAACATTTGTAACTCAAATCTTTGCTTCTGGGGGATTCAACAGTTTTTTTGAAAAAACTTATGTTGCCATAATATCAGTGGTTCTTTTTTTCCATGTCAAGGACCCCCAAAATGACATGTATTTGGCCACGGACCCCCATCTAAAAACATATGTTCCAGGGACCCCCCCTGAAGCATAGATTCGAGTTAAAATTCTTCGCTTTTAAAAACAATATATATTAAAAGATTTGCACACATTTTCACGATTTAAAAAAAATAGCAGATCTACAAGCTCGTAGCGCGGCACTCGGTGCCGCGCTATGAGCTTGTAGATCTGCTATTTTTTGAATAGCCAAAGTGTAAAATAATGCTTTTTTAGCTCAAATCAAAAAGTGACACAGATGCTTCTTCAGGTCTTAAAGGGATAATGCAGATTACTTTTCTCTGCATTATCAAGCACGTAAGAGCATTCTATCAGCACTGATAGCCGATCATGTGCTCAGAAATGCAATTTGGTGATGTACAGGAACAGTTTGTGATGTCGCCGTCACTCCTGCAACCGGAGCAAGAGACAAAGAAAGGATCATTTGCGGAGAGAGTTCAATCTTTACATTTACAACCACTTAAAATGTAAATGATCCTTAATGTTTTTTAATGGCCGAGGCCGATCTTGGCGCTCTGTAGCAAAGTCTGGCAAACGCTGACGAGGCAAAAAAATAAGTCCGATCTTTTGAATCCACGTCAAGCAGTGATTTCCCTTCAAGTCGCACCTTTTTGTGATAAAAGGAAACGCTGCAACCACTTCACTGCGTTTACGATATGATTTTGGAGAAATAATGAGCAATCCACAGATTGTATTTGTTTGTACCGTAGATGGGATGTGTTTGTACCGTAGATCAGTGAATGATTTTTATTTTGTTCCGGAATTCTTTTGTTTGAGTTGCATAATGGTTCTGCCTGCCTTTGCTCTTGCCTCGGGCACAAAACCTGAGATTTTTTCCATTGTTCATAGCCCAAAAACATCTCCCCTGACAAACAAGGTCCCCTGCCAAAGAGCAGTGTGCCTGCTAGTGAACAAGATTCGTTTGGACGTCACCAGTCTGACTACAAAACAGATGTCACACAGTATGTCTCCCCGCTCGACGTCGGCCAGAACACACTTATTTATTTATTTATTTGTAACTTATTTTATTAACTAGGTATGCTTCATTGTTGGTGCAAAAAAAAAAGAGAACGGGAGAAGGTACCAAAAAAAGAGAAGTGTGAAGCACCCCCACGCGCAGCTTATAGAGTTTAAATCAAGGACACACCACCATACGCAGCGGGCGGCAGAGGGTTGCTATTTCTGATTGTATTGCACTGCTACAGGAACGGTGGAGACTCTTTAAAAATGCAACACATGTAGCCAGAGAGAGGGGGAGAGAGAGAGAGAGAGAGAGATGAGGGGGTGGTGGGGTGGAAGAGACAGGTTTTCAGATGCTGTACTTTTAACCCATTAAGACCTGAGGCGATTCAACAAAAAAAAAAATCTAAATCCTAAAAATGTTTTGTCAAAAAAAAAAAAAAAAAAAAATATTTTTCACGATTTTTCAAAAATAGCGGATATACAAGCTCATGGCGCGGCACTCGGTGCCGAGCCATGAGCTTGTATATCTGCTATTTTTGAAATCGCCAAAGAAAAAAAAAATGACACAGACGCGTTCCCGGTCTTTATGGGTTAATACGAACTCAGCTTGGGCTAAAAACCCAAGTCATTAATGAATAACATGCGTATAGGGTATGAAATATGCTTATGATGTAGACACAGAACACCAGGACCACTAGAGCGGTGTCTGCAGTATCGCTTTCGTTTAAGATAATAATAACAACGTTATATTAATGCACGCCAACTGAACCTTTTTTGCTTTACCACTTTGGCATACATTACGAGGGACTGCCCACACTCAGGCTCGCGTATGAATATATTTGGGCACTCACATCTGTGCTTTTCTGCCCAGCCTCAGATTATCCATCGCACTCCTACTGTATGTTTTTCTGTGTAAATAATGAGACAAATGCGTACCTAGACTTAATACAATATATATATATATATATATATATATATATATATATGTATATATATATATATATATATATATAATATATATATATATATATATATATATATTATATATATATATATACATATATACACACACACACACACACACACACACACACACACACACACACACACACACACACACACACACACACACACACACACAGCAGTGGTGTAAGGTAACGAAGTACATTTACTCAAGTACTGTACTTAAGTACAATTTTGAGGTACAAAGTACAATTTTGAGGTACTTTTACTTTAGTGGAGTATTTCCAATTGTCTATACTTTTACCTCTACTCCATCGCGACGCGTTGTGAGCTTGTAGATCTGCTATTTTCAAACATTTTAGTACTTTAACTTTTGGTACTTTGAGTACATTTTGATACCATTACTTTTGTACTTTTACATTTTTTATTCTGGACTTTTACTTGTAACAGAGATACTTCTAAATTGCAGTATTGATACTTTTACTGAAAGTAATGCTAGGTAACTTTTTCAATTAAACTAAAGTGAAATTGTATATCTTTTGTGAGTGGCAAATGTTTCACAACACCCACTCCAAGAATTTCACCCCCGAAAGCCTTTTATTTATATATGTTCTATTGAACGTTGTCGGGGTTGACTGTCCCGCTAAAATGACGTCATCTGGCCGGAAAATGGAAGCGGAAATGCACAAACAAACAAAAAGGAAACTCACGCTGATTTTAACAGATTGTATGATTTGAAGAACGAAAAAAAAAAAAACAGAAAAAGAAAACACAGCTCACGGTAACTAAAGCTCCACTGGCTAAGAGAAACGATCCACAGATCGTATAAAACAATTAAAAGAACGCTTTTTGAAACGCTTCCGTCTTCCGGTGAAAACGAATGGAATTCTGGGTAACGCAGTAATAAACAAACGGCCTGCAGTGACGGTAATGACCAGCAGAGGCTGCTAAAAATCGTTTTTTTTGAAATTTTGCACTGTACAACTTTAAGTAAAACGTGTCAAATGAAAGGAAAAACCAACATACACGTAAGTGTAAGGTGTCGGCCACAGGGAGCCATCAGAGCAGGTTCAGTGTGCCTTGGCATAGACTGTACGCTGGAACTCTATACTGGAGGGTTGGAACACCATTCTAACAAAATATATTTCCTCGATCTGTCTTTTAACAATGGCGGTGGCCTGGTGGGGAGCGCGGCTCCCAAGGTACACGTCAGTCCGTGGGCGTTAGTATGTTTTATTAACCCATTGAGACCTGAAGCCGATTCTACATGTCTCCTAAATCTCAACAGTTTTCTGAAAAACGTATGTTTCTATATGAGTGGTGCTCAATCTTTTTCATGTCAAGGACCCCCAAAATTATATGTTTTTGGCCGTGGACCCCCATCAAAATATTATGTTCCAGGGACCCCCCAGAAGCAAAGACTTGAGTTAAAAATGTTCGCTTTACAAATATATATATTCAGAAGATTTGCACACATTTTCACGATTTTTCAAAAATAGCAGATCTACAAGCTCGTAGCGCGGCACTCGGTGCCGCGCTATGAGCTTGTATATCTGCTATTTTTGAATAGCCCAAAGTGTAAAATAATGCTTTTTTAGTTCAAATCTAAAAATGACAAAGTTCCAGGTCTTAATGGGTTAACTGATAGTATATTTGATTGCGATTATACAGTTTAAAGCCTTCGTCTTTCTCTGTGATTTATCGTGATCCATGTCTACTAGAGTAGGTGGCCAATTGCCCAGCTAATTCCACGGAATGTTTATGTTACTTAGACCGGAGTAAAGGTCAATCTAAAAGGTCAATGGGAGCTAGAATGGTCAAGACTGACCACCATGGAATGATCTGCGTTCTGTTCGGCAATGGATACCAGATGTGTAGGAAGGAGGAGCTTGTGGAAATGAATTGTATTTGAACGCCTCTCTCACTGTGGATGGACATTAACATTTTATAAACCAAGCTAAGAATGATTCCCAACTCCTGCCCAGTTCCATCAGGCGCCGGGGCGCCTGATGGAACTGGTTGGGAAAGGAACTGGTTGGAATAACGTGGAACAACGTGTTCCTTCCACGCGCTTCGTCCTACCGGGGAAACTCCCCCCTGCCAGGTAGAGTTCTCAAATTCTACCCGAACCCGACCAGGCCCGACCCGACCCGACATTTTCGGGCCGCGCCGGGCCTCAAAAGTATGCTAATTGGTCGGGCCGAGCCGAGCCTCGGGCTCCATGAAAAAAAAATATATATATTTTTTTTAAATGATTTTCTAAAATAATAATAATAGATAAATACACATTCAGAACAGAAAAAAAAATCTTATTTTTTCCCCCCTCGGGTTTTTTCAGGCTTTCGGGCCTAACATGATGGTAATAGTCGGGTTCGGGCCGAGCCTCGGGCCGGCCCAGTCGGGCCCAGTTAGGGCCGAGCCTTAATTTTCAGGCCCGTTGAGAACTCTACTGCCAGGTGATAAGAAGCGGCTTGCTAGCTCCTCATGCATTGAAGGAAGCATGAGCTCAGTCTGGGCTCTCCCTAGGCTGGCAGAGGGAGAGTCGCGCCCAGGATTACATAGGCAATTGGCACTGGGTGAAAAAATGGGTTACAAAATCGTGATTTAAGAAAAATAAAAGATAAAAAAAAAAAAAAAAAAAACTTTGTATTGATTTGCAGTGACCCTTCCCTCTAAAGGCAACAAGTGGGGAAAACCATGCCAGGAAAATGCCCCTCAACAGCATAACAGAGCCACCAGACCCCTCACTGCAGGGTCAAGCATTTAGGCCTGTACCATTCTCTTGGTGTACGCCACACATGCACTCACCCCCTTGTGGAGAATATGGTGAAGGATGACCCCCATTTTCCACATCTCTGCAGACCAGTGCCCATACAGTTGTTGCACTACTTAACTCTCAGACGTGCATTTGTCTTTGTAATGAGGCATTCATGCACTGCAACCCTACTATGACATGGCTCCCTATGTAGTTGTTCTCGCTGACAGTCTGATCACGGTTGCACTTGTTTTTCCTCACATAGATCATCACACTAATGCACGCACATCATTGTCGTCAAATGCTTTCAACCAACCAACCCCATTTAACCCATTAAGACCTGGAACTGTGTCATTTTTAGATTCGAGCTAAAAAGCATTATTTTACACTTTGGGCTATTCAAAAATAGCAGATCTACAAGCTCATAGCGCGGCACCGAGTGCCGCGCTACGAGCTTGTAGATCTGCTTTTTTTGAAAATTCGTGAAAATGTGTGCAAATCTTTGAATATATGTATTTTTAAAGCAAACATTTTTAACTCAAATCTTTGCTTCTGGGGGTCCCTGGAACAACATATTTTGATGGGGGTCCACGGCCAAATACATACAATTTTGGGGGTCCTTGACATGAAAAAGATTGAGCACCACTGATATAGAAACATACGTTTTTTCAGAAAACCGTTGAGATTTAGGAGACGTGTAGAATCGGCTTCAGGTCTCAATGGGTTAATGATGCCTTACCCATAGATCGAAATACAGATGTCACTTTAGTCACTGCTATTGAAACACTAGCCAGCTGAGCAGATTTTGTGACTGAAGCTCCTGCCATCCGTATTGCAAATAACGAACCCTCCTTCATAGTTAGTCTTTTTCTCTTGCCATCTTCTTTTCCCTGTCCAATTTAGCCATGATAATGCCAATTTGTTTTTAGTCTGTTTATAGTCCCTGTCACTGCCAGTACTACTGTCGGTATGGGGGGGAGAGAGGAGACGTGTCAACAGGAGGGCTTAACGCGCGTGGAGGAACACGCTATTCTTCCTAGTTCCGCTCCCTGCTGAACAGGAACCCTGACTCACTAACGCAGCGACAGAGCCCCCCCGCCCGGCTTTAATCCCACCGACAAACACACTGCGTTCCAACACACTGCGTTTGTTGGAGCGCCCGGCCGAGCCGGAGGCACCGCGGAGGAATTGAACGGCAGTCTCCCATGGCGGTGGCCAGTTACTGTACCCCCACATGCGCCGTCCGGACGGCCCCTTGCCATCTTTGATACAACATCGAGGTCAAATGGGCCTGCTCTGCATTTTTTTTACACAAATACCACAGAGCATGAGAGGATGTTAATCGCTTAATTGTGTGCACCTGTATGGGAGCACCGCCGTTTGTTATGATTCTGGACTCGTTTATTCAGGTTAACCTTTACCGTTTTGATTGTCACTCATACACTCACTCACTCATACATGTACAAGCTGGGAAATGATGGCGTGCGTGCGCGCATGCGTACGTGCAGAGGTGGAAAAAGTACTCAAATGTTTTACTTAAGTAAAAGTATCAATACTGTAATGTAAAAGTCCGGAATTCAAAATTTACTTGAGTAAAAGTACAAAAGTATTAGCATCAAAATGTACTTAAAGTACCAAAAGTAAAAGTACAAAATATTTGAAAATAGCAGATCTACAAGCTCACAACGCGTCGCATCGCGACGCGTTGTGAGCTTGTAGATCTGCTATTTTCAAATAGCCTAGGTATAAAATAGGTTTAAAGTGGATAATGTATGTTTCATTATATCATAACTTATATCTGAAAAGTAACTATTAACTAAAGTTTTCAAATAAATGTAGTGGAGTAAAAGTACAATATTTGCCTCTGAGATGTAGTGGAGTAGAAGTAAAAGTATTGGAAATACTCAAGTAAAGTACAAATACCTCAGAATTGTACAGTACCTGAGTAAATGTACTTAGTTACTTTCCATCACTGCGTACGTGCGTGCGTGCGTGCGTGAGATACAGCTTCTATACAGAGAGAATCAACAATTCCAAATCCCAGCTGTCAAGGTACATGGGACGACGCGTGTCACCCTGCCATTTTGTTGGGATCTTATCCTCTCTTATTCCCTCCTCATTTTCCTAACGCGGAGGAGCCCGGGCTAACGGTGTGGGTCTGGCAGGACTCAGAGACGAGGGCCGTCTAATTCCTGGGGAAAATTAGTGGAGATAAGGCCTGAGTCACTCACTACACCCCCAGCCTTCCGCTGATCCCCGTGGGGCATGGCTCTTAAGGAGCTTAGCGAAAGCCTTCCATATGAAGACATGACATGGATCTCGCTAAATGGGCTCCATTGGAGTGCCTTCCGTCAAACCTAATATCCACATATGGGTCACTGTCGTTCAAGCCTTAACTCTTTAAGACCGGGAACGCATCTATCTGGGTGTCATTTTTAGATTTCGTCGGGCTATTCAAAAATAGCAGATATACCAAGCTCATAGCGCGGCACCGAGTGCCGCGCTATGAGCTTGTAGATCTGCTATTTATGAGAAATCGTGAAAAGTTGTGCAAATATTTGAATTTGTTTCTTTTTTTTTTTTTGGCGGACATTTGTAACTCAAATCTTTGCTTCTGGGGGGTTCCTGGAACTAAATATTTGACAAACGTTCGCCTCAAAAAGTATATAATCCAAGATTTTGCCACGAATGTTCACGTTTTTTCAAAAATAGCAGACCTACAAGCTTGTAGCGCGGCACGAGCTTGTAGATCTGCTATTTTTGAATAGCCCAAAGAAATACAAAAAGTGACACGGACGTGTTCCCGGTTTGAACGGGTTAATCTCATTCAATTTATTCATTGTTGCTTATTAATTCACAGTTTTAGGGAAACGCACTGTCGTCAGGTGCCACGCGTTGCGGGGGAAGCGGGGGAGGGGCCTTATTAGCCAGATAGTGCCAAATGCCGCCTCACACCAAAACTGACAAAAACATTTAGGCGCGCTCGTAGACTATCTTGTGCAAGACGAGCGAGTCTTGTGCCTACGAATCAATAATGCATGGCGGTTTACCACGTAGTAAAAGACTGAACGGAGAACTCCTCCGGAGTCACTAGGTCACATACGCTGGGGAAACAATTAGACGCTGGCTCTGGCTTCTTCATGGTTCTGGAGCTTCTTTTTTTCTTTTCTTTTTTTTTTCTGTTCTCAGCTCTCATGCATTTGCGTTAATTTCTCTCTAGAGTCCAGCAGCATGCCTGCGCCACTGTCGGAAAAATTAACAGCCGCCAGCCATAGTCTCTTTTTTTTTTACAGATAGCACTACAAAGCAGCGCGTCAGGTCGTGTGTGTGATGCATGTGCACGCGTCCCCGTGCGGGAGCGGAGGACAGGGTGACGGATGGGACATCCGTCTCTGTGGTGTGTGCGTTAACCTCATAACGCTGACGGATTACACGTTTAAATATTTTAAATCTCACAGATCTACACATGCTGCTGGTGGTGATGATGAAGGGACTGGAAATGACTGCGGTAATGCAAGAGATTAATAGAGATTCTGACGCACGCACACACACACACGCGCGCGAGCACTCAAACACACACACACACACACACACACACACACACACACACACGCGTGCTAACTCCCCTCTGACACTGTCCCTGGTTGTCCGTCATAGACTCAGTGCTACAGGCACTTCATTCGAACTGCAGCAACTTTCTACCATTCTACACAATACGGTACGCATGCAAACACGCTTGGATGCATGCCCCGTGCGCCCCCCCCACACACACACACACACACACACACACACACACACACACACACACACACACACACACACACACACACGCCATCATCATCATCGCCTTGAATCTTGCAGATTTGTCATTCCGTTTTTGATCTTGTGAAATTAGTGCTGACATTGGGTGCAGCGTCAATGTCAGGCTGTTTACAACACCTTGATGTTTGTCCTTTCATACCGCCTTGAGATCGTTCACCCTCCTTCTCTTTCTGTCTGTCTCTCATTTTCTCTCTCTCTCTCTCTCTCTCTCAGTCTGTCTTTCTCTCTCATTTCTCATTCTCTCTCATCATGCAAAGGTCAGGGTGACGAGTCCCGCCTCGTCCCCTCATGTCACCCGGGCTAGCCCGTCCACTATAGCTGACATTATCCCTCGTACTGAGGCATCTGCACAGCTAAATCACAGCGTCGTTTTTTTACTTCAAAGAGTGTGCAAATTTAAGCATACTGGATGGACCCATTTGGTTGCATTTGTACACTCTTTGGAGTTAAATTAACACTAAGGATAGTGCTCAGGCACACTATAAAACATAAAGATACATTTAGAATGATGATGATGATTTTTCATATATGTCTTTGCAAGCAGAGTGGGCAACCTGCTTTAACATTTCATCACTTTCATCATTAAGACCTGGAACGCATCTGTGTCATTTTTTGATTTGAGCTAAGAAAGCATTATTTTACACTTTGGCTATTGAAAAATAGCAGATCTACAAGCTCATAGCGCGGCACTCGGTGCCGCGCTATGAGCTTGTAGATCTGCTATTTTTGAAAAATCGAGAAAAAGTGTGCAAATTAATATATTTATATTCTTTTAAAGCGAACATTTTTAACTCAAATCTTTGCTTCTGGGGGGTCCCTGGAACAAAATATTTTGAGATGGGGGTCCGTGGCCAAATACATATCATTTTGGGGGTCCTTGACATGAAAACATTTGAGAGCCACTGATATAGAAACATATGTTTTTCAGAAAACTGTTGGGATTTGAAAGACATGAGCTAAGAATCGCCCTCAGGTCTTAAGGGGTTAACCTCTGTAACAACATTTGGTTCGCACACACGAAGGTCAACAAACAAGATGGGGTCTAATAACTTAACGTTAAGACATTTCAACAAACATTAAATGTGTGGGGAAGAAAAATGCATGGTGGGGCTCCTAGGGCCTACTGGGAGGGCGCACAGGAAATGTGGTGCTGATTGGTCCAGCGGTTCGCGAGCCACACACACACACACACACATACGTACGCGGACAAATGTGTCCGTGGCAAAGACTCGGTCTTGTCCGTGGCAAATTTTTTGATTTACTCTTTTACACACCATTATAATGTCCTTATTTTGATCGTAAGACCCAAATACTGAATGTCAAGTCTCCAGGTTTTCTTCAAGACGGGGTGCCGTGATTTTCAGTGATTTCCCCCCCCCCCTAAAACATAATCATCAGGTATTATGGTTATACTAGTAGGAAGATTCTTTTCAAAAAAGTGTACAGAAAGTGTTAAAATTATGTTTTTATGTGGACACGCCTCCAGTTCATTAAGTATACCTGGTTCTCACCTCAGCATCTCCTCCACCACCTTAGCACCACCCACCTGTCCTAGTCCCTCCTCCTCCTCATGCCCACACCTGTTGTGTTATGATAATGAGGGGGAGGGTATCATTTTACTGCGTCATCAAAGTGCTGTTTTTCTATTGGCACGTTTGACCCTCAAGGTTTCAGCCTCCCGGAAGAAACTCAAAATAGTCAGAGAAGACATAAAACACCATAAAAACACCACCAGGGGGCTTAATGAAGTTCTGTCAACCTCATAGACACATGAAAAACAGAATAAGTGCAAAGTCATGGCACCACCTCTTTCAGAATGTGTATGACACTGATTTACTAAAGACACTATGGCACATTAGGAGTCCAACTAGTGCTAGTGGTTCTCAAATGTTGTATTTGCAAGGACCCCTTAACTCTGAGAGTGTACAAATGGAACCAAATGGACCCGTAAGGGTCCATTTGGTTCCATTTGTACACTCTCAGAGTTACAGACCTTTTATGGTCATTCAGGGTTAGATCTTTACGACGTTTCTGGTCATATTATCGTCCGCTCATTTTGTATGTCTGTGGCAAACATTTAATTTTGACAAAAAATGTCCACCATAAGCCAGCATGGCGATGACCCCCTGATCAAAAGCAATATTTGACTCGACTCAGCGTTGATAGCAGACATGTGACACACATCATTTTCATCAGTGTGCCACCGCAAAGGTCAATCAGGTGTGATTGTACTTCCTGATGGTATCAAAATAATGTCATGGAGTGCAATCACCCCGGATTACCTACACCCTTGTGGGGAAGGTCCAATACACACTGATGGGAAAACTGAGAGAAAGGGACACTACCCCTGGCTTGAAAATACTAAGAATGAATGAATGAATGAAGAATGGAGTACTGATTAAACTCTATAATTTGCCTCAGGGGTCTTCAAAGTTTTTCAGGCCAAGGACCCCTTGGAAGAGAGAGAGAGAGAGAGAGAGAGAGAGAGAGAGAGAGAGAGAGAGAGAGAGAGAGAGAGAGAGAGAGAGAGAGAGAGAGAAGAATTATGTAACATTTTATTTAACTCTTAAACTGCCAGAGTTTTTCTAGAACAGTCTCTAGCCTCTGCCAGTGTTTTCTAAGCTAGTACTTAGAAAAAAATGATATTTTTGTGTCCGTTTATTTTTTAACATTGAAGTGAATGGTGCAGCAACTTTTTGGAAAATGTTATCTCCTGGGTCTTTGTGACGAACGGAAAAACGAAAAAAAAACAAAAATAAAGACACATTTTAGATTTTTTTTTTTGTAAAAAATAATTTAGCAATAGCAAAATAGCTATAGCAATAGCTAAATTCTCAAAAACGTTTATAAACGTTTTTGGCAGGTAAAGGTTTTTGTATTGTTTTTTTTAAGAAAGCTTTCCATGCAACTATATAACCGAGTGCCGCGACAAGAGCTTGTAGATCTGCTACTTATGAAAAGCCATGAAAAGTTGTGCAAATATTTGAATTTTGGCAAGTCAAAAATTTGAGTAGCCAATTCTTCTTTTACCCCTTGTTTACTCCCAATTTAGTAATTATGCCAATCAACCCCTCCACACACATGCATGCCTGTGTGTTGCCACTGTTATTCTACCCTTCTGGCTCATCTGCCAGTGAGGAGCCCCCACCGAGATGACGAATAGCGCCTCCATCTTACTGACAAGCACCACCCCGGCCCGTAGGAATTGCTAGCGCGGCGACAAAGATCACCCTCCTCGCCCCAGCTTCTGTCCCCTGAGCATGGCTAATTGTATCTATGCTCAGCCCAGCCTATGCGCCGTGGGTGGATTTGAACCCCTCTAGCAGGGTTGGGCAACTTTGATGATAGAGAGGGCCACTATATTTCCACATTCACTCCAGAGGGCCACATTGCATCATTTTGTCGGCCAGACACCTCATTATCTCCATATTTTAACTTTTTTTTCGTAAATCAATGCTGTACTTCGCCATTCTATGTCACACCAAAGTAGCAAAGATAGCCGATCTACAAGCTTGTAGATCTGCTATTTTTGCTATTTTTGAATTGGAGTCCTGTTTTTAGCGGATATTATTAGCGGCGCTAGCCGCTCAAGCGGATATTAGCCCTCTATACCTGGCTTTTGCGTCAACGTTCTGATTGGTCAGACACGTCAACAAAGTGATTGGTCAAGCTTCACGTGACACGTGGCTATAAACACATTATAAACACTTATTGATGACAAAATGTATCAAAGGCGCCGCTACCTTCACACAGGTGTGATTTTTTCTTTTTTAATTGAATCCTGAAAAGTAACATTTTTATTTAATTTCAAATGCATTTAGTTATACTTATGTTAACTTTATGAACTTAAATACAAATACATTGGACATGAAGAAGACAATAGAAATGTAATACTAGTCACTGAGCTACTAAGCTACTGACTAAAGTAATCAAAGCGAGTCACCTGCGGGCCGCATTAACACATCGATTGCCAAGATATTAAACATAGTTTTCTATCCCCTTGCCAGCGTAATTACCTCAATCCGATGATATTTGAAACGCTGTGGAAGCGACATTTGTGTCCCAAAAAAACAAAAAAAGAGTTCCCGTGGTTTGGCGGAGGTATCTGTGCATCCATAGGAACGACAACCTTCCAACCGCGCGATCCGACATTTTGGGGCTACGGCCCGTTGAAAACGGGTGGATTTCAATGCAAAAAAAAAGAAACTGAGTTACAGCTGTTTTTTCCGAAAATCCCATCGTTGGGATGAACGGATGTGACGTTCTTTGCGATGACGTCACATCCACATACTACTTCTCTGAGTGACGATCGATCTTTCCAAAGCTGTGTTAGGGTGCCCCTTGTGGAATTAAAAAAAAATGTTTTTTTTGGAAAGAACGCATCAATGCGATCTTGGCAATCAATGTGTTCTGCTATTTTTGAAAATTTGTGAAAATGTGTGCAACTCTTTGAATATATATATACTTTTAAAGCGAACATTTTGAACTCAAATCTTTGCTTCTGGGGGTCCCTGGAACAAAATATTTTGAGATGGGGGTCCACGGCCAAATTTTAAACCTATGCTATTTGAAAATAGCCTATCTACAAGCTCACAACGCGTCGCGATGCGACGCGTTGTGACCTTGTAGATCTGCTATTTTCAAACAGTACTTTAGTACTTTAGTACTTTTACTTTTGGTACTTTGAGCACATTTTTATACCAATATTTTTGTACTTTTACTCAAGTAAAATTTTAATTCCGTTATTCAATTATTACTTGTAACAGAGTACTTCTACATTGCAGTACTGATACTTTTACTTAAGTAAAACATTTGAGTGTTTTTTCCACCACTGGCTGCTTGTCCAAGGAGGACTGGGTTATTTTGATGTTAGAATGAAGACTTTATTTATAGCTTCCTTCCCGTTTGGCACAGCGTTCTGATAGCCTTTGAGGACCGAGAAATTCCTCCACCACACCCAGCACCCATCTGTGCCCATATTTCTCCCGAAACGAGACGTCCTCCTCAATTATGACTTTCCCTCCAATGATACCATCTATCTGTCTGTGTAAGAACAGGCTCCAGGAAATTGACTTGATATTAATCAGACACAATTACCAAGAAAGGAAATTCTGTGGCACTGACGGTGTTTTGAAGACAAAACAGACAATCTGTGTGGTGCTTGGGTCTTAACCCATTAAGACCTGGAACTGTCTCATTTTTAGATTTGAGCTAAAAAGCATTATTTTACACTTTGGCTATTCAAAAATAGCAGATCTACAAGCTCGTAGCGCGGCACCGAGTGCCGCGCTACGAGCTTGTAGATCTGCTATTTTTGAAAAATCGTGAAAATGTGTGCAAATCTTTGAATATATATATATTTTTAAACCGAACATTTTTAACTCAAATCTTTGCTTCTGGGGGGTCCCTGGAACAAGATATTTTGATGGGGGTCGGCGGCCAAATACATATAATTTTGGGGGTCCTTGACGTGAAAAAGATTGAGCACCACTGATATAGAAACATACGTTTTTCAGAAAACTGTTGAGATTTAGGAGACATGTAGAATCGGCTTCAGGTCTCAATGGGTTAATGATAGACCATTTATCTATTGATGACTTTAAGTATCCTGTGACACTACTTCTCAAAGTCCAAGATCCCTGCTATTAACAGAGTTGGTTTTGGGATCTAATGTGTTCCCTTGACTTGGCTGCGGCTCATTACATTGATACAGATCCACATTCACCTGAGAATCTGGGTCATTACAGAAATAGCTTCATGGCTCACTCTCCCAAGATGGCAGGCTCTGTAGGTCACCATAACAATGGGCAGAACGAGAAGAGAACTAAGGGTTTTAGCTCACCGGCTTGATTCGAGTTCCTTTGGCCGTCTCGCGCGCTTCCTTGCATCGAGGCCTTTAACCCATTAAGACCTGGAACTGTGTCATTTTTAGATTTGAGCTGAAAAAGCATTATTTTACACTTTGGGCTATTCAAAAATAGCAGATATACAAGCTCATAGCGCGGCACCGAGTGCCGCGCTACGAGCTTGTAGATCTGCTATTTTTGAAAAATCGTGAAAATGTGTGAAAATCTTTGAATATATATATTTTTAAAGCGAACATTTTTAACTCAAATCGTTGCTTCTGGGGGGTCCCTGGAACAAGATGTTTTGATGGGGGTCTGCGGCCAAATACATATAATGTTGGGGGTCCTTGACATGAAAAAGATTGAGCACCACTGATATAGAAATATACGTTTTTCAGAAAACTGTTGGGATTTAGGAGACATGTAGAATCGGCTTCAGGTCTCAATGGGTTAAAAAGTTTAGTTTCGCGGGAGTTTTGGCGATGTGGGCGAACACACAGCGCTCCCAGCTTTGCCCTGGGGCACTCTCATAATCCTTTAAGTAGCATCGACTTGAGGGTTCTGCTAAAACTACCCACATGGTGTGTACCAAAATCCATAATCACTTGCATAATATCGGTAGGATGCTGCAATGATGCCAAGCTTTGGAAAATAAATAATGAAGAGCTAGGTAGGTAGATAAGAAGCGATTAACCCATTAAGACCTGAGGCCGATTCTACAAAATGTCTTCTAAATCCCAACCGTTTTCTGAAAAAAAAAACGTATTTTTCTATATCAGCGGCGCTCAAACTTCTTCATGTCAAGGACCCCCAAAATGATATGTATTTGGCCCGCCGACCCCCATCTCAAAATGTTTAGTTCCAGGGACCCCTCAGAAGCAAAGAATAGAGTGAAAAATGTTCGCTTTAAACGATATATATTCATAAATTTGCACACATTTTCGCGATTTTTCAAAAATAGCAGATCTACAAGCTCGTAGCGCGGCACTCGGTGCCGCGCTATGAGCTTGTATATCTGCTATTTTTGAATAGCGAAAGTGTAAAATAATGCTTTTTTAGCTCAAATGAAAAAGTGACACAGACGCGTTCCAGGTCTAAGTGGGTTCATTTTGCGTGTGACGGAAGACGGTCAGGACAGTCGGTCATACTTTTAGACCCACCCCGTATTTATTCGTACGGTACATCCTTGCAGCAGGCTGGTATACTGTAGGTTGGGGAGAATGTAGCTGTCTAGATTCAGTGGCCCCCCTTCTGCGTTGTGGCCACTACAAATGTCATCCGGGGGTTGTGTTGAAGCTGAAGAATTGAAATGATACTGTTGGATAGAGAGACGCTTCGGCGAAAGTAGCTGGAACAAGGAGCGGGATCAGAGAGGATAAGGGCAGGGACGGAATGAAGAGATGAGAATGAAAAAAGAAACAAGAGGAAAATGGTTAGGGTGGAGAACAGGTAAGCCCTGGATAAGCCATTTGACAGTGAAGAACGGGTACGGAGAGAGCCCGTCAAACACAATGTTGTTTGATTTTTTTTTCCCGTGGACAACTACTGTTTTGCCATCTGTTTGATTTATTTACTTTCTCATGTTTTTACGAGATAGCAAGGAAAAGGAAAAAAATACAAATGCTACTGAGCTGAAATGTGTGAAATGTCTCCTCTCTCGCGTTCGCGTCTTTCATCGGAAAAGTTTCCCATTCGACTGCATCTCCCTGCCTCGTTGGAAATGACTAAACGATTCATCATTTCCTGTCACGCTCCAAAATGACTGACAATCTCATCTCCCAATTCTCTTTAATCACGAGCTCTTTCATTATCAACCTGCTTTACACAAATTTGGTGCATTTTTAACACCTCGGAGTATCCTAGCTTCAAAGCAAAGGTTGACAATAACCATTTGTCGTTGAATATTTTTGAAAGCCTGACTCTTGATGATATGCAAACTAAATGTGGATCTCCAATGGAGATATTTGCTCTTGTCGGTGTAGAATAATGATTCCTGAATGTGCATTCTTTAGCATCTTATTATCATGGAGTATGTGGGACCCAACTATCAGTATCCAGTCTACATATTGCACCTGTACATCTGTAATGAACCATTCTGACTATATCGTTGGTTTGACACATTGGGGGGGGACACTGACATCATTCCAGAGGACTCTCAAAATGTCACAGAGCATTTATCGTCATTAGTTAGTAACAAATAAGAACGGGAATGATGAGTTATTCTCTGGGTTGATTCTAATAGACCAATTATTTGTTTACCAACATTGAGACTGGATGCACAGGTGATTGTTTCACGCAATCAATTTCCAACCTGTTGTTTTGGGGTGCGCAGGTTTCAGCACACCCCAACCCCCTCTTGTGTGTTGGCTAGTGAGACGCGTCCTAGCGAGACCTGAGAGAATGGGTTTCATTAAGCGCATACTGGTTGCACGCATACTGGTTCTTATCAGTGTGACGTCGTCTGTTAAGGGGTCTATGAGCCACTGTCGATGTTTTCCAACTGACCTGCTGTGGTCAGTGTGTGAAAAGGAACAAAATACATACAGTAACTGCTGTTGTTTCCTGCTGGGCATTTTGAGACAGGGAGAGAGGAGCACAAATTGCTAATGTTATCACCCTAGATGCTAATCATGTGCAGTGGGGGGAAAAGTACTCACATTTTCCACTTAAGTAAATGTATCAATACTGCAATGTAGAAATACTTAAAAATAAAAGTACAAACCTATTGGCATCAAAATGTACTTAAGGTACCAAAAGTAGAATTATGCAGAATGTCCCGTTTCAAGTTTTCAAATGAATGAATGAATGAATGAATGAATGAAATTTGTATTTTCGTGTCATGCCACCATTTTGGCCCATCCCATATGGGATTATATGACACATTACACAGAAAGAAAACAGTCCATTAACAGTCCATTAACAGTCCTTCCTGTTCATATTACGTCCTTCCTTATAACATACCACTTAAATAAAACATGCGTACAGTACTTATATCAACAAAATAATAACAAAAAAGACAATGCCATTTTACATGTAAATGTAAAATAGCAGATCTACAAGCTCGACGCATTGTGAGCTTGTAGATCGGCTATTTTGAAATGGCCAAAATGTATAGGGTTGATGTGGTTAATGTATGTTTTGTAATAATAATCAAAATCTACAAAGTAACTAGTACGTTTTCAAATCATTGTTGTGGAGCAAAAGCACAATATTTGCCTCTGAGATGTAGTGGAGACTGGAGTACAAGTAAAAGTGCTGAAAATTGGAAATACTCCAGTAAAGTAAAAGTACCTCAAAAGTGTGCTTTGGTACAGTACTTCAGTACAAGTACTTTTACACCACTGGTTATCACACTAGATGCTAATAATGTGACATATTTCCTGGGGGACGATTGGCCTGCGCTTTGTGCCTTAGTAGTGGCCCACTTTCCCCTCACATCAACGCATATAGTGCACAAAATTGAACAAAAACATGCAGACTTCCGTCCACTCAAATCCATTAGCAAAGGTTTGGGGCCGGAGGACTGTGGTGGTGGTGACTGAAAAAAAAAAAAAAACGTATCCCCCATTGAGGGTTGTTGACTGTTTTGTATTGAATTGTCCAACACAGTGTGAAAGAACCCATCAAACTGAGCCTCTGTGTTCCACTTTAATCTGAGACTTGCACCCCAAACACCCGCAAAAACAATACAGCAGCTAAAAGATAAAAGGCAACCAAAACAGTGGGGCATTGATACGGTGCTGGATGGCTCATAGAGGATATTTATGTAATCTTGGGGCACCAGGGCTGCCTCCAACCCCGGACTCAGAGTGGCTGTTTCGGAGCATAGGCCCAAGGACAGTAGCAAATTTTCTAAATCCCTGGTAGACGCTGAAAGTTAACCCGTTAAGACCGCTCTCTGTCATTTTTAATATTTATTTTGGGCTATTCAAAAATAGCAGATCTACAAGCTCATAGCCGTGCTACGGGCTTGTAGATCTGCTGTTTTTGGAGGGAAAATCGTGGAAATGTGTGAAAATCTCTGAATATACATGTTTTTTTAAAGCAATTTTTTTTACTTAAATCTTTGCTTCTGGGTAATCTAATATTTTGTCCCAGGGACCCACACCAGAAGCAAAGATTTAATTTAAACATGTATATATATATATTCAAAGATTTGCACACATTTTCACGATTTCTTTCTTAGCGCTATGAGCTTGTAGATCTGCTATTTTTGAAGAGCCCAAAGAAATCTTAAAATGACACACGGATGCCTTCCCGGTCTCAGTGGGTTAAGACAAGCAATGCAGCAATAAAACAAAGCCCATCCCATTTATCTGGGCAGCCCACACAACCTCTCGCCGAGATTTACGTCCCCGCGCGCCCAGTGCTACCAAATCTTCAAGCAGCCGTCGCTACAGATATTGATAGAGAGAGTGAAAATCCCACCCCCGGCAGGGTGGGGTGGGATGGGGTGCGATGGGGGGGGGGGGGCGGATTCCAACCACTCCAAAATGTCCTTCCCATTAAGCCATGGGATCACTCACCCGCACTTGTACACTAAATATTCATAACTGGGATGTGTGATTAGACTGTAAAATGCCATGTGATTAGACTGTAAAATCAACCGCTTGAACCCCAGCATGCCTATATTCTGTGGGGAACATTCGCCAAAAAACAGCTGATCTACAAGCTCGGCCTGTAAATCGTCTCATTTCCGCGAAGAGATTTGGTGTAGATCAGGGATGGCAAACTCATTTTAGCTCAGGAGCCACATGGAGGAGGGCCAGAGGGCCAGAGGGCCGGACCGGTACCGGACCGGTACCGGACCGGTACGGTAAAATCATGGCATAATAACTCATAAAAACAATAACAACAACTTCAGATAGTTTTCTTTGTTTACTTTACTTAGTCTTAGTTAGTACAAGCACATTCTGAAAATGTAAACTTCACAAATAGGGATGGCCAAATGGAGACATTTTATTAACCGTTTGCCGTTAGGCCTTACCGATTAATTCATCGATTACCGTTAAGAAAAAAAAAATTGTTTATAAAATACATTTTATTTCAAAGGGCCAAGTCTACACAGTTTGTTTTGTGTCTCCAGCAGAGTTTCTAGTGTCTCTATCTCTCTCTGGAAGAGGTTGCACATGAACTCTGCAGCCGCACTGAGGCGCTCCAACACAGACAATATTAATACAAAGACGAGGAAGAAGAAGAGGAAAGTGGAAGTTACGTGTGGTTGCAGGTGTAGACCTGGCCAAAAATCAATTAAAACATTTTTGGCAAAAAAAAAAAAAAAAAGTTTTTTATTTATTTATTTTTTTATGCTTTGCAAAATCATCTCGCGGGCCGGATTAAACTAGTTAGCGGGCCTGATCCGGCCCGCGGGCCGTATGTTTGACATCCCTGGTGTAGATGGTGCTAATTCTTTTAGAAAAAACGTGAACTTTTTTACAAATCTTAGAATATATATTTTTTTTTAAAGCAACCCAAATCTTTGCCTCTACGGGGTCCCTGGAACTAAATATTTTGATATGGGGGTCCGCGGCCAAACACATATCCTTTTGGGGGTCCTTGACATGGAAAAGTTTGAGCACCACCGACATGAGAAACATACGTTTTTTCAGAAACCCGTCAGGATTCAGAAGACATTTGTGGTGAAAATTGATTTCAGTTTCTCCTCTTTTTTACTTAGTATATATCTACCAGTGGTGGAAAGTAACTAAGTACATTTACTCAAGTACTGTACTTAAGTACAATTTTGAGGTATTTGTACTTTACTTGAGTATTTCCAATTTCCAATACTTTTAGTTCTACTCCACTACATCTCAGAGGCAAATATTGTACTTTTACTCCACTACAATTATTTGAAAACTTTAGTTACTAGTTACTTTTCCGATATAAACTATGATATAATGAACCATACATTAACCACTTTAGCCCTATTTCATACCTAGGCTATTTGAAAATAGCAGATCTACAAGCTCACAACGCGTCGCATCGCGACGCGTTGTGAGCTTGTAGATCGGCTATTTTCAAACATTTAGTACTTTTACTTTTGGCACTTTAAGTACATTTTGATGCCAATACTTTTGTACTTTTACCCGAGTAAAATTGTAATGCTGGACTTTTACTTGTAACAGAGTATTTTTATATTGCAATATTTGTACTTTTACTTAAGTAAAGAATTTGAGTACTTTTTCCACCACTGATATCTACCTTAGTGTGTGTGTGCTTGGTATCTAGTGCATCGCGGCGTCGAGAGTAGCGGTTGTGTTTGAGGAAGCCAGGTCTTTGATGAGCGGGTTGTAGTACACTCAGGAGACTCAACGTGGCTACAGTTCCATCAAAGTGGGTGGGGGGGGGGGGGGGGGTGTAGACTGTTTGAAAACAATAGATACAAGCCCTCTCTCATCATCGGATCTAAAGCACTTAATCCTGCACACAGGCGGACGGATCTCCCCTCGCACTGACTGAAAAGCTTTTATTTGTATCCAATGCATATGGATTTCCTTTGTGCGGTGTACGGTATATAGGCTATGTATGTCTGCATACCAAGCAGTGGTGGAAAGTAATTAAGTACATTTACTTAAGTACTGTACTTAAGTACAATTTTGAGGTATTTGTACTTTACTTGAGTATTTCCAATTTCCAATACTTTTACTTCTACTCCACTACATCTCAGAGGCAAATATTGTACTTTTACTCAACTACATTTACTTGAAAACTTTAGGTACTAGTTACTTTTCAGATTTAAATTATGATATGATGAAACATACATTAACCACTTTAAACCTATTTTATACATAGGCTATTTGAAAATAGCAGATCTACAAGCTCACAACGCGTCGCATCGCGACGCGTTGTGAGCTTGTGAGCTTGTGAGCTTGTGAGATCGGCTATTTTCAAATATTTAGTACTTTTACTTTTGATACTTTAAGTACATTTTGATTCCAATACTTTTGTACTTTTACTCAAGTACATTTTGAATTCTGGACTTTTACTTGTAACAGAGTATTTTTATATTGCAGTATTGATACTTTTACTTGAGTAAAGAATTTGAGTACTTTTTCCACCACTGATACCAAGTTGAGGAGGCTGGCCTCGGGACACAGAGAGGGCGAGCGGGGGCCTCTCCTTGCGACCTGATAGCGCAATTTACATTTGGAGATCAGTGAGTCTCTGAAGGAACAGATTTGATTTGGCCCCCATTTGACAATACTGTGTGTTGTGGCAGGGACCCCCATACAACGCTTGTTCTGTTGAAATGTTTCGAGAATATTCCGAAAGTTTCACGTTTTCTTTTTCACGATTTTGTTTGAAAATAGCAGATCTACAAGCTGACAACGGTTGCGGCGCGTTGTGAGCTTGTAGATCAGCTATTTTCAAATAGCAGATGTATATAGGTTTGAAGTGGTTGAACTGATTTTAATGCTATATTAAATAAATTAGTTGGGAACCTTGGGGGTCCCCGGCCCGCCCCGGACCCCACTTTGAGAAACACTGCATTCGGCTATGGTGTTATATATATAACAGCTGCAAAGACAGGATATTCTCAGGGATATTGGGATATTCTCAGGGTGCAGGGATGTATACACCTTTAGTTATTAAAAAGATGAAACCTGGAGCAATATTGGTTCTGCCATTGAAAAGGCGTCAAGGACTGATATTGCCGAACAGTGCATTAGCAGTAATAATAACCAAAAGATGCTTATGTTGTTACTATAAACTTATGTAGCATTGCAGTTTGATACCGTTGTACCAGATACAATGCGTTGGATATAAGCGCACAATTTCATTCCTGCTGAGTGAAAAGTTTCCCTTGATTTATCTCAGCATTGTGCATCTCCCTGAAATCATAAAACATGCAAAAGACAGAGTGTGCGCACACACACGCACACACACACACACACACACACACACACACACACACACACACACACACACACACACACACACACACACACACACACACACACACACACACACACACACACACGTTTGTATTACTATACTTGTGAGGACAACATTAGGAAGCCAATTTTAAGACTGATTTATTTCTAAAGCCGAAAAATAGCAGATCTACAAGCTCACAACGTGTCGCGCTGCGACACGTTGTGAGCTTGTAGGTCGGCTATTTTCCGGTGTTTGACATCGCCGCAACAACTAAGTATAAAATAGGGGAAAATGTAACCCCCACCCCCTAAAACTAACCTCTAGATATCTAATCCCAAACCTAACCCCAACCTGAATCTTTCACTACGTGTAAACGTATTTCTAAAAATGATTTCAACCACAAAACAACCATTTCTTCTTGCGAGGGCCAGGTAAAATGGCCCTCACAACATCTATTCCTCAAATTCTACTACACTTGTGGGGACGTTTGGTCCTCACACGTAGAGTAATACAAACACACGCACACACACACACACACACACACACACACACACACACACACACACACACACACACACACACACACACACACACACACACACACACACACACACACACACACACACACACACACACACAACACACACACACACACACACACACACACACACACACACACACGCACACACAGAGAGAGAGAGAGAGAGAGAGAGAGAGAGAGAGAGAGAGAGAGAGAGAGCTACAGAGCACTCGGTGGACTTGTTTATGTACGCCGCGGGGTAAATAATGATAATAGGTGACATGCCATTTTGACATTGGGGGTTATGCCTCTCTGGTGCCTATGAGAATAGTAGACCTTGTAGGCACATCATGCATTTTTACAGAGGGTATATGGCGACACTTTCATCGCAGCGCCGCCGGTTTCCTCACAGCATGGCTCTGAGGCTCTCTCGGAAAAAAAAAAACTGGGAAAACAACAATAGCGGGCGACGACAACAACATCATTCTTTTAGGGTTTTTTTCCTCCCCTCTCTCGTCTTGTGTATTCAAACCTGCTAACGGCGGCGCATGTACACACACACACACACACACATGCCTTTCTCCTCTGCTTATAGCTGCAGTCATATCAGCGACGGTTCAGGCGCAACAGAGGAGCCGTTTTCAGAATGTCACCGTTTACTTTAACCCATTAAGACCTGGAACTGTGTCATTTTTAGATTTGAGCTAAAAAAACATTATTTTACACTTTGGGCTATTCAAAAATAGCAGATCTACAAGCTCATAGCGCGGCACCGAGTGCCGCGCTACGAGCTTGTAGATCTGCTATTTTTTTTAAATCGTGAAAATGTGTGAAAATCTTTGAATATATATATTTTTAAAGTGAACATTTGTAACTCAAATCTTTGCTTCTGGGGGGTCCCTGGAACAAAATATTTTGATGGGGGTCCGTGGCCAAATACATATCATTTTGGGGGTCCTTGACATGAAAAAGTTTGAGCACCACTGATATAGAAACATACGTTTTTCAGAATACTGTTCGGATTTAGGAGACATGTAGAATCGGCTTCAGGTCTCAATGGGTTAAAGGCTTCGTTTGGATGTCAACAGCAAAGATGAATAAATAATATTCCCCCCTCGAGTTCCATTTGATGCTGCTGCGGAATGGCATCGGATGATGACGCTAAGTTACGGCTGTCGCGATCATGAGAAATGCCACTTGATGTTTTAATTGTCACACAAATGATTTGCGATGAAGGATTTAATTGCGTTTTTGGCGTTCGACATTGGAATACAAATTACATTTCTGTTTGTCTTTTAGGCTTCGGAAGCAAAAATTGCACAGCGTGACAATCGGATCATAAAAAGAAAGGACCGCCATCTTTAACCCATGAATACCTGGAACGCATCTGTGTCACTTTAGATTTCTTTTGCTATTCAAAAATATCAGATATACAAGCTCATAGCGCGGCACCGAGTGCCACGCTATGAGCTTGTAGATCTGATATTTTTGAAAAATCGTGAAAAAATATTTTTTTGATTTTTTTTCAAAAAACTGTTAGGATTTAGAAAATTCTTAGAAGCGGCCTCAGGTCTTAATGGGTTAATAACTTTATACTTTGAAAAAAAAAAAAAAAATTCATAGTGGACATAGCCAATCTACAAGCTCTGCAACGCATCACGATGGGACACGTCGTGAGCTTGTAGATCGGCTGATTGCAACTATGATATAATTGCGATTATCAAAAATAATTGCGATTACGTAATAATCGTGGCAGGCCTAATGTCAACGGCAAAGATGAATAAATAAATATTCCCCTCAAGTTCCATTTGATGCTGCTGAATGTCATCCCATGTGACGTCTGGAGCAGCGAGCCTCCAGATGCTACGCACACACACTTTCTGAAATGAACACACGCCTGTTAAGATGCCTCTGAGAAGACTTTGCCTGTGGGGGGGGGGGGGGGGGGACAAATGCTTTTAAATGGAAAAGAGAATAATCAAAAGAGTAGCTTTGTTGTAGGTGACCGGGGGCGAGGAAATATATATAGATATATATATATATATATGCTTTGTATTCATATTTTCTAGCAGTGGCCAAATATCGTTGGTTGTTCGGAATATGTTGTGCATTATCATCATTTACAGCGCAGCGTGCGCGCGTGTGTGTGTGTGTGTGTGTGTGTGTGTGTGTGTGTGTGTGTGTGTGTGTGTGTGTGTGTGTGTGTGTGTGTGTGTGTGTGTGTGTGTGTGTGTGCGACTGTGCGTGTGTGTGTAGGTGTGAGACAGAGAGAGAAATAGTGAGTGCATAATCAGAATTACAGCATGAATAAGTGAATGCACATTGTACTGTAAGAGTACTGGCCTCCATCCCTGTGGGCGATGTTGTTGCTGTACACAGAGGAGAGAGAGAGAGAGAGAGAGAGAGAGAGAGAGAGAGAGAGAGAGAGAGAGAGACTGTGAGATAGAAACATAATGAGAGAGAGAGAGAGAGAGAGAGAGAGAGAGAGAGAGAGAGAGAGAGAGAGAGAGAGAGAGAGAGAAAATGGAGGGGTAAGGAGAGAAACGGGGGGAGTGGGAGAGGGGGGAGAGAGGGAGAGACAAACGGATACTAAAAAAGAGAGAGGGGGAGAGAGAGAGAGAGAGAGAGAGAGCATCTCTTAGTGCCTCTTTGTGTGTAGTCTTTTAAGAGGTGGAGAGGCAACCAAATGTGCCTGTAGTAGTGTTCTCCAACATGGCCTACTTTTTGAGCGTCCAATCATTAACGTGGTCTCCCGTACTCACACACTCTCTCTCTCTCTCTCTCTCTCTCTCCCTCCCTCCCCCTCCCCAAAACACATGCTATTTGAAGTTTTTTTAAATACATGCTATTTGAAGTTATTCCCACAGTTCTGAGGAGCTCTGCCAGTGCTTCACCCCATCATGTCCTGCATCGCTACTGTACCGTACTGAACCCAGCCCCGGTACCGTAGGTCAAAGCCTAGAGGAAGCCACGTGTTAAAGGGACTATACGCCATGAATTGTAACTTTTTCTTCTTTTTTGTGTGTTTTTGGTCTCCCCTACCTCTCTCTCTTCTATCCCCAAAAATACCCCAGTTTGAACACGAGTCACTTTCACAGCAAATCTGGGGTTTTCTGTAAATTGGTCTCAAGCTGATTTTCGCCCTGACGTGACGTCACATCAGGGTACAATCCCTCCCGTTTTTCAGTTCCAACCCCCCCCCCCCCCCCCCAAAAAAAAAAAAAAAAAATATATATATATAGATATATTTGTTTTCTTACATTTTTTCCCCACTTTTTCCACACAGAACCGGGAGATAACATGCATACAAACTGGCTCAATAGCGCCCCGTAACAAACAGGACAGTGTGGTATTGCAGCTGAAAGTGCTTTATAAGCCAGAGAGAAGTTAGTTGGAATGAGTATATCTGAGGCTTGATTTAGGCTCAAACCTTTCGAAAAACGTTTGAGGGACATAAACAACATGATATTAAATATTATTATTTTTTTTTTAAACCAACAGAGGTGATGATTGACAGGCAAAATCGCTCAACAGCGACACCCGCAGGCAAAGATGTATTTTTTCATTGCACTTGAAAAGGCTCCAGAAATGTGAGAGAAAAACGCCTGCAATGGCTCACTGGAGTGGAATTGTCAGTTAAAACTTTTTATACACGTTTGAAGGACCGTGACCAAGACTTTTAATGCGTGGTAAAGCTGAATGTCATGAAACCTTTAATTCATCCATTTGTCTTCCATTTCTAACTCTTGAGGGTGTACAAATTGGAGGGGTCCCGCGGTGGTTCCATTTTGTGCCCTCTCAGAGTTAAACGAACACTCAGGATATCACCGCGTGTGTGTAAAGGTTTACGGGGCGCCCCCAGTGCAACGCTGGGGGAGAGCGGTGGCGACGGCTTTTCCAGTTTGACCTTGGAGTGCCCTCGTTAAGGTCGCGGCGTCTCAGTAAATCTGTGTTTTCGCCATACCGTAGTGGACTGCTCCTGTCCACAGTAGTGCCTGCTGCGCACGTGAGTGCATGTGTGTGTGTGTGTGTGTGCGCGCGCGTGTGTGAGTGAATAATGTCCTACAGGAGACACTGTAAGTGCAACGTCTAGGACTCAGGCGTCAGCAATAATAGCAGGGCAGCCTCTCCTCTCCTCTACCCTCTCTCGCTCTCTCTCTCTCTCTCTCTCTCTCCAGTGCATGCAGCGGGCGTGAGCGATATTACAGCATTAGAACGCATGAATTATAGGCGTACCATTAGCTCAATGTCAGGATGTGGATGGACACGCTCCTGATACCCGCCGTTCCGTCCGCTTTGGAAGACAGAACCGGGGCGACGAGCGAGGACAACGGGATTTCGTTTTAACCCATTGAGACCTGAAGCCGATTCTACATGTCTCCTAAAATCTCAACAGTTTTCTGAAAAACGTATGTTTCTATATCAGTGGTGCTCAACCTTTTTCATGTCAAGGACCCTCAAAATGATATGTATTTGGCTGCGGACCCCCATCAAAATATGTTGTTCCAGGGACCCCCCAGAAGCAACGATTTGAGTTTAAAATGTTCGCTTTAAAAATATATATATTCAAAGATTTGCACACATTTTCACGATTTTTCAAAAATAGCAGATCTACAAGCTCGTAGCGCGGCACTCGGTGCCGCGCTATGAGCTTGTAGATCTGCTATTTTTGAATAGCTAAAGTGTAAAATAATGCTTTTTAGCTCAAATCTAAAAATGACACAGTTCCAGGTCTTAATGGGTTAAGCACATCCCCCGTGCGTACCGTCGGATTTGACTGATACCTATAAGCCGCCATTTTTTTCCCCCACAGAATAAACGCCAGATTGAATTACAGCGCATTTTGCCAGGAAGCGCTGTAAAAAAGCTTAAGGCTGTGTCACTGTTGTGATGTGCAGGGCAGCCCGTGCTGTCACACAGGTACTGAAGATAAGAGCTTCTTTTTTTTTGGTACCGTGGCGCCACACACACACACACACACACACACACACACACACACACACACACACACACACACACACACACACACACACACACACACACACACACACACACACACACACACACACACACATACAAAGCTAATGTTAAGTTGTAAGGAGAAAGGATAGGGGGCGAAACGACCAACTGGTGTGCGATGACAAAGGATGCATTACCTAATAGATTTGGCAAAGAAAATACAGAGTTCAGGGCGGTCTGATAAAGCCCGGGCTACACTACTTTAATCAATCACCAAAGAACACGAGCCAATTCAAGGAGAAGCCTGACATCCCAGATAGGCTTTCAGACAGGATTAGAAATAGTGAATGGAGAGTCAGTCGACACATCTGCCAAAGCTCGCCGAGAGAGGACCTCTGTCAGGTCACAATGCCCCCACCCCCCCCCCCCCCCATCCCCGTTCCCACGTGTGATGTTGAGGCACGGTGCGGTACTACCCCCCCCCCACCACCAGCAGCAGCCCAGATGCATTACGAAGCCATTCTTCCCAGTCTCTTTAATTTGTCCCTTAAGTTACAGTTGTCTCAGTGAATGCTGATGAGATGTTAGTAACAAGGCACTCCGTCGTTTGGTTCTAACCGCCGTTTACTCCCCCCCTTTGGAGAAAGAAAGGGCACGGTCGTTTGAGGGGTGTCCCTTGGAGCTCATCATCGTCTGGACTCTCTGGGCCCTGGCTGCTTAACCCATTAAGACCTGGAACTGTGTCATTTTTAGATTTGAGCTAAAAAGCATTATTTTACACTTTGGGCTATTCAAAAATAGCAGATATACAAGCTCATAGCGCGGCACCGAGTGCCGCGCTACGAGCTTGTAGATCTGCTATTTTTGAAAAATCGTGAAAATGTGTGCAAATCTTTGAATATATATATTTTTTAAAGCGAACATTTTTAGCTCAAATCTTTGCTTCTGGGGGGTCCCTGGAACAACATATTTTGATGGGGGTCCGCGGTCAAATACATGTAATTCTGGGGGTCCTTGACATGAAAAAGATTGAGCACCACTGATATAGAAACATACGTTTTTCAGAAAACTGTTGGGATTCAGGAGACATGTAGAATCGGCTTCAGGTCTCAATGGGTTAATAAGATCCACAACAGCAGCGGCGCGCTGGCTGTGGAAAAGGCAAACAACAAAAGGGGGGAAGCGAGAGGAGGTTGTGCCCCCCCTCTCCCCCCCCCTAAAACTGGCAGACTGATAGAGGAGCCCGCGGGGTTAAACAGCGATTCTATTTTCCTCCCCATCAAATCCGCCGTTTCTAGGTTTCCGTCTCTTGCTTCCGCATCCGCCTTGCTCTTTCCCCTCCACCACCAACCGGCCACAGCCAGCCTATTATATATACCCCGTAGCTGTGAATACCAGACGTTGTTTCTGGATGTATTCATTTCAGATTAGCTCGTTTTCCTTGCGCCGCCACGGGTTCCCCCCCCCGAGCCGCGAGCTGCTAGACCCCCGCACTTCTAGTCCTCGTCTGGCTGGGATCAATGAGGAAAAGGCAGCCAGGGGTTGGCGATGGCGCTGGATAAGGCCCTCGGTTCAACGGCGGGGTGATTGATATCAGCTCACTAATCCCCCGTACATCTCCTCTAAATCCACCTGGCTGGCCGCTTCCAACAGGGCTTTAACCCTTTAAGACCTGAAGCCGATTCTACACGTCTCCTGAATCCCAACGGTTTTCTGCAAAACGTCAGTTTCTATATCAGTGGTGCTCAAACTTTTTCATGTCAAGGACCCCCAAAATGATATGTGTTTGGCCGCGGACCCCCATCAAAATATTTTGTTCCGGGGACCCCCCCGGAAGCAAAGATTTGAGTTAAAAATATTCGCTTTAAAAATATATATATTCAAAGATTTGCACACATTTTCACGATTTTTCAAAAATAGCAGATCTGCAAGCTCGTAGCGCGGCACTCGGTGCCGCGCTACGAGCTTGTAGATCTGCTATTTTTGAATAGCCCAAAGTGTAAAATAATGCTTTTTTAGCTCAAATCTAAAAATGACACAGTTCCAGGTCTTAATGGGTTAATGGGATGAATTAAGATTGAGATCCAGAAACTACCCACCCCGCCCCCACCCACCACACCCATTTACATTTCAGATGTTCCCCCCCCCTCCCTCCCTGCCTCCGGTCTATTGGTAATTCATCGCTGGACTTTACACAGGGCGAGTAAGTTGACATTTAAGATGTTTATAGTCGCGGGGTCTATATCACATTCCCCCCCTCGACCGCCGTAACTTTTTGCTCGCTCCGAGAGTAAAAGGTTCTCCACGTTTGCAGTAATCAAAGCACAACACATCTCCGGGAGTTCAAGACCCGCCAGGGGAATACGTCTCGACAGAATTGCTACACTTCTTGCTCTCAAATGCCAGGGAGCGAGCGAGCGGCCAAAAAGCCCTCTCTCTGTAATGTTGTGAAGGACTCTTCGTTTTTCCGTCGGCGGGAATACTGCTCATTAACGGTTGATCCGTTGTTGCAACGTGTTGTTAGAGTGCGCGCCGTGTGCAACGTGTTGTTAGAGTGCGCGCATTCGGTTGTTGTCACGGAAAGACGAAGGTCACAGCCTCATTAGCGCGTCTATTGTGGCGTGCGTGGTGATATACATAGTAATCACGCGGGGCGCGCCATTTGCTGAAAGGGCCATATTAACATTGGAACCCCTTGATCACTGTTGACCTTTACTTAACGCGTTGAGACCGGGGAAAGCGTCCGTGTCGTTTTAGATTCTATTGCTAAAAGGCATTGTTTTATACTTTGGCTAGTCAAAAAGAGCAGATATACAAGCTCACATTCGTGCCGCGCTGGGAGCTGGCAGATCTGCTATTTCTTTTTTAAATCTTGATTTTATTGAGCGTTTTCCATTTTTTTCAAGCAACATTTTTTTTAACTCAAATCTTTGCTTCTGGGGGTCCCTGGAACAAAAAGTATTTCGAGATGGGGGTTGACATGAAAAGGTTTGAGCACTTTGGCTATTCAAAAAATAGCAGATATACAAGCTCATAGCGCGGCACCGAGTGCCGCGCTATGAGCTTGTAGATCTGCTATTTTTGTAAAATCGTGAAAACGTGTGCAACTCTTTGAATATATATATTCTTTGTGTGAACATTTTGAACTCAAATCTCTGCTTCTGGGGGGTCCCTGGAACAACGTATTTTGAGCTGGTGGTCCACGGCCAAATACATCATTTCGGGGGGTCCTTCACATGAAAACGTTTGAGCACCACTGATATAGAAAACGTACGTTTTTCAGAAAACTAGGCAGGATTTAGACGACGTTTGGGGCGAAACCGGCCTCTCGGGTCTTAATGGGTTAAAAGCATTCCAGCGTCTGCTCGCGGGTTCTAAACTTAATTATCCTCCCATGAAACTCCGGGGCATCCAATGCAGTGGACAGAGCTCATTTTCAATCTGCCGTCTATTAGCGTTGGCCGTAACCCCCGTCTGTTGAATGAATGGGACCCCCGCGCGCCACAATGCTCACGATTCAATTATGTGTTTGTGTTTTACACATGAAAGATATATATGCCATGGGGTTTCGCTGTGTGTCAAGTGCACTCGTGTGTACATCTCATCTTGCCGTCGTGTGTTGTTCACAAAGCAACGTTTGTCAGTTGTTGTCACACAACAATACTCTTTGGCAGCACTCACTTTTTTTCCCCCTGCATTTGCATGTAAATAGCGTCGTTCTGCTGTTTGTGCTTTCGTGGTTATATTCCGAAATGAAGGCCAGAGCAGTCATGTGTTGTGGACAGTGGTGGGGAAAAGTACTCAAATGTTTTACTTAAGTGAAAGTATCAATAGTGCAATGTAGAAATACTCTGTTACAAGTAAAAGTCCGGAATTCAAAATTTACTTCAGTAAAAGTACAAAAGCATTGGTATCAAAATGTACTTAAAGTACCAAAAGTAAAAGTACTAAAATGTTTGAAAATAGCAGATCTACAAGCTCACAACGCGTCGCGATGCGACGCGTTGTGAGCTTGTAGATCTGCTATTTTCAAATAGCCTCTGTGTAAAACAGGGCTAAAGTGGTTAATGTACGTTTTATAATGTAATAATTTATATCTGCCAAGTAACTAGTAACTAAAGTTTTCAAATAATTGTAGTGGAATAAAAGTACAATATTTGCCTCTGAGATGCAGTGGAGTAGAAGTAAAAGACAATTGTAAATACTCCAGTAAAGTAAAAGTACCTCAAAATTGTACTTAAGTACAGTACTTGAGTAAGTATACTTAGTTACTTGGCACCACTGGTTGTGGGCATGAAATCAAACGTATAGGGTTCTAGGGGGGGTTTGATCATCGACAACATTCACGTTTACTAGATTTATCATACAGGGCGGTATCGAAAATCCATGCGTGAACTTGCATCCGTGCTGCAGTGTGCACGGCTGCAAGGAAACAGTGAGGCAATAAAAACGGACATATACGGTGCAGCAAAGTGTGCTGTGGTGGGGGAATGCACTGCCAAGGTTTTGGAATGGGAACAAGTGGAATTACGGGGGGCTCTTACACACGGAATGAACACCATGCCGGACATTAACCCCTTAAGACCTGAGGCCCATTCTAAAGATGTTTTCTAAATCCTATAGTTTTTTGAAAAAAAAAAAAAAAAAAAAAAATTCCCCACGATTTTTCAAAAATAGCAGATCGAGTGCCACGCTACGAGCTTGTAGATCTGCTATTTTCGAATAGCCGGGGAAATCTTAAAATGACACAGACGCGTTCCCGGTCTCAATGGGTTAAAAAGTGAAAGGACAGGATAGTGTTACTGCAACAGCGTGGTTGGCTGCAAATGCCAAGGATCCTCATCGCTATTATTAGCTTCATGATTTTACTGTTAACATCTGGGTCATGGTTCTTTTTTTTTTCTTTTTTTTTCTCCCCCCCCCCCCCCCCCCAGTAATAATTATTCAAATGTGAGAGTGCTCTCGCGGTTACGTTTTTTTCAGGGGCTGTTTCTCACGGATTTCACTGGGCACTGCAACCCCCTTACCTGAAATTAAAGCTGTCATTTGGCTTATTAACCCATTGAGACCTGAAGCCGATTCTACATGTCTCCTGAAACCCCACCGTTTTCTGAAAAACGTATGTTTCTATATCAGTAGTGCTCAATCTTTTTCATGTCAAGGACCCCCAAAATTATATGTATTTGGCCGCAGACCCCCATCAAAATATGTTGTTCCAGGGACCCCCAGGAGCAAAGATTTGAGTTAAAAGTGTTTGCTTTAAAAATATAAATATTCAAAGATTTGCACACATTTTCAAGATTTTTCAAAAATAGCAGATCTACAAGTTCGTAGCGCGGCACTCGGTGCCGCGCTATGAGCTTGTATATCTGCTATTTTTGAATAGCCCAAAGTGTAAAATAATGCTTTTTTAGCTCAAATCTAAAAATGACACAGTTCCAGGTCTTAATGGGTTAAACCATGGAAATACTCATTTTCCCGGCAAACACGTTCATACCGCACACACCGAGCCAAAGCGCGAGCACAATGCATTTCATTGTGGTCCCCCAAAGGCCTACATGTTATTGTAAAAAAGAAAAAAAAGTACATTAATTTCTTATTCTTCTGGGCAAAATGATATACATTTCTCATCTGTGTCTGTAGGAAACACAATTCAAAAGGCAGCGGATAAAAGTGGGGAATTATATTCACTCAGCTGAAACGTGGATGCGTTTTGAAATGGCGGTTAGCTACAGTAAGCGTTGTCCTCAAGAGCAATCAGAACTTCAAAAGCCTGGCTTTGCATGTTTTACCAGAGCACTAGAGGACAAGGCAACACAAAAACAATTTACCCCAGTGCTATTCCTACCCCGATTTGTCGGCTCAAAAATGTTTAACTTTAATACACCGTGGAATTATTCCTCACATTATAAATTAGCCACATATAGCAGAATCTGCAAAAAATAGACATGCATGCTCAATGCTCTTTACAGACACAATTTTGTCATAAACTTGCATAATCAGTGCATAATTTCAGCTCGACTGATTGAAAGAAACCTAATTGAAATGTATATATATATATATATACATATAGACCTGGAACGCATCTGTGTCATTTTAGATTTCTTTGGCTATTCAAAAATAGCAGATCTACAGGCTCGTAGCGCGGCACCGAGTGCCGCGCTACGAGCCTGTAGATCTGCTATTTTTGAAAAATCGTGAAAAAAATATTTTTTATATTTTTTTCAAAAAACTGTTAGGATTTAGATTTCTTTTTAAAGAATCGCCTCAGGTCCTAATGTGTTTAAATAGACGTGTTCTGAACATGCTGGCCATTCGGCTGCCGTGTTAAAGGACGACTTCACCACTTTTCAAGATATCTTCATATAATAGGTCCTCACTAATGCTCATGATAAAATGGCACCATTTTTTTCTAATCAGTCTGTGTCTCAGAGGAGGGCTGTAGACAGTTCAGAAACCCGTCTACCAGTGACATCATCAAGGAATCCAAGCTAATAGAAACTGCAGGCTTTGTATTCCTGGAAAGTTGCAATGCAATAATAGATCCCATTGTTCTCGCCTTAAAAAAAATCTGAATTAAGAAAATGTAATCTTTTTGGGGAAAAAAATCCTGCCTAACGATGATGTCACTGGTAGACGGGTTTCTGGACTGTCCACAGCCCTCCTACGAGACACAGACCAAGTAGAAAAAAAATGTATCATTTTATCATGAGCATTAGTGAGGACCTATTATACGAAGATATGTTGAAAAGTGGTGAAGTCGTCCTTTAAGTGGTCCCGGCGAAATGCTTTTGAGAGTTTCAAGCGGGGGCCCTTGATCCAGAAAGGGTTGAGAACCACTTGGCTAATAGGTCTATAATCTGCATATTGCACCTGTTTTGGAAAATGCTTATTTAGGCCAAGGACGGCTGTGTGTTTGTGTTTAACCTACAGCTCCAGAGTCAGTCGTAGCTGGAGGAGACGATCCGTCCATTAGTTTACTGTGTAGAGCTCGCAACTCCCTGTTATAATTACATCAGCCAGACCTCAATTAACTCACAGTAAACCTCAAGTTCAACCATATACTGTATAATGTATATACACAGTATATCACTGTATGTACTGTATCGCTTTTTCATTTGAGCTAAAAAAAATAGCAGATATACAAGCTCGTAGCGCGGCACCGAGTGCCGCGCTACGAGCTTGCAGATCTGCTATTTTTGAAAAATCGTGAAAATGTGTGCAAATCTTTGAATATATATATATTTTTAAAGTGAACATTTTTAACTCAAATCTTTGCTTCTGGGGGGTCCCTGGAACAACATATTTTGAGATGGGGGTCGGCGGCCAAATACGTATCATTTTGGGGGTCCTTGACAGGGAAAAGTTGGAGCGCGGCCTCAGGTCTGTGAAAAGTGGTGAAGTCGTCCTTTAAGTAAAAGTACCAATACTGCCATATAAAAAATACTCTGTTACAAGTAAAAGTCCAGAATTCAAAATGCACTTGAGTAAAAGTACAAAAGTATTGGCATCAAAATGTACTTAAAGTACCAAAAGTAAAAGTACTAAATATTTGAAAATAGCAGATCTACAAGCTCACAACGGCCTCAGGTCTTAATGGGTTAAGGCAGAGGCTCTGCCTTAACCCATTAAGACTCTGCTTCACTCACCCGCCCCCCCCCCCCCCATAATAATGACTATGTTTTTGTAACCACTTAACCACTGCAACACTTATTTTATAGTTCATCAACTTGTCGCCCCCGGAAATAGCGGATCTACAAGCTCACAACGGGCTGCATCGCGACGCCTCGTGAGCTTGTTGATCTGCTATTTTCGCTGTTATCGTAAAAAATTATAACGGCGTGGACGAATAGGGGACGCCAGGTTGAAAGTGGTTAATGAACAGTATAATTAGAACATCAATCACTGTAGTTTAACGTTAGTAATGGCTGGAGTAAGAACGGTGTCACGCGGCCACTTCGGTGGCTGCTTGTTGCCGACACTGGTTCTGCCAAGTTGGGTTGACGTTATGTCTGCTGTGTGGCTTAACCCTTTAAGACCTGGAACTGTGTCATTTTTAGATTTGAGCTAAAAGGCGTTATTTTACACTTTGGCTATTCAAAAATAGCAGATATACAAGCTCATAACGCGGCACCGAGTGTCGCGCTACGAGCTTGTAGATCTGCTATTTTTGAAAAATCGTGAAAATGTGTGCAAATCTTTGAATATATATATTTTTAAAGCCAACATTTTTAACTCAAATCTTTGCTTCTGGGGGGTCCCTGGAACAAAATATTTTGATGGGGGTCCGCGGCCAAATACATATCATTTTGGGGGTCCTTCACATGAAAAAGATTGAGCACCACTGATACAGAAACATACGTTTTTCAGAATACTGTTGAGATTTAGGAGACATGTAGAATCGGCTTCAGGTCTCAATGGGTTAAGACGAAATTGAATTATATCCAAGATTGCATATGTCGCTGTGGAAAACTGCTGTGACAAATGAGAAGTTACAGTACTCCCTCCCATTGGGATTTCCTGCCAGTGTGTGTGTGTGTGTGTGTGTGTGTGTGTGTGTGTGTGTGTGTGTGTGTGTGTGTGTGTGTGTGTGTGTGTGTGTGTGTGTGTGCGTGGTGGGGGTTGTTTTGCAGACCTCATGTGAACCTTCAAAAGGATACACAGTCACACTCCCAACCTGTCACATTCTGACGTTCAGGTCAGGGTAGAGCCCGTCGGTGTCACTGGTTGAACACACTGGGAACCCATTTAGCGTCACTTTTCAACGCTCAGGGTAGACCGAGTGACGTGGCGCATATTGTTGGCCATGTAGACTAAAAAAAAATCCCACCCTGTGTGAAGGAAGCGGTGCCTTTGGGGCGGGGCTTAACTCATTTCAGTGCGTCCCTATTGGTGGTCTGAGTCCACTTACCAAATTTGTACTTGGTAGCATGCTGCAAACTGGAATAATGGCTGTTTAAAGCCCAGCCAATGGGCAGACAGAGGGGGCGGGGCTTAAGTAATTACAGTTCGTCCCTATTGGTGGTCTAAGTCCACATACCAAATTTGGACTTGGTGGCATGGGGCAAACTGGAGTTATAGCTGTTTAAATGCCGTGCTCAAACGGACGGACATACGGACGTCAAGTGTGTGTGTGTGTGTGTGTGTGTGTGCGTGTGTTCGTGTGTGCGCATGTGTGCAGTATTGGCTTGTGTGTGTGTGTGTGTGTGTGTGTGTGTGTGTGTGTGTGTGTGTGTGTGTGTGTGTGTGTGTGTGTGTGTGTGTGTGTGTGTGTTGAAGTGGCGCATGTGTTGCTTCTTTGCCGTGTTCAAACATACGGACGGACATAACATACGGACGGATGGACGGACGGACACACAGACACAGTCAAATGTAGAGCGGCTGGCACCGCTAAAAACATTGAAAACACGTTCAAAACAAGCTACAACAATCCAGGAACGGCGCTCGGTGCAGGCAATGCCACTCTGTGCAGGGTTGCCCCCAGTGGTGGAAAGTAACTAAGTGCATTTACTTAAGTACTGTACTAAAGTACAATTTTGAGGTATTTGTACTTTACTTGAGTATTTCCAATTTCCAATACTTTTACTTCTACTCCACTACATGTATTTGAAAACTTTACTTACTAGTTACTGTTCAGATATAAATGATGATATAATGAAACGTACATTAACCACTTTAACCCTATTCTCTACAAGCTCACAACGCGTCGCATCTGCTATTTTCAAATATTTTGTACTTTTACTTTTGGTACTTTAAGTACATTTTGATGCCAATACTTTTGTACTTTTACTCACACACATTCACATTTTGAATTCTGGACTTTTACTTGTAACAGAGTATTCTTATATTGCAGTATTGGTACTTTTACTTAAGTAAAGAATTTGAGTACTTTTTCCACCAGGCACGGCGCTTGGTTCAGGCAAAAAAAAAACATTTTGTTTCGTTTTGGTGTGTGTTGGTTCCTCTTGTGTCCATAGAAACCGCCTACTCTGATGAGTATTCTAACCACGCTATCTGAAGCAGACTTGATGGACCTGACGCAGAGTGATTGCTTATGGCGCCAGTTCAATGCACAGAGGCACTCGATTGGTCAGCCGCCACATACTGTAACTCCAAGGGAAGACACAGTAGCTGACCAATCACGCGCAAGCTTATCTCCCTCTCGCGTACCACTCCCCTCACCGAGGGCTAATAAAGTCATATCTTTCCTCTATCAAAACCTATTACTCCCAAATATTGCCCATCTGGATTCCTGCCTCGCGTTTATAGATTGATATCTACATTAATACGGCAAAAGAGGAAACCCAAGATTAAATGGAAAGTGTTAACTTATTCCCCAAAAAATATGGGGGGCTTAAGCCATTAAGACCTGGAACTGTGTCATTTTTTGAGCTAAACAGCATTATTTTACACTTTGGCTATTCAAAAATAGCAGATATACAAGCTCATAGCGCGGCACCGAGTGCCGTGCTACGAGCTTGTAGATCTGCTATTTTTGAAAAATCGTGAAAATGTGTGCAAATCTTTGAATATAAATACTTTTAAAGCGAACATTTTTAACTCAAATCTTTGCTTCTGGGGGTCCAACATATTTTGATGGGGGTCCGCGGCCAAATACATATCATTTTGGGGGTCCTTGACATGAAAAAGATTGAGCACCACTGATATAGAAACATACGTTTTTCAGAAAACTGTTGAGATTTAGGAGACATATAGAATCGGCTTCAGGTCTCAATGGGTTAATCTTCCAAATGTAATACATTATTATTGGCCGGCTCAGCTGAATGGATCGACTGAATGAATGGAACGAGATGAAGATACAAATTGGCTGGATTTGGAGAGAAATTCATGTCCTCTTGGTACCTCTTGAGTCGTGGCCCTCTCTGGAGCTTAAAACATGTAACCATCTTCAGATAGAGGATGAATGAGAGGAGCTGTACATGTGAAGTCTGGTCTTTGGCGTGGAAGAGAATGAATTTATCATACGAATCGACAGGAATGAGGATTTTCTACGCAGCCAACTGGACTCTGGTTTCAGTGTGTGGGCAGAGTAAGGACTTATCACACAATACACCAAATGCTTGAGGGGGGATTCTATGAAATCTTTTAACCCATTAAGACCTGGAACTGTCTCATTTTTAGATTTGAGCTATAAAGCATTATTTTACACTTTGGGCTATTCAAAAATAGCAGATATACAAGCTCATAGCGCGGCACCGAGTGCCGCGCTACGAGCTTGTAGATCTGCTATTTTTGAAAAATCGTGAAAATGTGTGCAAATCTTTGAATATAAATACTTTAAAGCGAACATTTTTAACTCAAATCTTTGCTTCTGGGAGGTCCCTGGAACAAAATATTTTGATGGGGGTCCGCGGCCAAATACATATAATTTTGGGGGTCCTTGACCTGAAAAAGATTGAGCACCACTGATATAGAAACATACGTTTTTCAGAAAACTGTTGAGATTTAGGAGACATGTAGAATCGGCTTCAGGTCTCAATGGGTTAAACAATTACAAGATTCGAACGACTTTTATGAATATTTGCAGTTGAGAAGTTATCTATTGTCACACATGACACAAACATATCCCCTTTGGAACTGTTTTTAATTAGGATGACAGAGGAGAGGGGGGGGGGTACACAAATAGTATCACAAATGTACAGCTGCTTGCAGTCCCTTGCAATAGGGAATACTCTGGAGATAAATGGGAAACGGGAGCTGGAAATTAATTTTATTGTAACCGTAGATGAAGTATGGGAGGAGACACAAAATGACTAACAGCCCATTATGGAAAGAATTTAGTTGGAAATTATTTTTTTTATATTTTAGAATACCTTTCGTTGTGTCCAAATTATGTGTTGAAGGGACTGCAAGCAAATAGGAGATTATACCTAAATGTTTGTGCATTATTAGAAGGGGGTTCGTACAGAATGATTGGCTATTCTAAACATAAGTTTACCGTTAGACCCAAGAGTGTATATTTTTGGGGGGTTGGCAAATAAGCAAGTGATGTATTACATATTCTTCTTTTGGTGGCAAAACATAAATAAAGGATGACTTTATTCTGGCTACGGCAGTTACCGCCTATTAGTCAATGGCATGAAAGGTTGTTGAGAGTGTACACAATCCCCAAAAAATATATGGCTAAGCTCCAGAAGTATGACAAGAAATTGTGCCGGTGTAATAGGTCATTTTGTTTCAGTTTTTTGTTCTAGTTGTTCGACTTCTTCTCTTTTCGATAATTCTAACAGAGAAGGTGGTTTCACCCTCATTTGATAATGAGGGTGGTGAGAGGTTACTTATGTAAAAACATAATTGCCATGCAAATGTATATATGTTTATTTTTTTAAGTCTGCATCCATATACTTTGTTTCATTTTGGTTATTTTTGTTTATTAGCTGATAAAAAATGCCTTGAATGTTTTATTGATGTAGAAAGGCAAATACACGTCAAAAAAATAAATGAAAAAAAAAGGGCATTTAAATGTGCATTAGATATGGTTTGGGGGCTGGAACAAAATACTTTCAGATGGGGGTCCGTGGCCAAATACATATAATTTTGGGGGTCCTTGACATGAAAAAGTTTGAGCACCACTCAACATGAGTTTTTTTCCAGAAAACGTTAGGATTTAGAAGACATTTGTAGAATCCTCCAGAAGCAAAGATTTGAGTTACAAAAGGTTGCTTTAAAATATATATATATATTCAAAGATTTGCACAAATTGTCAAGATTTTTCAAAAATAACAAGCTCATAGCGCGGCACTCGGTGCCGCGCTATGAGCTTGTAGATCTGCTATTTTTGAATTGTCAAAGAAATCAAAAAATTGCACAGATGCTACTTTAAGTTCCTATTTATCTGTATCACAATGAAAACCTATTTTACATGTATTTTACATGTATATTAATGTGTTTTGCCTATTATTCGGGGGGGGGGGGGGGGGGGGGGGGGGGCACTTGCAATATCCTCACATCCACACCAGTGGGGCCCCTGCCCACAGTTTGGGAATCGGTGCTCTATTAAAAGCTAGTACAATTTGCATAAGATTTGGTTTCTGTCCAATATGCCACGTAGACAGAGGTTAAACAACAATTCCATCCAAACTGTCACTTTTATGCTTGTATGCAGAGGTTATTGTAGCAGCTTTTGTTCCTTCCTCCGCAACACCTTTGATGAATAACAGCGGGTTCACGGATAATAAACGCGTCAATCAACGCGCGCAGCGGGAGCGTGGTAGTCAAGATTGAAACGGATAGGTGTAGACAGTAAAACTTTGATTTCCCATGAAATGCAGAATCGCGAAGAAGGCACCCTTCATTTGCATGCGCTGCGGGAATTTGACTAGGGATGCAGTGTAAAAAAAGGCGAAGGAAAAAAAAGATCCCCCTCGTTCCTTTACCAACGCCTCCTCCCGTCTCTACCGGTGTGAGCCAGAAATGTTCGGCTCGCGTCGCTATGTTCCCCGCAGTCCCAGTGATGCAGAAATGAGAGGAGCGGTACTTAACCCATTGAGACCTGAAGCCGATTCTACACGTCTCCTAAATCTCAACAGTTTTCTGAAAAAACGTATGTTTCTATATCAGTGGTGCTCAAACTTTTTCATGTCAAGGACCCCCAAAATGATATGTATTTGGCTGCGGACCCCCATCAAAATATTTTGTTCCAGGGACCCCCCAGAAGCAAAGATTTGAGTTAAAATGTTCGCTTTGAAAATATATATATTCAAAGATTTGCACACATTTTCATGATTTTTCAAAAATAACAGATCTACAAGCTCGTAGCGCGGCACTCGGTGCCGCGCTACGAGCTTGTAGATCTGCTATTTTTGAATAGCCCACAGTGTAAAATAATGCTTTATAGCTCAAATCAAAAAATGACACAGTTCCAGGTCTTAATGGGTTAAAACAGCACCCCGAGTCTCCCTGTCCCGCTGTAGCAGTGAGTGGTACCCTCCGCAGGGATTCAATAATATTTGACGAGTACTCAGCAGAGTCCAATCCGATGCCTCGCTTACCGCTCAGATATATATGTGACGACTGGCCGATCAACAGGGAGGAAGACAAAAAAGAAAAAAAGCCATGTTTAAGCCATTCAATCCAGGAACGCATCTGTGTCATTTTAGATTTGAACCACTTTAACCATTATTTTATACTTTGGCTTATGCATCTGCTATTTTTGTGCAAATCTTTGAATATATATATTTAAAGCGAACATTTGTAACTCAAATCCTTGCTTCTGGGGGTCCCTGGAACAAAGTATTTGACTAAATTGTTCGCTTTAAAAAAAATACGCATTCAACGATTTGCACGCATTTTCACGTTTTTTTTTGCTCAAAAATAGCAGATCTACAAGCTCACAGTGCCGCGCTATGAGCTTGTAGATCCGCTATTGTTGAACAGCTAGAGAAATCAAAAAAATGACACAGACGCAAACATTCAGAATCCAGCTGCACAATAATGCATGCCGACCGCCCGAAGGTCGTCCATCCTCAATCAATTGGAATCTTGAAACGGATGACGGCGAGAACCCGAAACGGCGTTTGTTTCCCAAACGCCGTCCTCTCTCTCTCTCTCTCTCTCGCTTCTCCGATTCATCTTATTATTGTTTGTGGGGGGTTTGTTTTCCAACAGGGACCCCCTATAGCAGCCGTGTTAGAGGAGGCAAGTTAAAGTAACAGTAAAATGTTTTAGGACCCCCACCCCCCACGGTTTATAGGCCGTGTACTGCATAATATGCCGCGTAATGTAAATGTTGTGGCTTAGCGTTATATGACCTTTCCGATATCGAGCCCTGTTTTTTATCAGCACAGACGTTGCAGTGGGGAATAACCCATAATGGATGATGTAAAATGGAAGTTTAACCCATTAAGACCCGTCTTCTAATGTCTTCTAAATCTCAGCAGTTTTCTGAAAAAAAAACGTATGTTTCTATATCAGTGGTGTCTCAAACCTTTTCATGTCAAGGACCCCCCAAAATGAAATGTAATTTGGCCGCCGACCCCCATCTCAAAACATTTTGTTCCAGGGACCCCCCCCCCCCCAGAAGCAAAGATTTGAGTAAAAAATGTTGGCTTTAGAAATATATATATATTCAAAGATTTGCACACATTTTCGCGATTTTTCAAAAATAGCAGATCTACAAGCTCGTAGCGCGGCACTCGGTGCCGCGCTACGAGCTTGCAGATCTGCTATTTTTGAATAGCCAAAGTGTAAAATCATGCTTTGTTCGCTCAAATCAAAAAATGACACAGATGCGTTCCGGGTCTTAATGGGTTAATGAAAGGAATCAGCAGTATTTTTCCTATCATTTTGTGTGACTATAAGGTTGAGGGATAGTTCACTTATGAACAACAGAGTTATGGGCATGCTAAAAGGATGGCGACGCACAGCATAGTAGTCCTATATTTGTTGTCATGAACGTGACGCCGTGACTTTCTCTACCCTCAAATTTGCCATCCCAATCATTTTCCTTACATGTTGTGTCGTTTTTTTTTGTGTCTCGTGTATTTTGTCCTCTAACCACTTAACACCACTTCGTTCACCAGAGTCCCCGAGGGGTCTATACTAGGCTTCCCTCTTTTATACCCTCTAGTCTACAGCTTGTAAGATCAGCTATTTTGTCCACATGTTCGCCCACAGAATAGGGATGCTATATTTTCCGTGGTAACCGTCCTCACGGTGACCCCCTCATTACACACACAGGGGTCTCGTAGAATCGGGGGGTAAAAAATAATCCGATCGCGGTAATCCGTTGCATAGTTGTAGCCAGTTGAAAATAGCATGTTTCGCCAAAATTACATAGTAATAATAAAACAAAGTACACAGGAGCCGAGATACAGGATTTTAAAGTAATAATATGTTAACCAGGAAGTAAGTGAATGGAGCAGTAAATCTTTGATTCACGTTATCTCCTGATCCTGACGTTTTTTTTAAAGACGTTTTAAAACGTCTTTGGGCAGGCAAGTGGTGTATTTTAAATGTCTTTGGCAGGCAATGTGTTAAAGTTGAAGCAAAATGAAATGAAATAGAAGCCCTTTCCAACACTGGCGTATGGTGAATTCTAACGTTGACCGGGCTAGAATCCGGGCTAGGGGGGTTCGCACAACAACGGCTGATAAGTCTATTTTATTTACCGAGAGTTACCGAGCCATTCCCGGTGGAAAACGGAACGCTCGTCCCAAAACACACCGCCCCATTCTTTCCACGGACCGAGGCCGCCGGGTTTAGACGCGGAGCAGGGTGTTTCAGGACGGCGGTTCTTCTTCTATTACATTTCTGAATGGAGAGGTGCTCGTCTCTGCGCAATGGAGAACCGGTTTGACGGCGAAACTGGTTTTCTAACGGCCACTCATTAAAGGTGTAGTGAAATGAAAAATATGTTTTTCACACTTTTAGAGCATATCCGTGGCCATCATATGGGCATACCTAACAATAGATGCCAAAAAAAAAAAAAAAAAACATTTTTGTGTATTTTTACATCTAAAGTCCCTAAAAAGACAATCTTAATTACTTCCTGTAAACAAAAACGTGCTGCGTGATGACATAACGCAACCTTCATGAACATAAATGAATCTTGATTACATGCACCTGTTTGATTCCCATAGCTGCACGTTCTTCAAACACAGCTGATTTTAATTACAGAGCTACTCCGTTTTGAATCTCATTGAAGATGAGTGTATTACTCATTTTAATCTTCATCTGCACACTAAAATGTGTATCTGAAAACATTATAGGTTAGAAATAAGCCAGGTAGTAGCAAACGTGCTTCACTGGCCGTCTCTCTCTCACTTGTAAACAAACACTAGCCGTGTTGCACACGGCTGAAGTGATTGAGATCCAACGTCCCATAGCCTGAAGGGATGGGACCTTCTGATTGGTTTAGAGTCGTTGAGCCGACGTTTCAGGCTGAACCTTCAAAATAAAATGACCGAAAATGTCACTTCAGTGCGTCTTTAACAATTCGGCCGAATGCAAATGAGCCCCATTTGAAAACAAAGGCGACTTAAAGGGTGAGGGGCTGCTAATGTTGTTATGTTGATTTTTTTTGTCAACACAGGGGCAAGCAGGGTTCACACAGACCGGGCCATGGCCTCGTTGGCCCCATTGAGCGTACGCCTCTGCTTTCCACGCCACTTCACGTGAAAATACTATAGCATCATACTGGCATTTTTCTTTTTGTTTGCACCTGTCTGCTTTGTTGAGACAACGGGGCACCACGCTGCACCGCCAACAACAAACGCATGAGGAAACTTGTTTAAACAATTAAGACCGGGAAAGCATCCGTGCGTACATTTTTGATTGCTTTGGCTATTCAAAAATAGCAGATCTACAAGCTCATAGCGCGGCACCGAGTGCCGCGCTATGAGCTTGTATATCTGCTATTTTTTGAGAAATCGTGAAAATGTGTGCAAATCTTCTTTTTTTTTTGCTCAAATCTTTGCTTCTTCTAAACGTTTTATTTTATTTTATTTTTTTACGTATGTTACTATAATCAGTGGTTCTCAAACTTTTTCATGTCAAGGACCACCCAAAAAGATATGTATTTGGACCCCCCATCTCAAAAAATATTTAGTTCAAGGGAGCCCAAGAATCAAAGATTTGAGTTACAAATGTTCACTTTAAAAAGATATACAGTATATATTCAAGGGTTTGCACACATTTCCACGATTTCCCCCCCAAAATAGCAGATCTACAAGCTCGTAGCTTGTAGATCTGCTATTTTTGAATGGCCAAAAGTGTAAAACAATGGTTTACGGCTAAAATCTGACATCTAACACGGATGCGTTACCGGATTGAACGGGCTAATGTAAGCATGCCACAAGTAACGCTCTAATGTGTTTACATGCGGCTAGATTAGAGACGGATCCAATACTCGCCCCTGTGGTTTTCCAAAGTGTCCCTGTGGGCTACTCGAGTGATTAGACTACTTTGAATATTCTTTAGTAGGAGTGTCTTGTGGGAGCCACTCTGCCATGGATCAATAGCAGTCAGGATGATGAGCTGCGGAGGGAATTTTCCATTTCGTAAATCACCGTTGTAGGGTGGAGAAACCTTGTATGTCCAAAAAAAACGCTACTTTTTTTAAGGAAAACGTGTTTCAGCGATCCCAGTGTTCCGTGGAACCATTGTAGTTGTCATTCAGTCGCAAGCTGTTGTTAACCCGTTAGGACCTGGAACACCATCTGTGTCATTTTTTTTTATCTGAGCTAGCTAAAAAAAGCATTATTTTACACTTTGGGCTCTTAGTCAAAAATAGCAGATATACAAGCTCATAGCGCGGCACCCTTGTGCAGCGCGGCACCCTTGTATGACGAAGTCGATTTAATTAGCTTAATGAAAACAAAGACAAAAACAAACAAACGTAAAAAAGTCAAAATATGGAGTTACAAGGTTACTGCCAGACAGCAACGAAATGTAAGCTCTTCAGTCCTTTTCTTCGCAGTGCAGACAGTTAACTTTGATTAATAATACAGCGTTTCCTTATGCCGTTTCATTCAGTATACCGCATTATGATGACAGAGTCGGTGATAGTCTGGCAACCTGAACCACAACCGAAGCCGAACACGGCCCTATGCTACCGCGGCCAGAAGGCAGAGATAGACATAATGGAGATGTAGGGAAACGGGCCCCCAGTGTCAGAACCTCTCTACACAGCGTACCACATCAAATCTGCTCCCATCATTTCAGTCAGAGAAACACACACAAACAGTTTGATCCGTGCCGCGCGGTCAGCAGTTAACTATTTATGCCGCGCGGTTGGTTGTCTGCCGCTCAGCGGGGCCCTTCTGGAATCTGTCTTTATCCATTTAGGACCCGGGGAAAGAATCTTGTGTCATTTTAAGATTGCTTTGGGGCTATTCAAAAATAGCAGATCTGCAAGCTCATAGCGCGGCACCGAGTGCCGCGCTATGAGCTTGTAGATCTGCTATTTTTGGAAAAAAAAATCTTGAAAATGTGTGCAAATCTTTGAATGCATTTTTAACTCAAACTTTGCTTCTGGGGGGGGGGGTCCCTGGAACAAAATATTTTCAGATGGGGGTCGGCGGCCAAATACATATCATTTTGGGAGGTCCTTGACGTGAAAAAGTTTGAGAACCACTGATTATATAGCGACATCAGTGCAAAAAAAAGGATTTAGAAGACATTTGTAGAATCCCCAGAAGCAATAAGATTTGAGTTACAAATGTTCGCTTTTAAAAAAATATATATATATTGAGAGATTTTCAACGATAGGAAAAAAAAAAAGCAGAACAAGCTCACAGCTTGTGAGCTTGTAGATCTGCTATTTTTGAATAGCCAAAAGGAGTCTAAAAATGACACACAAACAGATGTGTTCCCGCCCGGTCTTGATGGGTTATTTGGACTGTGTCTCCTTGGCCTTCGCGGATCACAACGATGCTCATGGCGGCGTTTATCCACTGGCCAGGCGGGGGGGGGATGGGGGGTGGGGGGTGGGTTAGCTGCTAAGAGGCAGCTGCAGCATCCTCTCTCTCTCCCCTCTGCTTCTTTAAAATAAAAAAACGTGTCAGCATCACTGTGGTGATTAGCAGCCAGACTGCGCTGCCTCTTTTGTCCTTGATATGATGCCAGATCTCCTAAGTAATAATGACTGAATGGGCTCTGTGTCTGACGAGAGGATCCAGAGGAGAGGGGGGGGGGGGGGGGGGGGGGGCGGGGGGTTGGGGGGGGGGGGTTGGATCCTCTTCGCTGTCACAGTCGTCGCAGACGCCCAGCGGGAGCTTTATGAAAACCGTGATTCCCGTTTCTGACATTTCCTTGAACGTTGTCTCTGAAGCGTGCCAGTCTGCGTGATTTAATATGGCGTGCTGTTGCCTCGTCAAGCCCAGCAGCTTATGTAAAAGGGCACGCCGGGAAAGCAGCGGCTGTGTACATTCATTATTGATTCTGCCGCAATGAAACCCTTGTTTGCCTTGTTTGTGTGTGTGTGTGTGGGGGGGGGAACAAGGGTCGTGTTACTGTCATACTGTAACTACAAGCTCAGAAAGGAGCTGCCTGAGCGCTGCAATAAATCAGCAGCCTTCTGCGGCTCAAAATGGGAGGTGAGGCTAAATTGACTTTTTTTTCCGTTTTCGTTTACACGTATTGCTCCTTGCATTTTAATGAGGTCATCAGTCCAGGTAAGACCCCCCGAAGACCTGGGTTTTTTCGTCCGGTCTCGTTCCTCGCCGCTTACGTCGTGTTACATAACAGCAAATTCAACCTCTCGGCCCTAAAAAAAAGCGGCCGGCGCGAACGTGCATTTTGTAATCGGCGATTACACTCTCCCAGGTGAGGGCGACTATACGCTTCATTCGAAGGTAGACGTTTCCCGAGGAACGATTGTTAAAGCGACGTGATGATCGCCCTCTCGTTGCGGGCCGGCTAATACCGCCCGTAACGACACGACGGGGTTTGGGAGAGGAGGGGGGATCAAAAAAGCTCCGTCCACCGCAACCTCCAATCCATTCAACCTCTCTCTAAGGAACAATGAGTAGGAGTATATTTGACTTCTTATTATTGCGATACAGAGATCACCCGCACAGGGAGAACAAAGAGGGGGGGGGGGGAGCGGCCAAGCACACACGCAGCTGCGAAGCCAGGGGCCGAAAACGGTAGAGGGTTGTATTTCCTCGCTTACGTAAATACAACACCTGTTTTTTTTTTTTAGGCCTGCGATGCTACTTCTGCTGCTGCTGCGCGGCGCCGCTGCTGCTGCTAAGAGTCCTTTTGAATGACTGATGAGCCCTGGGTTGGATCAAGCCCGAATTTACTGGGTCCTATTAATCATGTATATACCCAAAAGGGAGAATTGGGGAGGAGGGCATTTAACGGTATATGTACACAGAGGACTGCCATCCCGCATTAACCCATTAAGACCTGGAACTGTGTCATTTTTTAGATTTGAGCTAAAAAGCATTATTTTACACTTTGGGCTATTCAAAAATAGCCGCGCTACGAGCTTGTAGATCTGCTATTTTTGAAAAATCGTGAAAATGTGTGCAAATCTTCTGAATATATATATTTTTAAAGCGAACATTTTTAACTCAAATCTTTGCTTCTGGGGGGTCCCTGGAACAAAACATTTTGATGGGGGTCCGCGGCCAAAAACATATAATTTTGACTTGACATGAAAAAGATTGAGCACCACTGATATAGAAACATACGTTTTTCAGAATACTGTTGCGCTTTAGGAGACACGTAGAATCGGCTTCAGGTCTCAATGGGTTAAGGACTAATAACCACCCTCGTAGTCAGCACAGCGACCCCCCCCCGCCCCCCCCCCCCCCCCCGTCCCCGTCCCCCCTCCTCCTATATTTATCACAGGCTGCAAGGCCGCCGTGATGAGACGATCAATATTTCTGGGATGATGGCGGTATAGAGAACATCTTGCAGTCTCTCGCTGTCTCTCTCCCTCCCAACCCACCCCTCCTATTCTCCCTTCTCTTTCTTCTTCTCTCCCTCTATATGCTTCTTTATAGAACACACACACACACACACACACACCTCCCTTGGCGGTGCTTCAGCAGGTATAGAGCGAGAGCAAAAAGCGAGGAGAGTGTTAGGACCTCTGAGATGGCGGTTCGGTTCGGAGAGGGGGGGGGGGGGTGGCGCGGGGGGGGGGAGACTGATGAAGTCCTCTCTGTGCCGCGCGTCGTTGTCCTCTAAACACACGCGCACACTCCATCACCGTGTCCCGCGTCCTTGCCTGTGTCCTGATTAAAAAAAAAGACAAAAGTTTGACCCGATACAGTCTAGTCTGTCTCAAACAAGAATTAGTGCGATCGCGGTGACTCGCGGGTGTTGCTGCCCACCCCCCCACCCCGCGCATAGACACCTAATAACCCATTGAGACCTGAAGCCGATTCTACACGTCTCCTAAATCTCAACAGTTTTCTGAAAAACGTATGTTTCTATATCAGTGGTGCTCGATCTTTTTTCATGTCAAGGACCCCCAAAATGATATGTATTTGGCCGCGGACCCCCATCAAAATA
>NC_139955.1:7248416-7342696 GCF_963454915.1 Gymnoscopelus microlampas
AGACGTAATTGAAAATGCGCACGTTTCCGCGGCGCCCCTTATCTGTACCTGAAGGGGGTCTCGCGGGCTTGACATGTGACATGACAAGAAAATGTTATCGCGCTTCATGCTCCCCGTGAGTTAACTGTGAATATTGGACTTTTGCGGGCGTTCTCCTGTAAACAGGCAGGGCTCGACATATGTATTGTTGATGTTAACATCTTCTTTGATATAGAGAGGCTATGTTTATGTATCGACATCTGCTGCGAAAGCTGCGTTTCACTTATTCTTGCGCGGCCCTCATTAGCATTAGGAGGCACCGACTGGCAAAGTTGTTCGACAGTCGAGTTAGGCCACAGTCCTTGATTATGTGGATTGATGATAGCATTAACCCATTAAGACCGGGAACGCATCTGTGTCACTTTTAGATTTATTTAGGCTATTCAAAAAATAGCAGATATACAAGCTCGTAGCGCGGCACCGAGTGCCGCGCTACGAGCTTGTAGATCTGCTATTTTTGTAAAATCGTGATTTTTTTTTTGCAAATCTTTGATTTATATACATCTTTTAAAGCGTTAGGATTTAAAAAACATTTTTTAAATCGGCCTCAGGTCTTAATGGGTTAAGAGCTCTGTCATGTTTATGTGAGCTGTTTTATGTCACGACAGAAAAAGGACTCCACGAGTCAATAAAAATGAGTGAATAAAAAACGGTTGCAAACTGGGGGTCTGTCGGGGAATTGTCATTAATTTTCCTGTCCTCTCTCCCCCCCTCCCCCCCCCCCCCCCCCCCCCCTTGCAGCACGGGACAGAAGACCTGACGGAGCCCCGACGAGAGAGAGGACAGTGAAGGAAGACCCAGCCGGGAATCGGGCGGTTGGGGAGGGAGGGGGGGGGGGGGAGCTTTGCAACGACTGCGTCTGCTTCTCTTCATCTCTCTCTCTCTCTCTCTCTCTCCAACGCCGTCGCCGTTGCTGCTCCAGTGTGGCGGCTGATGACCGCCTCTCGGGGGGCCGGACTGCAGGGCTGAGCGAATTAGGGAAGGCGGCTGTGCTTGCGGGGAGGGGGGCGCCGGGGAGCCCCGGCACGCGCCACGTCGGTCACTCGCGGTCCCGCTCGCTCGCAACGACGAGGACCATGTGGGGTTTTTTTTCGCCGAGGAGAAACCGTGTCGTCCCGCCGCAGAGCCGGCGCGGCTGTGCCGGCGCCGCCCGCGGCTGTGCCAACTTCGGCGTCGTGTCCTTGTGGATATTAAGCTTTTGTTGGTGCTTTGTGGCCGTGAGAGGCCAGAACTACCACCCCACCGTGAACACGCAGTACGGGAAGCTCCGGGGCGTGAGGGTGCCCCTGCCCAGCGAGATCCTGGGGCCCGTGGACCAGTACCTCGGGGTGCCGTACGCCGCCTCCCCCGTGGGGGAGAAGCGCTTCATGCCGCCGGAGCCTCCGTCCTCCTGGTCGGGGATCAAGAACGCCACCCACTTTGCCCCCGTCTGCCCGCAGAACATTCACAACGCCGTGCCGGAGATCATGATGCCGATATGGTTCACCTACAACCTGGATATAGTCGCCACGTACATACAGGATCAAAACGAGGATTGTCTGTATCTAAACATCTATGTTCCCACTGAGGATGGTGAGTGTGTCGGGTAGACAAGACAAAAGGACAACCCTCTTTTTTTTCTCCCCTTCTTTCTCTCTCTCTCCCTCTCTCTCTCTCTCTTCCTCTCTCAGACTTTGTGTCACCTCTGTGTATTGTGTGCGGAGCATGACCTGTTGTCTGGCGCATGCAGTGTCTGTGTCCAACCATCTCCACCTTCCATCTTGACTTGACTCATTCCACAAGGTCTTTTCATCAACTCTCCCCCTTCCATGCCACCTGTTAGAGGTTCCTCTTTTGTGTTTACGCAAAGCAACAAAAACTAACCAAACCAAACAAAAGTAACCCGAAAAAAACACACACAAATTGACTAATCAATCGGGAACGAGGCTGAAACCAATCATCCAATCAGACCAGGAACAGATTGGACCGACAGTATACTGTAGCCATCTCGGAGCACTTCCCGTCCCTCACTGTCTTGACTGTTCTGGGGATATTATTAGCCATCAGTGATTACTAGCCCGACTCATAATAGTGAATGATCTTCCATAGGGTTGGTGAAATTCTATCTGGTACACAAGAGGCCTGTGGCATCAGCCTGACCTATGTAAGACCCGTTACTCTCCTTGGCTCAGACAGAGCTCGTCTGTAAACACAAAGAGATATGAAAGACCCATGTCCTCAGCCCAAGTCTGACACCTTCGCCGGCAAAAAGGCAAACATAGTATAGATTACTTTTTTTTGATTAAATTGAGAGACTAAAATGTTTTGTAGACCGCTCGACTCTTTGAAGTCACCCCCATTTATGTTATCACTGGAAGGAGACCCACACAGCAAAACGAGGTGAAAACACTAAATTGCTTTCTAAAAGACAATGTGGAAATGCTCTTCTTGTTATAGCGTTGCTGCGGCAGTCCCAGACATACATGGCACAGAGGCAAGCTGCTGTGTGGCTGTAATGGGTCTTATATAGAAGTGCATGTGAGTATGGGCTTCCTGTGGCCCAGAATGCAGCAAATTCATTCCACCATTATGGAATATTTCTGCAGCAACACCCCAGCTACCCTCTCACTAGGTTCTCTCTGATATTTTTTCTGTTGTTAATGACCCTGGGATGGGATGGTAAAGGGAGGGGGGGTGGGTTAGCGGGGTTACTCAGTCTGAGTTGTTGCATGTCACCTACGGTCTTTTGCAGAGCCTACTGTTATTTCGTAGTTTTTTTTTTATTCATTTCACAGTCAAAAGAATATCCAAGGAATGTGCCAGGAAACCCAACAAGAAAATATGTAGAAAAGGAGGTATGTAAAAAAAAAAAAAAAAAAAAAAAAAAAAGAAAGAAAGAAAAAGGAAAAAAAAAAAGCCGACACGGAACATAAGAGAGAAACTGAAAGAGAGAAGAGAGCGAGTGGTGGTGGTGGGGGGGGGTGGGTCCTCTCAACCCCCCCCCCCCCCCCACCACCACAGGACACCAGCAACTATCAAGCCTCAGAATCAGGGCACTAATTGGAGTGAACGTGGGACTTACGACTCAGATTAACCTTGACACACACAGTGGCTGTATGAGAGAGGAGATTGAGAGAGACTGCCGTGTGCGTGTGTGTGTGTGTGTGTGTGTGTGTGTGTGTGTGTGTGTGTGTGTGTGTGTGTGTGTGTGTGTGTGTGTGTGTGTGTGTGTGTGTGTGCGTACGTACGCGCACATGTGTGTATGCGCGTGCGCGTCTAGGGCTGTGGTGGAAGACGTACTCCGATTCTGGACTTAAGTAAAATTAGTAAGACCACGTCAAGTAAACGTCCAAAATCTTACTTAAGTCAAAGTACAAAAGTGTTAGCATAAAATATACTTAAAGTAGCAAAAGTAATAAGCCTCATTTTATATTTCGGCTACCAGAAAATAGCTGATCTACAAGCTCACAACGCATCGCATCATGATGCATCGTGAGATTGTAGATTACTTGCAAAGCAAGTAGCACCTGTCAAATAATTGCAGTAGAATAGAAAATGCAATGTTTGCCTCTGAGATGTGCAGTGTCCAAAAACTGAAATCCTCAAAATTGCACTGACGCACAGTGCTCGAATAAATGTACTCGGTTACATCCCACCACAGGTCTAGAGTGTGCATGTTACAGTGTGTCTGCCCTATAATAAGAGTGCATGGTTGGTGAAGAGCAAAGAGATTTCTACCCCGCAGTAAATCAGGTCCCTGAATAATTAATGGGATTTTGTCAAATGACAGACAGGGTTGTGTAAGACTGTAACAGCTGTAATTCCTCTTTTTTACGACAGCATCGCATCGAGGCTGTACAGTATCTTATGTGTACACATTTTTCATGTTTTTTGTTACTAAATTAGATAAATGTTTGCATAACGTTTTGATTGTTGATTGACTCAGAAGCAGAATTGCTCCAAAGTGCTAGAATATAAAATTGGAGACAGTGTTCGCAGAAATGTTGGCGATGTTTCAAGTTGCTTTGACAGCACTTAAGTACGCCCCAGCTTATTGGAAGAATTTGTCAAGCACGACATCTGAAAGCGTCGGGGGCCTCCGCTGTTGATTACATTTGCACTGAAAAGTGGAGGGTCTTCCTCTCTCCTCCCCTGAAATTTATTATTCACAATTGTTCAGATGGGGGACAACTGTTTTGACTGGCACGACAGCTTTCATCCATCCCAAGGAGCAAACGATTTGAAATACTGTGCCATAATAAAGCGCCGTCCAATTTCCATTACCGACAGGTGAAATCTGAATGCTATTAGGAGACAATTCTTACCTTGTCTAAATCCACCAGAAGACTGGGGCAAGGAGCCTTAACCCATTAAGACCTGGAACTGTGTCATTTTTAGATGTGAGCTAAAAAGCATTATTTTACACTTTGGGCTATTCAAAAATAGCAGATCTACAAGCTCGTAGCGCGGCACCGAGTGCCGCGCTACGAGCTTGTAGATCTGCTATTTTAGAAAAATCGTGAAAATGTGCGCAAATCTTTGAATATATATATTTTTAAAGCGAACATTTTTAACTCAAATCTTTGCTTCTGGGGGTCCCTGGAACTAAATATTTTGATGGGGGTCCGCGGCCAAATACATATCATTTTGGGGGTCCTTGACATGAAAAAGACTGAACACCGCTGATATAGAAACATAGGTTTTTCACAATACTGTTGAGATTTAGGAGACATGTAGAATCGGCTTCAGGTCTCAATGGGTTAAGGGAGAAGTGGTTTTCTCTACCTGGGCACTATTCCCATAGTTATTTCCATCATGCAGATTGGTTATGATAAAAAAGGTGCCATCTAGTATTTTAACCCATTAAGACCGGGAACGCATCTGTGTCATTTTATTCAAAAATAGCAGATCTACAAGCTCATAGCGCGGCACCGAGCTTGTACATCTGCTATTTATGAAAAATCGTGAAAATGTGTTTAAATCTTTGAATATATATATATTTATTTTTAAAGCGAACATTTGTATCTCAATTATCTTTGCTTCTGGGGGTCCCTGGATCAAAATGTTTTGAGATGGGGGGTCCGTGGCCAAATACATATAATTGTGGGTGGTCCTTGACATGAAAACGTTTGAGCACCACCACCGATAAAGCTACAATAGTTTTTTCAGAAAACTGTTGTAGAATCGGCCTCAGGTCTTAATGGGTTAATGTTGCATGTTGGACTTTTGATGTCGAAGTCAGCTGAATCACCACGTTGCAACGTGGCCAACGTACAACCCTTATAGACGTAGTCCTTTTTAACACCGTCAAAATTCCCTTCGTGCGATGCTATTTTTCGCCGGTAAGATACTTGATCAGATGTGCACGTTTCCGTGAAATGAATTACAGTAGTCCCCATCGAAAAGCTAATAACAGCCAATGCTCAAATGTAACTTCATGGATAATTGGACGTTGTATTACCTCTGTAAGGTTTTTACTGTATGATGTCCCCATCGGATTGCATTTGACGGATGCACCGAGCGCCATTTCATATATGTGAAATGAAACATTGAAAGTGACATCGTTTTTTTTTTTCTTCTTTCAAGGTAACAACTAGGAAACTGGTTCAGGTTGACTTATATCCTTTAACCCATTGAGACCTGAAGCCGATTCTACACGTCTCCTAAATCCCAACAGTTTTCTGAAAAACGTATGTTTCTATATCAGTGGTGCTCAATCTTTTTCATGTCAAGGACCCCCAAAATTATATGTATTTGGCCGCGGACCCCCATCAAAATATTTTGTTCCAGGGACCCCCAGAAGCAAAGATTTGAGTTAAAAATGTTCGCTTTAAAAATATATATATTCAAAGATTTGCACACATTTTCACGATTTTTCAAAAATAGCAGATCTACAAGCTCGTAGCGCGGCACTCGGTGCCGCGCTACGAGCTTGTATATCTGCTATTTTTGAATAGCCTAAAGTGTAAAATAATGCTTTTTAGCTCAAATCTAAAAATGACACAGTTCCAGGGCTCAAAGGGTTATGACTCTGAACATTTGTAATTCCACAGCAAAGCGTTCCGTTTGCAGCTTGGAGGCCTCTGCTGCCTATTTCCACAGAGGCACACGGCCACTATTGCCCTCTCTCTTTGAGCGTGCACACTCAAATGCTCTGGTAAACCAATTTTTATTGAAGTCGGACTAGCCCCCCAGGCACTTCTGCTTCTGAATAAGTCCCAGTTGTAGAATATACGAAGAAATATCTCTTTAATATTCCCCTCCACTTGGAACTTTTCAATTATCTTTCCCATGTTGCGTAATGAGAAAACGGTTTTATCGTATGTTGTTTTTTTTCTGACACACTGTCGTGTTGAGTGGTGACTGTTGCAATGTGACTTACTTTTTCTGTAAGCATAAAGGCTGTAATTTTCAATCTCACAATGTTGTCAGGTGTAAACCTTGTATGTCCAAAATTGTTACTTTTCAGGAAATTGAAAAAAAAAAAGCTGTGATCCAATGGATCCAGTGTAGTAACGAGCACTAGCAAAAAAATAGCCGATCTACAAGCTCACAACACGATGCACTGCGACGCATTGTGTAATTGTAGATCAGCTATTTTTGTTACTTTTGTGCGACAAACATACTGTATATCTATATACCGTATATATTGACTTGTTTTAGGCTCATGTTGAAATGCAAATACAAAGAAGCATAATTCATTCATTCCAAGGCTATGTAGAGATTATACTCTGAAGCATATTTTATTTTGGTTAAGCCTATCAAGCTAGAAAGTTCCAGTCTGGTTTGACAACTTCAAAGTGAATCAAAAGAATACTTAACAACAGTTTAGCAGTTCATCAGTTTCCTCATTAAGGAGGGGAAGTGGTATATTTCTCATTTCTCACGTCCTCCATAGAAATCCTTGTGCATAATAGAGCGATCTGTTTTCTATTAAGCGTTTTGAAGAGCCTCTAATGGAGGAAGGGTGCGACGGAGTAGAGTCATACACACTGGGAATGCTGGATACCATTGCTGTCGGGGTGGAATGTCGGGTGGATGTCCAAAACTGTCACTTTTCAGAAAACTGCAAAAAAAAGAACCCGTGTTCCAGTGGATCCAACGTAGTTATTGTTCAGCCACAGGCCCTTCTTAATACTTTTCATTGATTCAATATGATAAAAAAAAACAGCAGACACACTTTGACATTCAAACGTTTTTCGAAAATAGCCGATCTACAAGTTGACGACGCCTCGCATTGCGACGCGTTGTGAGCTTGTAGGTTGTCTTTAATTGAATTTACATTAACCCATTAAGACCTGAGGCCGATTCTACAAAATATGTCTTCTAACGGTTTTCTGAAAAACGTGTGTTTCTATGTCGGTGGTCCTCAAATTTCCATGTGAAGGACCCCGAAAATGATATGTATTTGGCCGCGGACCCCATCTCAAAACATTTTGTTCCAGGGACCCCCAGAAGCAAAGATTTGAGTTAAAAATGTTCGCTTTAAAACAATATATATTCAAAGATTTGCACACATTTTCACCATGTTTTAAAAAATAGCAAAGCTACGAGCTTGTATATTTGCTATTTTTGAATAGCCAAAGTGTAAAATAATGCTTTTTAGCTCAAATCTAAAAATGACACAGTTCCAGGTCTTAATGGGTTAATGGGTTAAAAAAAAAAGAAGAAATAATGGAGATACAAGGTTTCTGCCCCACAGTGACGATATCTTCTACATCTCCATTTACTGTTTTAAGGTCTGTATCTCTGTGAACACGGTTCCTCTGGAGGAAAGGCTGATTAATTTTCAGAAAGAAGTACGGCTTTTGACTCCTGATGAAATTGTTTTATGACTGTTGCCAGGCAACTGTATGTGGTCATGACAGGAGCGCAGCGAATGTCCCCCATACCTCTTACAAAGCACTTGTGTCTCAATGGTCAGGCCCGCTGCACGAACGCAATAACGACGAAGCTTGAAACAGCACACACGTCCTATTTGGTAACGAGCGAACGTAATGTAAATCTATGATAATATGCGAGGACAAAGCTTGTGAGAATAAAGAATATAATATCTGGTATTGATTTGAAGAGTTCCAGAATATGCATGTAAAGGAAATTGATACAAAATACAATATATAGTTTTACTAAAGCCCATCATGTAGATACAGCAGTGCTGAGATTTCTAAGGAAAAACAAAAATGAAACATAATTCTCTTCAGCATTTCTGCTTTATTTTTGATAGTGACGGTAACAGAGAGACGGGTGGGTCGAATCTGAACCCGAATATAGCTTTATGTATGTGGTATGTATGCACTCTTAGCAGGTGAGCCATCTGTATGCTATTGTCGGCGGCATATGGCCGCGTTTACATCAGAGATGTACGGCTCATGTTCCTCCTGGAAATGACAGGAAGGCTCTCAGACAATGAGCTGTGGCTGTGTTGTCCCCGGCCGAGAAAGATCAAAGACTGATTCACTCTTCGTGAGCCCCCGGTCAGACGGCTCAAGACTAAATCTGCTCTCCGGGGCCAGACAGATGTGCAGCGTTAGTCCGTAGAGCTACTTGTTATTCAACGGATGGGCCAAGTGCCAGGAAGACAAGCAATCACGGTGACTTGCAATCACGTCGTGACATATTTCTCATCGGTATCTTCCGTCATACTTTGGTTTTGACGACCCCGCTTTGACGACGCGGCATCGAGTTCGTCTCGATTAACCCATTGATACCTGGAACGCATCTGTGTCACTTTAGATTTCTTTGGCTATTCAAAAATAGCAGATCTACAAGCTCATAGCGCGGCACCGAGTGCCGCGCTATGAGCTTGTAGATCTGCTATTTTTTTTAAATCCTGAAAATATTTTTCGATTTTTTTAGACGTGGCCTCAGGTTTTAATGGGTTAACCCATTGAGACCTGAAGCCGATTCTACACGTCTCCTAAATCTCAACAGTTTTCTGAAAAACGTATGTTTCTATATCAGTGGTGCTCAATCTTTTTCATGTCAAGGACCCCCAAAATTATATGTATTTAGCCGCAGACCCCCATCAAAGTATTTTGTTCCAGGGACCCCCAGAAGCAAAGATTTGAGTTAAAAATGTTCGCTTTAAAAAATATATATATTCAAAGATTTGCACACATTTTCACGATTTTTCAAAAATAGCAGATCTACAAGCTCGTAGCGCGGCACTCGGTGCCGCGCTACGAGCTTGTATATCTGCTATTTTTGAATAGCCGACAGTGTAAAATAATGTTTGTTTTAGCTCAAATCTAAAAATGACTCAGTTCCAGGTCTTAATGGGTTAAGACGCCGTTGCCCCGTAATCCGCGAGAACGGTCCCCCCGCGTGTGGGCGGTTGGTCACAAGTGTCATTGAGGGGAACAACAGGCTGACCTTCCCCCCTTGTTATTCCAGTCACACCCGCACCGCAACAACGTCCACAAAGCGGGCGAGCGGCGGAGGTCGCGCGGAAGGTGGCCAAAAAACCTGCAAGATCAGCAGCACACGGCCAGCCCACCACCGCTGGGCCCGGGGCCCGTGAAGGAGTATTATTGTCCCCGACACAGAGCACGCTGTATCGCCATGGCCTCGGTTGTATCACTCACGTTATATTCTCTCTGCTCGGGCTCCGAAGCCGGAGTGAATGGAGTGAGAAGAGGGGTAATGATGTGCGGGGGGGGGGGGGGGGGGACAGCTAAGCAGTATTCCGTTTCCCCCCGGCGCTAAGATTGGCTCGCAAACGGGTCAATTCTGCGCCGGAGAAAACCCTGATGAGGTCAATCTTTATCTCCCCCAAAAAAAGTTTACCTTGTTTAATTGATTGCTGAACTTTAACCCTTTAAGACCGGGAACGCATCTGTGTGACCAACGCTTTGACCGTTATTTTATGCTTTGGCTAGATAGCAGATCTACAAGCTCATAGTGCCGCACTATGAGCTTGTAGATCTGCTATTTCTTTTTTTTTAATCATGAAAATGTGTGCAAATCTTTGAATATGTATAGTTTTTTTAAAGCGATTTTTTTTTACTCAAATCTTTGATTCTGGGGGGGGGTCCCTGGAACAACATTTTGGGTGGTCCTTGACATGAAAAAAGTTTGAGAACCACTGATAGTATAGCAAAATAATAAAAATGAAAAACACTGTTAGGATTTAGAAGACATTTGTAGAATCCGCCCAGAAGCAAAGATTTGAGTTCAAAACGTTCGCTTTAAAAAACATATATATTCCAAGACGTGCACACATTTTCACGATTAAAAAAAATTTAGCAGATCCACAAGCTCGAGCTTGTAGATCTGCTATTTTTGAATAGCCAAAGAAATCTCGAAAACGACGCAGATGCGTTCCCGGTCTCCATGGGTTAATAGAGATCAGTAAACTCAGAGATCGCTTTGATGAGCTCCTCATTGTGGTGGAAAGAGTTCCGGTGATAAGGTGCAGGCACCGTGCCGCTTGTTTATCTGCTCACATTATCTTCGGCTGGGCTTTTTACTATATGTCCCTTTTCCCTCCGTTTATATATAATGTCCTCGAAGCACCTCGCAGAGCGTTTTCTCGTCTCGAAAACGACCCTTTCCGAGAGACAACCAGGGATCGACTGTAAACACGACGCTCATCACTTAGAAGTGCGGGGAAAAAAATCTATGAGGTACATAAATCTATGTGCCTCTTGGCTTGATTGGGGGGGATATGCAGGAATACACAGGAGGCGGCCATGCTGCCGCGTGTTAACGCAGCCACACAAGGTGCCAAACCTGTAGATTAACGACCCCCCAGCAGAAAAATGGGACAACGTTTTTTTTTTCCTCCATCCTATACCCGGAGGCTGACCTCCAGTTACTAGAGAGCTATGAAAACTCCAGAAAGAGGCCCCAATTGCCGGTTAGACTGTGTCCTGGCCGTGGCAGACTATAACACACTGAGCTAATCCTTTTTGGATGGCAAACTCTCAACCCTGCCTTGGGGGAGGGAAGGAAAGGGGGGGGGGGCAACTACCCGAGCATCGCCGAGGAAACCTGCGTGCCAAACCCAAGGCGGAATCCTGTTTTTCTTTTTTCTTCCCCCCCCCCCCCCCTCCTCTCTCATCGATGAGAAGGCAAATATTGCCCAATGTGATTGTCCAATAGCAAGGATGTCCCCGTTTCGTTTGATAAATGAGTGTCGTTGTGAAGTGGATCTTCGCACACAGGGGGGCGAGATGACTCGAGCCAGTGTTGTTGGCTGCAGCCTAGCCGGACAGGCGAAGGGGCTCCGTTTATGACAACTTAAGATGCAAGACGCAGCTTTAAGCAGGAAGTTCCTATTCAGAACAACCTCCCCCTTGCTGCTGCTGCTGCTCTGGCCGGCTCTCACTGTTCCCCCCCCCCCCTCCCCAAGACTCTGTTCCCCTCTTTGTTATCCCGAGCCAAGGAGGAACAGAGAACATGTTGGTGCGCTGCCCGTGAAGTCTTTTACAAAGGAAGGACGTAGAGATAAAGCCAGCCATCAGCCATGTTAAAAAGATGCAAACATTTTTGGGATAAAACATAAAAAAAACACCTTCTGGTAAAAGTGAGCGAGACGACTTCAAGATGTTTTTTGTACGAGTGATAAAGACGCTCTGCGAAACAAGCCCAAAAAACATTTTTCTGTCTGTGATTTATTTATTTTCCGCTTTGAAATTCAGCTCCTTAGTTAAATAATTCTCCTGCTTTTAAGTGTTTATATACAGTACATCATTGTAGCCGCGAGGACCAGCGGGAATAGGTCTGAAATAAACCTTTTCAAAAATACAGAATATTATTTTATCCGTTTTCTGTGTGAAAGAGACTTACATTAACCCATTGAGACCTGAAGCCGATGCTACATGTCTCCTAAATCTCAACAGTATTCTGAAAAACGTATGTTTCTATATCAGTGGTGCTCAAACTTTTTCATGTCAAGGACCCCCAAAATGATATGTATTTGGCCGAGGACCCCCATCAAAATATGTTGTTCCAGGGACCCCCAGAAGCAAAGATTTGAGTTAAAAATGTTCGCTTTGAAAATATATATATTCAAAGATTTGCACACATTTTCACGATTTTTCAAAAATAGCAGATCTACAAGCTCGTAGCGCGGCACTCGGTGCCGCGCTATGAGCGCTTTGGGCTATTTTTGAATAGCCCAAAGTGTAAAATAATGCTTTTTAGCTCAAATCTAAAAATGGCACAGTTCCAGGTCTTAATGGGTTAAGGAGATTAAACGTCAATGGTGGATCATGAGTGGGTTTTCTGAAATACACACAGTGCACAGTCTATCTTCCCTTAATTTGAGGGATCCGGTAAATATCACTGGGGTTAAAGAACAGCACGCAGGGTTGGCATCCACAATGTCATAATTAATATAAATGAATCCATATTGCACTAAATATCTTCACTGAAATAGCTACAAGCTCACACACAACGTGTCGTATTTCGACAACGTTGTCAGCTGGTAAATCAGCTATTTTCACCAAATGCTCAGGCGAGGGTTCAGGGGGTTGAAATCAAAAGAAGCCTCTCTCTCTCTCTCTAGATCTGCTATATTCTCTCTCTCTCTCTCTCTCTCTCTCTCTCTCTCTCTCTCTCTCTCTCTCTCTCTCTCTCTCTCTCTCTCTCTCTCTCTCTCTCTCTCTCTCTCTCTCTCTCTCTCTCTCTCTCTCTCTCTCTCTCTCTCTCTCTCTCTCTCTCTCTCTCTCGCCAGTGCTCTTACAGTACAATGTGCATTCACTTATTCATTCATCTATTATACACACACACACACACACACACACACACACACACACACACACACACACACACACACGGGGGTTGGGGGTATAGGGAGTATAGCTCAACCTTTTCTCCGTCGTCTCCTGTGTGTTGGAGCTGGTTGCAGATGGACAACTTGGCTGCCTTCTATTGAGTGTATATTTTGGGAGCAGCTGATGGCGCAGTGTGAGTTTTGGCTGTCCTTTACGACAGGATTACTGCCTCCTTAACCTTTTAGCTTGCATTCTCCATCATTCTCTCTTATGTGTCCCCATCCCAAGCTGTTCCTTAACCCATTGATACCTGGAACGCATCTGTGTCACTTTAGATGACTTTGGCTATTCAAAAATAGCAAATCTACAAGCTCATAGCGCGGCACCGAGTGCCGCGCTACGAGCTTGTAGATCTGCTATTTTTGAAAAATCGTGAAAAAATATTTTTTATATTTTTTTCAAAAAACTTAGGATTTCGATTTTTTTTTAAAGAATTGCCTCAGGTCTTAAAGGGTTAACCTCTATACCGGGGAGGGGGGGGGGGGGGGGGGGGGGTACTGACAGGAAGAGAGGAGGAGACAGTGGCACTCTGAAACAGAAATATGATCACCCGAGGATTATACACACTGAATATAACGGCTCCAAATTGTTCAAGGCTGCAAAACGTTTCACATTTCACCGAGTCCCTTTCCACACGTTGACCTTTCTCACGTTTAACTCCAAGGCCCATCTATTGTCTGTGAACCGTTTTTTTTTTTTTTTTTTTTTTACCGTCAAAAGGAAAGGCAGTTAACATTCAGGCCCTCCACAATATATTGAGTGAATTGTAGATTCAGTCAAGAAGTCTCCGGAGTATTGCAACTGTGCGTGTGTGTGCGTGTGTGTGTGTGTGTGTGTGTGTGTGTGTGTGTGTGTGTGTGTGTGTGTGTGTGTGTGTGTGTGTGTGTGTGTGTGTGTGTGTGTGTGTGTGCGCGCGCGCGCGCGACACGCACAAGTCCACGGCACGCAGTTCAACTATCCAATTATTCACAGTTTCGTTCTATTGAAATGTTAATTCCTTTCCCGAACCCACTGCGTCGCAGGTGAGCCCATCAAATGTGCCGTCTTTCAAACGGATCTGATGAATAGAGCCATTTGCTAGAGTTTGTTTATCAGGGATACATCAATAATCGCCGTTATGCTGATAGGCTACGGTCCATTATGAAGCAGTGTTAATTATCACGTCTGGAAGGCGTTGTGAGAATGGTACAGTACTGGTTTTCTTTTAACCCATTAAGACCTGGAACTGTGTCATTTTTAGATTTGAGCTAAAAAGCATTATTTTACACTTTGGGCTATTCAAAAATAGCAGATATACAAGCTCATAGCGCGGCACCGAGTGCCGCGCTACGAGCTTGTAGATCTGCTATTTTTGAAAAACCGTGAAAATGTGTTCAAATCTTTGAATATAAATACTTTTAAAGCGAACATTTTTAACTCAAATCGTTGCTTCTGGGGGTCCCTGGAACAAAATATTTTGATGGGGGTCCGCGGCCAAATACATATAATTTTGGGGGTCCTTGACATGAAAAAGATTGAGCACCGCTGATATAGAAACATACGTTTTTCAGAAAACTGTTGAGATTTAGGAGACATGTAGAATCGGCTTCAGGTCTCAATGGGTTAACACGCTCGGCTGCGTTGTTGTACCGAACGCCGTTTTGAAAAGGCTACAGTCAGACAGTCCTGCTGCGTCCGCCGCTCATCTAGCATGTCTGCCAGTCCTATTTCAGCTCCAAAATATGACAGACAAGACACTGGTGGACAAAGTACTCAACCCCAGTGCTTGAGTCCAAATATGACTCAAATTTGTAAATAGAAAAAGAGTATTCAGAAGTACATGCTTTAACCCATTGAGACCTGAGGCCGCGTCTAAAAAAAATTATTAAATCCTAAAAAAAAATTGGAAAAAAATATTTAAAAAATAATTTTCACGATTTTTCAAAAATAGCAGATCTACAAGCTCGTAGAGCGGCACTCGGTGCCGCGCTACGAGCTTGTAGATCTGCTATTTTTGAATAGCCAAAGACTCATAATGCGATTCATAATGTTCTTTTTTCCTTCCTTCTTTTTTCCTTCCCAGAAAAAGTAAAAAAAATATCCCCAAAAAAACTCAAGTAAAAGTAGAGATACTCAAAAATGCTTTAGTTAAAGTACGGTACTCGAGTAGATGTACTTAGTTACCGCCCAGCACTGCTGAACACCGTGTGAAAAAACACTATACAGTGAGGCAGCGTTGCTGCGTCGCCGTTCATGTAGCATGTCTGCCATTTCTATTTCACCTCCCAAATGGGATGCAGACAGCCAGACAGGGTGATTCAAAGTGACAGAGTATCCCTGTTGACATATGCCATGTAATTCATACCTGTCTGAAGTACTATCGCTCAATACTGTACTTAATCTGGCCCTCGCTCTTTCACAGCATCACGGCACGACCGATTTCAGAGCCAACACTCGCTAATAAATCATATCGATTTTTTCCCAAAGCCCATTGACTTGGCTTGGTAACGTTTAAAACGTGTTTTATGCATTAACATTCAGAGATGGAAGGGCAGCCCTGCATGGAGTTTGAAGTTCGAGTGAAAGCGTATTTTGAATTTTCCTTTTCCTCCCCCGCGCCCATGATTTGTGAATAAAAACACACCACTATTGGGTGTAAACAATACTTCTTAACCCATTGATACCTGAAGTCTCCTAAATCTCAATAGTTTTCTGAAAAACGTTTGTTTCTATATCAGCGGTGCTCAATCTTTTTCATGTCAAGGACCCCCAGAATGATATGTATTTGGCCGCGGACCCCCATCAAAATATTTTGTTCCAGGGACCCCCAAGAAGCAAAGATTTGAGTTAAAAATGTTCGCTTTAAAAATATATATATTCAAAGATTTGCACACATTTTCACGATTTTTCAAAAATAGCAGATCTACAAGCTCGTAGCGCGGCACTCGGTGCCGCGCTACGAGCTTGTATATCTGCTATTTTTGAATAGCCCAAAGTGTAAAATAATGCTTTTTCAGCTCAAATCTAAAAATGACAGTTCCAGGTCTTAATGGTATGTTTCGCATCCAGCGATTCGTTAGACATCATGGTTGTTAAACTGTAATGATATATTAACGTGTGCCTTGTACTGCATATCTGCATACTGCTTTGATTTCATTTTACACTTTTGCATTAAGATGCATCTCAAGTATCCCCATAAATTGGATTGCTCTTTCATTTGCAAAGTAAATAGAAATCAGAGGCAGAGGACAACTTTCCCTGGCAGTTTAATGCAAATTCCCTAGAATACGAATCAGCCATAATCCCTTTAATTACCAAGCACAATAAATGTACAGGAACTTGCTTTGGTGACACTGCTGCAGAGATAAATTGACAATTTACTAAATGAAACGGCAAAAACTTGCATTAAACTTATTACAGAGATTCAATCTTTTGGCCACAGCATATTTATTGTAGTCATTTGGCGTGCCTCTGCAGCAGTGGTCGAAAAATTACTCGCATTTTCTACTGAAGTAAAATAATGTAGAAATACTCTGTTACGTTGTCAAGTAAAAGTCCGGAATAAAACATTGACTTGAGTAAAAGTACACAAGTATTGGTATTAAAATGTACTTAAAGTACCAAAAGTAGAAAGTACAGTATACTGTAGTAGAATGTTCTAGAAGTTTTCAAATGTATAAAATCTTTTGAAAATGGCAGATCTACAAGATCACAATGCGTCGCATCCCTATTTTCAAATGGGTGAAATGTATATAGGGCTGAAGTGGTTAATGTATGTTTTGTAATAATAATCAAAATCTACAAAGTAACTAGTAACTGAAGTTTTCAAATAAATGTAGTGGAGTAAAAATACAATATTTGGATCCGAGATGTAGTGGAGTAGAAGTAAAAGTATTGGAAATTGGAAATACTCAAGTAAAGTGCAATCCCTCAAAATTGTACTTAAGTGCAGTACTTAAGTAAATGTACTTAGTTACTTTCCACCACTGCTCTGCAGAAGCCTATAGCCAGTCTAGAACGGGGTCGGTGTTTCTGTGGGTGTGTCCGTAGTTAACCCATTCAATCCGTGAACGCATCTGTGCCATTCTAGATGTCTTTGGCTATTCAAAAATAGCAGATCTACGAGCTTGTAGATCTGCTATTTATTTTGAAAAATCTTGAATCTTTGAATATATATATATTTTTTAAAGCAAACATTTTTAACTCAAATCTTTGCTTCTGGGGATTCTACAAATCCTAACAGTTTTTTTTTGTACTTATGTTGCTATATCAGTGGTTCTCAAACTTTTGCTCACGTCAAAGACCCCCAAAATGATATGTATTGACCCCCCCCCCCCATCTCAAAATATTTTGTTCCAAGGACCCCCAGAAGATTTGAGTTAAAAATGGATATATAGTATATATTCAAAGATTTGCACACATTTTCATGAGTTTTCTAAAATCGCAGATCTACAAGCTTATAGCGCTATGAGCTTGTAGATATGCTATTTTCGAATAGCCAAAGGCATCTTAAAATGACACAGATTGGATTAATCTCTCAAATCGCTGGACCGATCAACCAGATTTCTTGTGCAAACTGCCAGTAGGGCAAGAGGCTACTGTGAACCATGTGTGACATTTTTTTCCACATAATGTTTTATATTTTTCGGAATTATTGTCTCCGCCAGGAGACATTGTTTTCACTTTCCACATGTCAAGCTAACATTGGTCAAGCCTCACGTGACACGTGACAATACGGTGAAATAGTGTGATCTGATTGGCTAGTGACGTATAGCGGCCTATAAATACATGTGTCTCTTTGAAAGAGTCTTTGCCTCTTTCAAAGTGAGGTAAGACAGGAATAATCACGAAATGGCTGAGAAATGGCGGATACTGTAACGATTGGATAAGACACTTACACAGACAGGACAGATAGGACACTTACATAGGACACTTACATAGACAGGACGGATAGGACACTTATACAGACAGGACAGATAGGACACTTACATAGGACACTTACATAGACAGGACGGATAGGACACTTATACAGACAGGACGGATAGGACAGTTATACAGACAGGACGGATAGGACACTTATACAGACAGGACAGATAGGACACTTACATAGGACACTTACATAGACAGGACGGATAGGACACTTATACAGACAGGACGGATAGGACACTTATACAGACAGGACGGATAGGACACTTATACAGACAGGACGGATAGGACAGTTATACAGACAGGACGGATAGGACACTTACACAGACAGGACGGATAGGACACTTGTGTCATGTTACTATGACACAGTAACATGTTCTATTTTTTGTAAGAATTAGAACATAAGAAGTAGAACATTCCCAACATTCCCAACACAAGTCTGCTGGCGGAGACTTGTGCTCCGAGGAGCACTTTTTCTAGTTTAACTTTCATTTTACAATGGAAGTCAATGGGGCTCTGACGGGGCCGAAACCTTGCCCATATTTGGAGTCATACACCATAGATATGTCATAGACGCCTGGCGTCACAGATGACTGATGTCACAGGCTGGCCACTTGAATCCGAGATCCACATCGTCTCCGTCGGGTTGGAAACCTCTATTATGTCCAAAACTGTTACTTTTCAGGATTCGAATTCAAAAGTATCAAAAGTAGCAGATCTACAAGCTCGAAACGCGGCGCGAAGCGACGCGTTTCGAGCTTGTAGATCTGCTACTTTTGATTCTTTTGTGTGACGCTGTGGGATGATCAGGTAGGGCGTTCATTTACGAAAAAACACAAAAAGTCAGAATATGGAGATGGAGTTTTCTGCCCGACAACAACGATACATTGGACCTATGCCTTTCCCCTGTGGATCCAGAGATCCACATGATTTTTGGGGCGGTGTAGCCGCCCCCTATAAGTGAGTTTTGGACACCGACCAAAAGATTTGTGTACCCCCTAACCCTTCCATTGTTAATGCAAATCGATACTTTTGCAAAGTCAGCCAATCACATTACAGCTAGTGTCATCACCACTAACTGTAATGTGATTGGCTGACTTTGCAAATTCAGGACTGTGATTGGCTAGCGAAACACATGACACATGTGAAGCCCTATGAATAGCAGTATGGACTTTAAAAAAAGTAATTTATCATTTTTTTAAAGTGAGTCATGTTGTGATGACCACACACCGCCCACTTCACACTGGGTGTGATTTTTGTATATAATTTAGACAGGACAGAGTAAAAAGGAAGTTTAAGGGAAACGTCAGCTGTTTTTCCATTGTTCTGTTGTACTACTATGCTAGTAGTGTGACAAAATAATACCCTATGTCTTCTGTGTAGTGCAAAATGTTGATTGTATTGTTTCACGTTATCGGGCATGCAATCCGTACGCCCGATAAAGTGAAACAACGCGTCTGGAGTCATCGTTTCGCAACGTCAACATTTCGCGGAGCAACACACAGAAGACGGGGTATTTTCTTTGCCACACTACATTATTGATCTCCTCACATCAGAACGATAGGATTTAGATTGAAAATTGGCAACGTTTACCTTCGAGGACAGGTGGGGAATACGACACAAGTCTCTGCATGGAATTAACCCATTAAGACCTGGAACTGTGTCATTTTTAGATTTGAGCTAAAAAGCATTATTTTACACTTTGGGCTATTCAAAAATAGCAGATATACAAGCTCGTAGCGCGGCACCGAGTGCCGCGCTACGAGCTTGTAGATCTGCTATTTTTGAAAAATCGTGAAAATGTGTGCAACTCTTTGAATATATATATTTTTAAGGCGAACATTTTTAACTCAAATCTTTGCTTCTGGGGGGTCCCTGGAACAATATATTTTGATGGGGGTCCGCGGCCAAATATATATCATTTTGGGGGTCCTTGACATGAAAAAGATGGAGCACCACTGACATAGAAACAAACGTTTTTCAGAATACTGTTGAGATTTAGGAGACATGTAGAATCGGCTTCAGGTCTCAATGGGTTAAATGTGCGATGTTGCGATTATGTTGTTGTAGCACCAACCTGCCACACTACAATCACAAGCTACCACACTACAACCATAAGCTGCCACATTACGACGCCACAATACGATGCAATGCAGGGGTATTCAACTAGATTAGGCAGAGGGGGCCACAATTGTAAAAATGACTTGAAGTCGGGGGCTCACAAGACCGTGACAACAAAACCATTTAACCGCTTGTATGTCCGATAGGACACAATAATGGACACGTTATGTCCATCCTGGTAACTTATTAGGGCCTGCCTCATACTGCATTCGTGCATTTTGATAGGATCATTTCTGTGCCAGTCCTTTATAGTGCACAGGCTTAGATTTTTCTGTGCCAGTCCTTTATGGTGCACAGGCTTAGATTTTGACATCAAGAAAATAGGAAGTCGATATTTTTCAGTGTGTTCTGTGCACGGGTCCCTGGCATGGAAGCGTCTTTGTGAGACGAGTATCGGAGGCAGTCTGGCGAGGTGAAGCGTTTACATGTTCGGACGAATGAAAGGTTTTTTACATTTTCTTTGTTTTGAGCACCCGGGTGATAAGAGCACAAGCTCGTATGATGTGTTTGAAGCGGAGGAAGTTGAAGAAGATGGAAGATTGACAAAATCCACCCACAACTATCCCATACGAGCCAAGGGATGCATAAGGAGAGTCATTTCTTTGGCGTAACTAACAACATCCACTCAAAACTAAGAAATAGTTACAAATGGATGGTTTGTGATGGATGAACTGCACTCAAACGTTTTGACGTGACTTGAGGCCTGGATAAGGAGCTGGGCGAGGAAGGGTCTAATCCTTCGAATAGAGCAGCGGTTTTCAACCCTTTTCATATCAAGGTCCATTATTTATTGGGCATTTGAGCCACGGACCACCATTTGATGAGATCTTGCCTCTCAGACCCAAAAATGTTAATATTTTGTTATCGTTGAATACGTTTTTGTCCACAATTCCATGCTGCATTGATGTTGGTACCATGGGAGAGATTACAGGCCAACGTCGATCAAAAGAGCAATTCTTCTACATTCTCTAATTGTGTAGACCTCTTGTAAATCAAGTCATGCAGATGTTTAACAATAATTTAACTCTTGAGAGAGTCAAATGAAACCAAATGGACCCGTAAGGGTACATTTGGTTTCACTTGACTCTCTTAAGAGTTAAAGATCTGTAATGGCCCGCATTTGGTTACCGACTCTCCCATCATTTAGCTGGGGACCACCTGAAACCCCCTCAAGGACCACTGGTGGTCCCCGGACCACTGGTTGAGAATCACTGGTCTATGGAAATAGTGAGATCCGGCATGGGGGGCAGGACTTACCCGGGAAGGAGAGCGGCTCAGTTCATGTTCTGGGTTCAGCTTGAGGTGGTGGGAAGACTTCCACAGTGAGATGTCAGCCAGACATGCAGCGAAGCGTTCTTCCACCTGAGTGGCAGAGGGAGGGGAGGGGAGAAACAGTCGAGTGTCCGCAGCGTAATAGTGATAGGAGAGAAATGCTGCACCACAATCATAAACGTGTCCACAACACTACAATCACAAGCTAGCGGAGAGTAAGATTGTATTTGATTTATTTGGATCTCTTTTAGCCTGATTTGGCTATAAGAGCCCATAGTCTACAGAGGACGACAAATGCAAAATGTCGAAATTTAGCAGGACACAATGTGAGCGCCTGAACGTATGTGAACGTTTACTTTTGTTTCACGTGGATTGAAAACGCGCTACGTTAGGGTTTGGCGCTGCCCCCTGTGGGGGTTTGGGTGATTGCAGTTCTTAATCGTGTGTGCGTTTGTACACAAATGTAAATACGGATTAGCTACTGCCAGATGAACCTTAAAAAGGTGCCAGTTGAACCGTGCCCATACCATAGGTCAAAAAGCCCTTTGGGAATCCAGTTGTCTCTGAAATTAGATTAGATCCAATCGGAATCACACGATCAGACTCCACTTTTGAAGCGCATCATATTTGGGATTATCTTTAACCCATTAAGACCTGGAACTGTGTCTTTTTTAGATTTGAGCTAAAAGGCATTATTTTAAACTTTGGGCTATTCAAAAATAGCAGATCTACAAGCTCGTAGCGCGGCACCGAGTGCCGCGCTACGAGCTTGTAGATCTTCTATTTTTGAAAAATCGTTAAAATGTGTGCAAATCTTTGAATATAAATATTTTTACAGCGAACATTTTTAACTCAAATCGTTGCTTCTGGGGGGTCCCTGGAACAAAATATTTTGATGGGGGTCTGCGGCCAAATACATATAATTTTGGGGGTCCTTGACATGAAAAAGATTGAACACCACTGATATAGAAACATAAGTTTTTCAGAAAACTGTTGAGATTTAGGAGACGTGTAGAATCGGCTTCAGGTCTCAATGGGTTAAAGCAGGCCAGTCGTATTGTTAGACCTTTATAAGATTGAGGTAGAAATTATTGGATCTGTTGAATTATTGGATTTTTTTCCCCCTAATAATTATTGGATTATTGTTGAATTCCCAAAGGACTTTTATGCTGGGATAAGACAGTGATGTATGACTCTGTTCTCAGACATGGATGCTGCTGGATAAATTATTATTCTGTTTTTTTTTGTATTTTTTCTCCAATCACAATAAATGTTAAGATTCAGTGCACCTGCTACAGTAAACACATGTGGTTATTGCGATGTGCGTTGATGTGCACTCGCAACGCCGCAGTTCTCTCAGATTGTATCCGGGTGAAGTTCATTTGTTTATTTCTGCGTTCAATTCTGTCCCATGTTTTTTTTCCTGTTGTACCTGCTCTGTATGTTAACCCATTAAGACCTGGAACTGTGTCATTTTTTGATTTGAGCTAAAAAGCGTTATTTTACACTTTGGGCTATTCAAAAATAGCAGATCTACAAGCTCATAGCGCGGCACCGAGTGCCGCGCTACGAGCTTGTAGATCTGCTATTTTTGAAAATTTGTGAAAATGTGTGCAAATCTTTGAATGGATACATTTTTAAAGCGAACATTTTTAACTCAAATCTTTGCTTCTGGGGGGTCCCTGGAACAAAATATTTTGATGGGGGTCCGCGGCCAAATTCATATCATTTTGGGGGGTCCTTGACATGAAAAAGATTGAGCACCACTGATATAGAAACATAAGTTTTTCAGAAAACTGTTGGGATTTAGGAGACGTGTAGAATCGGCTTCAGGTCTCAGTGGGCTAATAAGAAATGTCCTTTATAATATTTGTTATAATGGGATTCATGTATTCAAACCGGCACAATTGCTATTCACATGTGGTCTGGAATGTTGTAAAGCCTTTTCTCTTCCCAACCCTGTCCTACCAAACATGCTATTTTGAATGTCCCTGTGCCTCTCTGTGTCTCTCCCTGCTTCAACATTAGGGGCCAACGCAAAAAAACAGGGCGAAGATATTTCGGATAACGACGGTGACGAAGATGAAGGTATTTTCCATGGTGAACGACAACAGTGCATGGTTTTCTTCTTCTTTCTTTTTTTTTTCACTCGTTACGTTGTTTCTCTGGTCATGTTGTTTTGTTTGTTTAATTTTGTCCTTATTTTCATTCTTATGTCATTGTTTTATAAATCGGAAGCCCGGCAGCAACGGTATCATCCGTGATGGATATTTTGCGAGCGCGCGTGTGTGTGTACAGTACAGTATGTGCATGTGTGCGTGCGTGCGTCCGTGCGTGTGTGAGTTCTTATAAGGTATTTGATGGGGATGTTTCCTAAGCACTGCACACACATTTTCATTGCAGGCAAATGAGATGAGGGCTGGGCCGGGCAGGGCTGGCTTTGCGGATTCTGATGGATCCAGCAAGTGCCTGAGATAACCGACCCCTGAGGTTGAACCATTTTAATAACCCACGCGCTGACTGAAGAAACTGTTATTACAAGGGCAAACCGGCAGGCAGTGAGATCCCTCTCTTTAACCCTTTAAGACCGGGAACGCATCTCTGTCATTTTTTAAGATTTCTTTGGCTATTCAAAAATAGCAGATCTACAAGCTCATGCTCATGCTATGAGCTTGTATCTGCTATTTTCTTTTTTTAAATCATGGATTTTTTTTGCAAATCTTTGAATACGTATATTCTTAAAGCAAACATTGTTAACTCAAATCTCTACAATTGTCTTCTAAATCCTAACAAAAATCCTAAGAAAAAACTTGTTGCTATAATATCAGTGGTTTTCATGTCAAGGACCGCAAAATGATATGTATTTGGCCGTGGACCCCCATCTTAAATATGTTGTTCCAGGGACCCCCCTAGAAGCAAAGATTTGAGTAAAAAAATGTATTCAAACATTGGCAAATTTTTCTAAAATAGCAGATCTACAAGCTCATAGCGCGGCACTCGGTGCCGCGCTATGAGCTTGCATATCTGCTATTTTTTGAAAAGCCAAAGAAATAAAAAAAAAATGACACAGATGCGTTCCAGGTCCTACTGGCTTAACGTGCGGGCTGGCAGCCGTATTTGGGCCGATAATGGCAGGAGGGAATGTGCAGGCAGTGGTGTAATAATATCAGAACGTTCAGCGCGGGTCTTTGCCAGACGATTTAGAAGAGGAGCCCCCCCGGTTCAGGAGTGCTGCTGGAGAGGATTAGAGGAGGGGGGGGGGGGGGCTTGGGAAATTGCCGCTCAGCAAAAATCGCATTGTTCACTTTCCATATTTATCTTGGGATATTCCTGGCTCAGGCCGGATCGGCTGCCGAGATTAGAAAAACCGAGAGACGATTCTCTCGCCGCCACGGAAACAGCTTAAGTCCTCCATCCCGAATCCAAATATCAAGCGCTCTGTATCGTCTCCCCCTCTCGACACCTCTTTAGAGCAGGTAGACGCCGCAGACGGGAATGTCAGCCGCCGTCAACCTTAAAGCTCCCACCTTATACGAGCGAGCGTTTGTCTAGGATTGACTGGATTTGTGCGCGAAACAGCATGTGTGTGTGTGTGTGTGTGTGTGTGTGAGCAGAACGTTGTTTGCATGTCTGGACACATGGAGTTTCCCTGTTGAGTTTTGTCAACACATGTTGCAGGCATATGGATCCTGCGATGCGTTTGGCAGGAAACACGCCTCTCCGTGTGTCTTAGCCAGGTATAGGCTAATCCTCATCCTCGTTTAGCCTGGTATCGTGTCATCATTGCTGTCGGGGCAGAAACCTTGTATCTCCATATTTTAACCTTTTTTTTTCCTCTTTTTTTTTTCCGTAAATGAATTCCCTACTACAAGAGTGTCATGCTAAAGTGGTGAAAATAGCCGATCTGCAAGCTCAACAACGCATTGTGAGTTTGTAGATTGGCTATTTCCGCTATTTCCGCTAATTTGGAAATGAAATTATTATTATAAATATTGAACCAATGAAAAGCCTTAACCCTTTAAGACCTGGAACGCATCTGTGTCACTTTAGATGTCTTTGGCTATTCAAAAATAGCAAATATACAAGCTCATAGCGCGGCACCGAGTGCCGCGCTATGAGCTTGTATATCTGCTATTTTTAACATATTTTTTTACAAAAAAATGTTAGGATTTAGAAAACATTTTTAAGAATCGCCTCAGGTCTTAATGGGTTAACTAGAGTTTGTGACTAAATAATAACTACACTGGATTGATAGGAACACAGGTTCATTTTTTTTTTCATTTTCTGTAAGTAACAGATTTGGACATACAAGGTTTCCACCCGACAGTGACGCGATAAGCTCACACGTTTGTGTTTGAGTGGTTCTCTATCCGTGGAACAGACAGAGGCCAGTTGTGCCGTAGGTCCTGCTTGGAATTTTGAGCCCATGCTAGCTATGAGAGGCCGGCTGGCCAGGGGAACAGCCAGGCGGGTTGTTTAACAGCCTGCAGTGTGCTTCCAGTTCCAGCCCTCGTGCCAGTGGTCCCCTCTCTCCCTCTCTCTCTCTCTCTCTCTCTCTCTCGAATGGAAGCACCACGCTGGGCTTGTTCACCCGACAGGAAGTGTTTCCATGGCACCACTTTGACACGCAGGTGTTTTCTTCATTTGAGCCCACGGCAAGCTGTTGCCTCTGAAGCCAAATTGCCGTTAGTCTGTGCCTTGACAATCTGTGTGTGCATGCGTGCGTGCGTGCGTGCGTTACTATACATGTGAGTATACTGTAGTAACATTTAAGAATGAGACTTATAAATACTGAGTTTTGTGCCAGTGTCGCACACCAAAAATAACAATAACAACAATAATAATTAAAATAAATAAGACATTTCCATTATCGTTGCTGTCCGGCAGAAACCAGCTAACTCCATTTTGGCGCTTTTGCATTTTTGTCCCATAAATCAGTGCCATTGAACACCCTTTGCGTCTGTGTGTTGGTAAAAAAAATATTGAACCAATGAAAAGTATTAAAAGGCGCTTCTGACAAAACCAGCTAACTCCATTGGATCCTCAAACTTTCCGCTAAACCAGCTAACTCCACCAAAGGGTGGAGTTAGCTGGTTTAGCAGAAACTAACTACACTTTCGTTCATTTCCTGAAAAATTAACATTTTGGAGTTAGCTGGTTTCTGCCGAACAGCAGAGATATATATATATATAGCGTTATAGTTAGCGTTAAAAATGGCATTCATAAAATCACTGTCCAAAAACGTTCCTCTTCCTCACCAGCATAGAAATATGTGCGCGTGCATCTCAGCCTATACGCGCGCGCGCCTGCGCTGCTCTCCCCTGCGGAGCGAGCCCCACGCGTGCCAGGGGTCCCGGCGCGCGGCGCCCCCCCCCTATAAGTCCATTCAGAACCTGCCGACGAGTGCCCGGTCCCTTTGTCTAGCCAGGTCTTTGCACGCAGACCCCCATAGTGGGCTCGCTTCTCCGAGCTAGCCGCGCGAGACTAGCCCCGGTGTAAAAAACGTGACAAGTCTATTCTTTACCGAGCGAAACCAATGCCATTTATACCGAGCATCGCCGCATCGGAGCGACAACGCGGCCGCGGTGCCAAATCTGCCACACCGCGCAACCGTGGCTAATGCATGTGGTGTGACCGTCAACCACGGATCCAGAGGATTTCCCATTGTTCTGAAGAACGTGTCTTTATTGAAATACCACAGCCAGGGAAGCCATCCAGGACCCCTCCCCCCCACCCAAACACGCACACACACACACACACACACACACAAAGATACCTACTCAACCGCGATGGGGAGAAACACCAGCTATAAAAGGATGGATGGTGTTCACAGAGCAAAACATAAAGTCCCCACTAAGCCTGTCTCTCTCCCGTGCTGCAACCGGTGATATAACCCATTAAGACCTGGAACTGTGTCATTTTTAGATTTGAGCTAAAAAGCATTATTTTACACTTTTGGCTATTCAAAAATAGCAGATATACAAGCTCGTAGCGCGGCACCGAGTGCCGCGCTACGAGCTTGTAGATCTGCTATTTTTGAAAAATCGTGAAAATGTGTGCAAATCTTTGAATATATATATTTTCAAAGCGAACATTTTTAACTCAAATCTTGGCTTCTGGGGGGTCCCTGGAACAAAATATTTTGATGGGGTCCGCGGCCAAATACATATCATTTTGGGGGTCCTTGACATGACAAAGTTTGAGCACCACTGATATAGAAACATACGCTTTTCAGAAAACTGTTGAGGTTTAGGAGACATGTAGAATTGGCTTCAGGTCTCAATGGGATAACATAGCAGCAATAGCAGTAGCAGGCAAACACTAGTGATTCTTGTCTTGCGGTAAATGTCCTTATGCATTACCGGGGTAAATCTTAACATTTGTATTCCAAGGTAAAGGGCAAATGGAATGGAGCATATGCAATTCCCCTCCACTATCTTCGCCGTCTCTTTAGCCAAACCTTCTCCCTCTCTCTCTCCCTCTCCTGCCCAACATATTCCCCTTCAGGCTAGCGAGCTCCTGTCTTGTCTGGTGTCTGATCCCCCTCCATCTCCCCGGTCTGCTCAACCCAGCATTGCCATGCTGTCTCTGTGTTGGCAGACAGTCCGTCCTGGGCTAATTTGCCTCGTAGCACCACCATATTTCAGCTGCCCCGCTCTCTCCCTGTTACACAGTAAAAAAAAAAAAAACTCGGCCTTGATTTAACCCATGAAGACCGGGAACGCATTCCGTGTGTCATTTTTAGATTTCTTTGGCGATTCAAAAATAGCAGATCTACAAGCTCTTACAGATCTACATAGCGCGCGGCACTCGGTGCCGCGCTATGTAGAGCTTGAAGATGCTTGTCTATGTGAGCTTGTAGATCTTGAGCTTGTAGATCTTGAAAATTCGTGAACATTTGTGGCAAAATCTTGGATTATATGTATTTTTAAGCTAAAAATGTGTAAAATATTTAGTTCCAGGAACCCCCAGAAGTAAAGATTTGAGGAACAAAAAAAAAAGAAAAAAAAAATCAAATATTTGCACAACTTTCCATGATTTTTCAAAAATAGCAGATCTACAAGCTCACGCCGTGATATGAGCTTGTAGATCTGCTATTTCTGAATAGCCCAACGAAATCCAAAAATGACACACAGACGCGTTCCCGCCGGTCTTAAAGAGTTAACTCCGAGAGTGTGCAAACGGAACCAAAATGGACCCTTTGGTTCCATTTGAACACTCTCGAGAGTTACGAATGGTTCAAATCAACCCTGAGGATTTGACTGTGTAATCTCTGTACCTCCTGTCCATCAGACAGACAGTCTGTCTGCCTCTCTCTGTCCATCTCTGAGAGCGGCAGTCGCTCCCTCGGCCCCCCCCCCCCCCCCCAGAAAAGGGCATTGTAATTCTGTGGCGCTGCTCTCTCTAACCGGCAGCACAGGAGAGCGGGGGCCGGCTCCGGGTTTTGCAGTGATTTAACCCACTAGGCTGCATCACAATCAAGGCTCCATTTTTACAGAGGCTGTTAACGCCGTTGTAACAGTGAGAGAGAGAGAGAGAGAGAGAGTGAGAGCTTTCAATCAACCTCCTGGTGCCGTTAGATAAATGCGGGCATGTAAATACAGCAAGTGGGTCTGTGTCGTCGCCCGGCACACCCGCTACGCCTCCCAAGTGGGCAATGGCGGTGGCACCGAGATGCTGCGCCCGGAGTTGGGAGCGAGGCCCCCCCCCCCCCAAACAAACACATGCACACATGCACACATGCACACACGCACACACACAGTTGTAATACTCCGGAGACTTCTTGACTGAATCTACAATTCACTCAATATATTGTGGAGGGCCTGAATGTTAACTGCCTTTCCTTAGACAGCCTCAGCCTCACCCTCTCTGACAGCTGATGGATACGTGCGTGTGTCTGTGCGTGTGCGTGTGCGCGCGTGTGCGTGCGTGCCACTTGGCATGCTGAGACTCCGGCTCTAGCCATTCCCCCCTGTGTACTGCCGCGCACTGCACGTGCATGACGCCACACACACAGACACACATAGGCTATACGCGTCATTTAGTCAGTCAGGCGTGTATACACATACATGCGTGCGCGCGCACGCATAACCCACAGTCCTCCCGCAAACCCTCTGAGAGGTGCCGTCGTGCCAGGGATGTGAGCCGAGCTCCACCTGTCCGGGTATTAACCCATTAAGACCTGGAACTGTGTCATTTTTAGATTTGAGCTAAAAAGCATTATTTTACACTTTGGGCTATTCAAAAATAGCAGATCTACAAGCTCGTAGCGCGGCACCGAGTGCCGCGCTATGAGCTTGTAGATCTGCTATTTTTTTTTAATCGTGAAAATGTGTGCAAATTTGAAATGTATATATTTTTAAAGCGAACATTTTTAACTCAAATCTTTGTTTCTAGGGGTCTCTGGAACAAAATATTTTGATGGGGGTCAGCGGCCAAATACATATCATTTTGGGGGTCCTTGACATGAAAAATATTGAGCACCACTGATATAGAAACATACGTTTTTCAGAAAACTGTTGAGATTTAGGAGACATGTAGAATCGGCTTCAGGTCTCAATGGGTTAACATTAATTCCACTGGTCTCCCCCATCCAACGTGGCCCGCAGCTCGGCTCAGGCAGGCCTGGAGAGGACCGAATCCACAATGGGGGCAAATTCACACACTGCTTCCCCATTCTGCCACTATCCCATTCTCTCTGATGTGGCGGGGATGAAGGAATCGTGCCCTCCCCTTGAAGCACATTTACGAGGAGATATTTGGAACGCCGCAGACTCGGGCTTCCTTCCTAAGATAAGCATTGCTGCTAATGGCCGATCCACAAGGGCATCGTTTGAGCCTTTCAAAGCAGAGTCGCTGCGTTTCGCCTTTTTAGTTTTTTTTTTTTTTTTTTTTCTTTCTTTTCTTTTTTTTTGCCCTTTTTGCTCTGCAGTGGCGGGGGAATAATTGGCACGGCTATATGACGTCCCAAAAACACGAGGCTTTCCAAAACTTCGGGCCACGCGATGAGAGCGAGGACAGAAGGTTGAAATTAGCTTGCGGGAGCGCTTTGATTGTGTCCTCGTGCGACTCTGCGCAACGAAGTACACTGCACGGCCAGTGCCTATTATTGCCTAATGTGGGGGTGCCTATATGAATGTATTAACCACATTAACCCTGGCGTCCTCATGTTCAATAAAGTCTCAATTTATGTATTAATAGTGAAAATATTATCGCTATTTGTTGTATGACTACGTTTATATGGCTCATTTGGTTAATATTTTACGTGTCTAAAAGCTAATATAAGACGCAACGCGATGTGAGAGTGCGGACTAACCGACGGCAACTCTGGACTTTCATTGTGTTTCTGTCGTTGAAAATGAATGGAACATTATGAATAAAAATGAATTTCTGTTTGGCTCTTAGCTTTCGTAAACATAAGTTGCACAGGGCAGATATGACAAATAACACATATTTAATTACTTTATACTTAAAAACAAACATTAATAGTGGAAATAGCCGATCTATTTTGAGCTTATAGATCGGCTATTTCCACTATTTTTGACTTGTTTTGAAAATACATGACATTTTTTAACATGGAATTGATTATGACGATTATGCAAAAATAATTTTGATTATGTGAAATAATTGCGATTAGGTGATTATGTAATAATTGTGACAGGCCTATCTGGGTCTTGCTAGCTCCGCTGTCGCCTCCATGCCTTTTGGTTAAGATCCAGTGTAGTATCAATATAGGATAAACCTTTATCCAGAAGTTGTAACAGAGTTCAAAATGTTCGCTACGGAAAAACAGATATTCAAAGATTTGCACACATTCTCACGATTTTTCAAAAAATAGCAGATAATTATACAAGCTCATTGCGCGGCACTCGGTGCCAGCTTGTTCATTTTGTTGGCATCCCTTGTGATCCACCGCAAAAAAAAAGAGGACACCGGCTACTACTACACAGCCTGGTAGAACACCTGCAGAAGCCTGTTATAACAACTTAAACATAAGTTGTAATTAAGTTGTTAGAATTAATTACTGTGTTTCTGAAGTGACGTTTGAGAGGGGATAATGCAGCTCAAATGTGTTAATCATCGTGCCGACGTTCCTCCACGACTGCATAAAGGCTGCATACATTTTGCTATAACCCCCCCAAGCTTTAGTTGTGGAGTTTTCCCTGTCTGAAACGGCAGAGATACTCTGTTTAAATGCTGTGGTGAGACGGAGTTACTCCCCTCGTTGCGCTGTCAACGGCCAATGGGGTAAATGGGTCGCCATGTCGGAAGTATTGCGACTAACATAAGCCACGTGTGTGGCACAGTGCTTGAAACACGAGTCGCCATTTTATCCATCACTTTTTCTCTCATCAATGTCACACAGTGGGTACTGTAACACTAAAGCCACAACGCTTCCACGGCACGGACCAAAGTGGTGCTGGTGGAGCCTCTCTAACTGTAGTTTGTACCTCTTGCCCATTTCCAACACTGACCGACAGCTGCAGTCGACCGCTTCAACCGTACCGACCGAGTTTCACATGCGTTTTTTTCCCACCACGACAACGTTATTGAACCGAACAATGAACACAAAAAAAAAAGATTACTACTTCTGCGGTCTAGCGTCGGTTGCTTTGTCGACAAAATGTTTACATCGAGAGTACACACAATGCAGTGTGTACTTACTGTATAGATGTGCCATTTCAAAACTTCAAATGTCCTGCCATCGCCAAGACAGTAAATTTTCAGGGGATTCCCAGGGCAATAAGAGGGACGAAGAAGGGCATTTAAAATGCTGAATTATTTTGATGATCACTGCTTTTATGATGCTAATTAATTTGAGCAACTGGTCAAGGACCTCTTCAAATCACCTTTCGCCTCATAATGAGTCTGACACCTTCTTCAACACACATTCTTTTGTTCTCATGTATATGGATGTCTGTTAAAGGGAAAAACGGGGGTGTGTAGTGACAACTTCTTTTCAGGGGCAAAACAGTGCCTTTTTAAGGGCAGAACAGGGAGGAAAAAAATGCATTTTCAGGGCACTTTCAGGGAAAGAACAGTAACGTGTGAAGTTTTGAAGTGGCACATCTGTATATACAATACGGTACAGAAAAGAGAGAGGTGTGCGTGTGCGTGTGCACAGTGCAACAGGAGCCCTCACGACTCCCAGCAACGACTGCAGGTTGAGCCTGCAGGAGTTTGAAGGGCTATAGCCTTTCGCTCTGGGGGCAAACAACGTGTCTATGGGTCTTAAGGAGAGTGACAGCATCGGTACAACCACCTCCTCTCATCTAGATCCAGTGGAGCTCTGGGGGTGGGGGGGGGGGGCTTTGTCTAATAGCCCCGAAGGCTTCTGGCCGCGTCTTCTCTTTCATTTTGCTTAGCCTATATCTATCTCTATCTCTCTTTCCTTTACCCTCTCCCACTTGCCCTCTCTCCCTACCTTTCTTCCACTAGATTCCTTTCATGTTCACTGCCTTGTCCTTTGCCGAAGCGGCACATCTTTGCGGTGAACATCAAATCTTCTGTCTGCTGCGCTCCCAACATCACATTTAACCCGTTAAGACCTGGAACTGTGTCATTTTTAGATTTGAGCTAAAAAGCATTATTTTACACTTTTGGCTATTCAAAAATAGCAGATATACAAGCTCGTAGCGCGGCACCGAGTGCCGCGCTACGAGCTTGTAGATCTGCTATTTTTGAAAATTTGTGAAAATGTGTGCAAATCTTTGAATATATATATTTTTAAAGCGAACATTTTTAACACAAATCTTTGCCTGTGGGGGTCCCTAGAACAAAATATTTTGATGGGGGTCCGCGGCCAAATACATATCATTTTGGGGGTCCTTGACATGAAAAAGATGGAACACCACTGATACAGAAACATACGTTTTTCAGAATACTGTTGAGATTCAGGAGACATGTAGAATCGGCTTCAGGTCTCAATGGGTTAATGCACCAACACACGGACAGCGAAACGAGATGTCACCTTCACACAAAGGTCATTGCTGGCAATGCGTTCACTGTAGAGATGTCAAGCGTCCCGCCAGACGCGTATACACAACATACTCGAAGCCGCGATTGCAAAGCGCGCTGGCTGCACGCGTCTCCGGCTCTCCTGAATGCTGCTGTTTAGATTTACTTTTCACAAGGCGCGCATCTGTTTCTTTCAGAAATGTCAAGTGTTGTAAGGGGGGGGGAGCTGTGAGATGTGACATGGTTGAAATAGTTCCGCTGTAAGATGTTCTTTTCCTGCACCGGCCCCATCACTCCTGCTGATGTGCTGGCAATGAAGGTCCGTGCAGGCTTAAAATAGCAACAGCCTAGGCAACAGCTATTTCTTTTTTTTTTTCAAGGCCCTCGCTCGCACTGTCTTTCCCTGGGTCTAAAATAGAAATGTTGTTACTGCGTGTTCCTTCAGATCAGACTTTTTTTTTCTTTAACCCACAGGAGTAGCCGTTGCCCTAAATTACACACGGCGCTATAGTTCAGCGGGGTCTTTGTCACAGTTCAGTGGGGTCTTTATTGCGTAGGATAGGATTGCTTGCGATTTTGAAATGCGTCCGTGTGCAATTCTGCGCCATCGTAGAGTCCGGTGTTTGTGTGTTTTTTTGTGTCTGTTTATATGGGGATTTTTGCGCATGGATGTCCAAAGGCAAATCAGTTCTCCCAACACCAACATTGGCAGGAAATGGACGTGTCCATGAGCACGGCGTGACGCCCAGGATCATATGAGAACCACAGTACGGGTACTGTGATATAGGGTATGTCATTTCCTATCACAGAAACCCGCCCCCCAAAACACACCGCGCGCGACCCAACGCAGACCGCGCTGATCGTCACTGACAGTCGCCATCTTTTACCCAAGTGGTGACAGAGTGAATGTCGGCCCGGCACTTATCTCCAATTGGCTCTCCACCACCAGAGTGACAGTGCCGGTTCTGGAGCTGAAAGCTGACCCCCGTCGTCAGATTTATGACTGACTGCTTTCAGCCGAGAGTGAGGCAGAGGGAGCGAGCATGGCGGCGGACACAGAGGAGAGGCAGAACGACATGAGAAGGACAAGAAGGTGGAGAGAGAGAGAGAGAGAGAGAGAGAGAGAGAGAGAGCTGTCAGCTAGCCGGACCACCTGCTGCGTGACGCACACAGTGACAATCCGTGCAGCTCCACAGAGTTATACTGTACCTCCCACTGACATTGCAATCGCTCCATGGTCCCTGTGATGGGACCAGGAAAGGAAAGTTGTTGCTATATCTCTGCCTGGCCGGAAGGCCGGGAAGTGGAGAGTAATGTTTTCAGCCGTGTGCGTGTGTGCGTGTGCGAGTGCGTGTGTGTGAGTGTGTGTGCGTGCGTCTGTCTGTCTGATCGGACTCATCAGCGTCAAACCTTTCGTCCACACTTGCGCAGTGGTGGAAAAAGTACTCAAATGTTTTACTTAAGTAAAAGTATCAATACTGCAATGTAGAAGTACTGTTACAAGTAAAAGTCCGGAATAAAACATTTACTTGAGTAAAAGTACAAAAGTATTGGTATAAAAATGTACTTAAAGTACCAAAAGTAAAAGTTCTTAATGTTTGAAAATAGCAGATCTACAAGCTCACAACGCATCGCGATGCGGCGCGTTGTGAGCTTGTAGATCGGCTATTTTCAAATATCCTAGGTTTAAAATAGCGCCAAAGTGGTTAATGTATGTTTTATAATGTAATAATTTATCTAAAAAGTAACTAGTAACTAAAGTTTTCAAATAATTGTAGTGGAGTAAAAGTACAATATTTTCCTCTGAGATGTAGGGGAGTAGAAGTAAAAGTAAAGACAATTGGAAATACTCCAGTAAAGTAAAAAAATACCTCAAAATTGCACTTAAGTACAGTACTTGAGTAAATGTACTTAGTCACTTTACACCACTGCACTTGCGGCCAAAAAAGACAAATGTTTCAAATCAGCCTTAAAAGGTTGCTTTCACTTCTGCCGATTGGTCAGCCACAAACGAGAAATCACTATTGTAGCTTTCTGGAGTTGTGATGCGGCTGCATCATCCCCTTGACTTACACAGCCCTGGGTACAGGCAAACAAAGCCTGGCAGAGACCTGCGCTCCTTGGAGCGCGCCTTTGTATTCACCGCTGTTGTTTTGTTTGCGTATTCTACGGCTATATCCTTTGCCGTCTCTAACTAGACGGCGCGTTGGTTCGTAACGAGGCTGACAGCGCGCGCGAGCGTACGGCGGTCGTAGTTTGCTGTGCTGTATGTAGGTGGTGCATGATCTCATGTCAGGTTGAATTATGTGAGAACGGGATGCATTATGTATGTACTGTACATGCATTATGGATGTTTGAACCATCATGCCATTTCCTTCGTTGTTTCTTGTGTGTGCATAATGTTCATCTGTGTTTCTTTTTGCTCATGGACGGGGAAAACAAATTTCCATGTCAAAATTCCTTTGCTTTTTTTTTGGGGGGGGGGGTGTAAACCAGGGGTCTTCAACGTTTTTAGGCCAAGGACCCCCTAGCTGAGAGATAGATGAAGCAGGGACCCCCCTCTATATTGTATAACATTGTGTTTCAGACAAACTTTTGCTGCTCTTTTTTCCAACACCTATACTCTTTGTCAAAAATAGCCGATCTACAAGCTCACAGCTTGTAGATCGGCTATTTTTGGCTTAAGTTCTCCTCAGAAAAGGGATGGTAGGGTTCAAGTGGTTAATGTAAAAAAAAAAATCCTATCACACAAAGATTTGGCGGACCCCCTGTAGTAACTCTGAGGACCCCCTAGGGGTCCCGGACCCCCTGTTGAAGTCCCCTGGTGTAAACCATACCATGCATGGAGTTCTATTGCAGATGTGATTCTTGCCATAATCAATGTAACTCTGCTTCTTTTTCCAGCGCTGGGGCTCTGTTGCTCCGTTTTTGGAGCAGTTTTATTTATTTATTTTTTTTTATTTTTTTTTACATAATGATGTGTTTGCCTCGGAGAGATAACGAATCAGGGCTCGGCTTCTCAAGGTAGATTCTTAGTCACCCATTTCACCGGATTAGCTCAGCCACGACAACCGGAGCTCCGGTCTGATTGGTCGCGATGGAGCTCGCCCGCATCATTACTGCCGAGGCACGTGGGCGCAGGGTGGCCTAGCTAGACATGGATGTGTCGGGAAGAGATTAAAAATAATTATACTTTCCGACGCAGTAGAGCGATGCTCGGTTGCACAGTCAAAAATCCCCAGGGTTACTTTAACTCTCAGAGTGTGAAGATGCCGGTATGGATCCTTTGGGGTTAAATTAACACCACATTTTTTTTTACTGTGTGGCTGAGTCCGTGCTTAAAGACTCCCATTTGGCAGCATCAAGTAGCATCACTTCCTTGTGACACATGCCGAATCAGACGAATCAGATGAATAGATCACAACAGGTGTAGCTTCAGCGTTTTGTATCACTCCCCCAAAGGGAAGTAGCTGTTGTCATGGAGACATGATGTGAACCAACAAAAGAGGTAGCTGATAACATTAACATGACTAATCTCTTTTTTTTATTCATTATTTTTTTCCCCTTCTCCTTCTTCGTCGTTGCCATTCTCTCTTTGTGTCCGTGGACCATTTGTTTGAGTGTTTTGTGTCGGCTCACGATGAAGGGTCTCTCTCTCTCCCTCTCTCGCTCTCTCTCTCTCTTCCTCTCACCCCATTCACCCCCCTCTTCTTCCTCCTCCTCCTCCTCCTCCTCCTCCTCCTCTCGTGTGAGATAAGTGTGTGCCGAGTGAAGTGCCGGTTATAAATCACGTGTCAGCGTGTATCGCCCTCTCAGATACCAGCGAGATAAAGAAAACCATAAATAAGGACACATCATATGCAAGTTATTGCTTCGCTTTTAACGGTAACCGAGCCATGAATAACCAGGGGAATCACGAATAAAGAACCGTAAATCAAAGCTCAGCGCTTGTGCTATAGGCGCTACGGAGAGGAACCTTGGCTCTACAAAAAAAATGCATTTAAGTCTTCGTCTCTGTGGAGCATGCTAATGCGGGGTGGGGTGGGGTGGGGGGTGGGGCTCTAACGATGAGCAGAGCCAGCAGATGGATGCAGATTGGGCTGTGCGGGATGTTGTCCGCGATTAGCCGTTCTTGAGGATTTAGAATTTTTGGGCTCTCTGTCGCTATAGCAACCACAATACAACACAGCAGTTTTGAATCCGAGCCCAGCGGTTTGCGCGCTCTCTTTCTCTCCACTTTCAAGGCTTATAGGGAGGAAAAATAAAAAGTGTCGGGGAGGTGAACATGGACAGACAGACAGACAGGGGAGAGTCTGTGAATGAGAGAGATACAAAGTGAAGGAGGGAAAAGCGATGGGCCAAAGAGAGAGAGAGAGAAAGAGAGAGAGAGAGGGGGGGTGGGGTGGGGAGGTTAAGAGTGAAAATAAGAGAGAGTTTCTTGTCTTGTCTCCCAGCTCACCGCCAGCCTGTCAGTAATTCAGTGTGTTCCTCACACAGGGGATTTACACACACACACACACACACACGCACGCACGCACGCACGAATGCACAAACACAAACACACACACACGCGCGCATGCACTCACCTACCACCACCCCACTGCCTCTGGACGCACTTTATCTGGCTAGAGTGTCACACCAGCTGGGTATCAAATCTTGGTCCAGGGGGATAAAATAAATACCCTTTTTTACAAAAGCTCAAGCGCAAATTTCACTGCCTTCAGCGCCAAGCAAGACAGTGCAAATAAATAGCTGCCCAAAGACAAGCCTGTGTAAAGAAGGGAAAACCATGGAAGCATTGTGTAATTAGCTGGTGTGTTTTCCCCCTATCACTGTCAGACCAGATTAGCCTGCTCCCTGGTTTGGAGATATGTCAGAGTACCTCTCTCTTTATTCTCACTAATGGCTTCCTGCGGGGTCTATATTGGGAAATGGGACCGCCTCCTAGACGGCAAAAAACAACGGCAAATTGAATCCTAATAGTTTAGCTCACATGAGGTAAATAACGGCACGATTTCAGCGGCGATGCCCAATTACCATAATACATTTCAGCTTGTTGCGTTCACCGCGATGAGTGAACATTCATTTGTTGCTTATCGAGCAGATGCGATGTAAAATAGTTTATTTTCTCCCCGCGTCTGTGTGTGGAGCTAGCGGGCTGTATCCCCGCAGCTGGTATCTGGGAGGTGATTGTCGGTGTGTGTGTGTGTGTGTCTGTCCGTCCGTCCGTCTGTGCACCTGTCTGTCCGTCCGTCTGTCTGTCTGTCTGCGTGTGCGTCTGCTGCGCGTGTCTGTGCTGACGGCAATGTGGATGTGTTAACGATGGCCACTCTTGCAGACATACGAGACACCGGGGCCAAGCCGGTGATGGTGTACATCCACGGAGGCTCCTACATGGAGGGGACGGGCAACATGATCGACGGCAGCGTGCTGGCCAGCTACGGAAACGTCATCGTCATCACCCTCAACTACCGCGTTGGAGTCCTCGGTAAGCAGTGCGCCGACTTTTCACTCTCTCTCTCTCTCTCTCTTCCTTGTCATTTCCTTTGTCAAGGACATTTTTCTGGGGCGTTTTTGTAGGGCAGCTTGGTGTGACGGGCCCTATTGATTGCCACCGTGCGCAAAACAGAAGTACAGTAGAAGGCATACAGTAGTGCAGAGAATACACTCCAGGGTGACTTGCACACCAGTGTCCCTAATATACTGGGGGCGAGCATTCACCGAAAATAGCAGATCGACAAGCTCACGGTGCATTTTAACACATATTGTAGTGTACCAGGGTTCTCACATGAAGAGGATTTGGTCACTGATGTGGAAGTAAATAAACACCGGGGCACTGGAACCAGCATCTAAACGACCAACGAAGCATTCATTCATTGTTCATAGTTTTTATGCCAAGTGGGAACTGGGAAGTTTCCAAATTCAGTACGGAAATTCACCTGAACAGCCATCCATCGCAGGGACGCGGGAAGGGGGGTGCTGAGGGTGCTGCAGGACCCCTGGTGGTGGGGAAGAGAAAGAAAAAAATTGAAAAACATTTAGATTTTTTTTTTTTTTTTTTTTAAATTAAACAAATATATATCATTTTTAAAGTCTATATACATACTTATATATTAAAACAATGATGTATTTAACTTTGGGGAATAAAATATTTGTCAAAAAAGGTGAAAAAATCATGGGACACATGTGAAAAAAAATCGCGAGTCCCCCGCCAAGCCCAGGACCCCTTGGCATAAATGACTTCCAGCGTCCCTGATCCATCGTCTTAAAAGGATAGTTCACCCCCAAAATGACTTATTTTCTATCGATTACACACCCCATGGAGACTTGAATTCATGGAGATTTTTTAGTTTTTGTCGCAATCCTATGCCAATAATTTGATAAGCGGCGGTGACTCCGGTCGGAGACATTAGCATCTTTCCGACGGTCATCAAATTATTGGCTCAGGAATGCGACAAAAACAAAAAAAATCTCCATGAATTCAAGGCTTCATGGGGTGTGTAATTGATAGAAACAAATAAGTCATTTTTTGGGAGAACTATCCCTTTAACCTCATGAAGCCTAGAGTCCCTATGCCGGACACGTCATAACAGGCAAACATTCTGTGAAAATAGCACATCTACAAGCTCACAAGCTGAGAACTTGTAGATCAGCTATTTTCGGCACAGCCCCCCTGGGAGGCTACGGTCAATGAATTACATAGGGTTTAAACGGTTAATTCCTGTTCAGAAAACTGGGCTTATAGAGCTCTCCGAGATGTAGTACTGTGTGACATACACGAACACAAGAAGCAACATGCCGATGTTTATAGTGACATGTTTAAAACAACAGATAACAGCATGTTGTACACTTTTCAGCAGACTTCCAAGCTTCTGTTTAATGCAAAAGATCACGTCCATTCATTGCTGTCGTGAAAGCAGCCAAGCAAACAACAAAACGTTTCTTTCAGGCGTCCATTTTGTTCCGACCTCAGCCACGTTGAGCTCTCTGAGGTGAGAGAAGCAGGCCGCTTCCAAAGACAGAAACTTCCCAGTCCCCACTTGGCACAAGTGCACCATCAGCCCCTGTGGCTGCAGGACTTTCGAATTGTTGTTGTCAAGGAAACATCGTTACAGTCTTGACCTCATTTGCTAAAGACCTTGAGCAAATACGCGGCGCTGTGTTTTCCCCAGCGAGGTGTTACAGTACTTGTGGCGGTTTGTTTGTGTACAGTAGCAGCATCACTGGTAGTAAATGCCAGATGTGGGTTTGTCGTGACTGGGGTTTGGAATAAATTGAGAAATTATTGTAATGAGGTTGACAAAACAGCAACACAAAGTGAGATGCTAGAGAGAGGCTGATGGAGAGGGGGGGGTGAGAGAGAGAGAGAGAGAGAGAGAGAGAGAGAGAGAGAGAGAGAGAGAAAGAGAGATGTGAAATAGAGGAGAGGGGATGCTGAGTATCTGTTGGTTGAGGATTGGCTCACAGCTGACTCCTCTCTCAAGCACTGTGTGTGCGTGCGTGCGTGTGTGTGTATGCGTGTGTGTATGCGTGTGTGTGTGTGTGTGTGTGTGTGTGTGTGTGTGTGCGCGTGTGTGTGTGCGCGTGTGTGTGTGTGTGAGAGAGAGAGAGAGACAGAGATCGCTCCATGGTAACAGCTGCAGCAAAACAAAATGGAGTTTGTTAGCACACTAGCCAAGCTTTGTACCTTTTCCATCTATTGCGTTTGATACAGTTGAATCGGCCCTCTCACACATATTTACATTTAGAGTGATTGCATATAGACTACAAACAGCGTGAGCGTGAAATGATATTTGGAGTTTGGTATTTGCGGAGGATATTGCCTCACACCCCCCCCCCCCCCCCTCTTTTTCACGTTGGAGTAAATTGTTGTTAATTCAGGCAACTGCGTTTGCTCTACGTTGGTAGAGGTGTCCTTGAGGGTGTTCCAGGGTCCCCCCAGCAAAATCAGTTCAACCACCTTAAACCTATATACAACGACTATTTGAAAATGAATAGCCGATCTACAAGCTCACAAGGAGTCGCAATGCGACGCGGTGTGAGCCAGTAGATCTGGTATTTCCATCAACATCTTTAGAAAATGTTTTAATATTTTCGAATAACTTTTAACAACACAAATCCTGTAGGTCCCTGGCACAAAACATTTTCTGATGGCGTTCCGCGGCAAAATAAGTATTACTTTTGGGGGGGTTGTTGACATGAAAAAGTTTGAGAACCACAGACTGCTTCAGAGAGCTCAGGATACCTCGAGACCAAAGAGGAGCACCGCGTCTCTTTTATCCTCCTGGGGATGTTGAGATGACTGAACGGCCCGCGTGCAACTAAACTTCATCCCCGAGATGTGCACTTGATGGAGACAAGAGCGCCACGGCCTATTGATTTTGTCATCAGGACTGTTCTCTCTCCCCGAATGTGCTGTATCTCCCTCATGTCATGTTGTTTTGGGGGTGTATTATTCACAGCGTTTGCAGTCAGCCGTCGGGTTTGCGGCGGTGGCTGGGGTGGATGGGAGGGGGGGCGCTTGATGATCATCCCTCTCCCCGATGCCACGGGGGTTAATGAGGGGTGTGTGCATATCGCCCAGATTCATGATCATATATCTTTCATAGCACTCCACTTATGAGTCAGATGTTTCACGTTTCCGCTGCCGCGCTCTTGCTAAATGTCATTCTACATGCATGCACACCCGACCTCGAGCAAACGCCACGTGCGAGTACATCCACGCGTACGCTATGCGCTCGCCGAATACACATACACAATGGCGCACATATTCGTAAACACACACACACACACACACTAGCAGCTCCCTCAGTGAGCTCTCTAAAAGCTATTCAGAGAAACGAGCAGACAGGACGCGATGCATGTAGTTCGACGATAATGTCCATTGCTGCTGCACCACGATCTGATAATCTCCCCATGGTAAGGCTTTCAAATGTTATTATAGAGACACTCGTATAAAGCAAATAAAAGCAAGACCAGGGAGAAATTAAAACCATGATGGGCCAATTAACGCTAAGCTGTTTTTTTAAGATTTTGACATCATAAAAATGTGAATTGCCGCGCTTTGAATGTGCAAGAATATGGCTACCATATCTTCATGTTTCATCGGAGTGCTTTTAATGAACATGGTGTCGCCAGCACCGTCAGCCTTAATCATGTCTTATCAGGATTAAGTTGAGTAGCAACATAAACCATATAATAGATTACATTATTACACACAACGCATCACGTTACAATCGAGATATCCCCTTGCCACTGTAGCGCTGGCGCAGTACAGTAATAGCGCACAACGAAATCCCACGGGTCCATTTTTACACCCGAAGAGTTAAACTGACACTCTGGATTTTGCTGTGTGTAGATTTGATATGTTGTACGCCTTGGATCCCCTTTTGACAACGATTGTTTCCAAGGACCCAAATAAGAGTAGATCTTAGTAGGTAGATTAGATTTTACACATAATTCTGCAACTCCCTATATACTTCAACCTGGCGTTCCTATTTTGGGCATATCACAGATAAAAAAAAGTTTCCATAATAGTGATAATAGCCAATCTACAAGCTCAGCGACGTAACGCGTCGTGAGCTTGTAGATCCGCTATTTTACCGTAGCTACTGTTTAAATAGGGCTTAGGTGGTTAAACTGTTCCTCATTTCGCTGGGGACCCCATGGGACCCACTCAAGGACCCCAGGGGGTCCTTGAGACCCCACTTTGGGAACCCCTGGTACAGTGCTGTGCTTGTTTTACTGTAAGTTCTTCTGAGTGAAAAACTAACTGTCACCAAAAAACCAATCCTACTTACAGAGCTCACCCCAAGGACCAAACCGCACGACCTCCCTCATTTCAATACCGGCACAAAGCAGAAAAACAAAACAAAACTGTAAAAGTCGCGTATAGATTCAAACGCGCAATGAAACAGATTCACATAGAAAATGGCAAAAATAAATAAATAAATACATAAATATTAATGAAAAAATGAACGCTCTTTTAATTAGGCTGCTTAAAGGGATGAGGGAATAATGGAAGGCTGAGAGAATTAGACAAGATAATGAGTTTAAAGTGAAAACAGACAAGGCAACTCAAGCTATGCTTTCTCATGCTAATAGCTCTCCCGACGTCCCTGGGCAATCTGAATATGGTATTAATAATGTAGCAAACACCTTTGACTTAAACGCATGCACGCACACACGCACACACGCACACACACACACACGCACGCACGCACGCACGCACGCACGCGCACGCACACACACACACACACACACACACACACACACACACACACACACACACACACACAGGAATGTGAATATTTAACTGTTTGCATGATGACAATGGTTGCAATCTACTAAACAATGCAGGCGTTGCTAAAATTTGTAACAAGGGATTTTCATGTGGAGGAAATGAAACTTTTAGCTTAGCCATTTAAACATTTAAAACAGCTATCAACCAAGAAATACTGCTGCAAAATGTCTGTTTAGCATTCAATGTAATAATAATAATAATAATAAGGCAGGAGAGAAGAGGAGAGGAGAGGAGAAGAGAGGAGAAGAGAGAAACTGTAGAAAGGTTGGCACAAGAGACTGGGGGGGAGTTGGAGAAATTCTATTTTAAGACCATCTCCCCGTTCCAATTAAGGCAGAGTCCACTCTGTTTCTAGCAGTGTTCTATCATCTTCGTGCGACTCATTGCCCGACCCCCCATAACCGTAATTATTGCTTCAAAGTCTGGACCACAAATCTCTCGGGCCGCGCCGAGAAACTTTCATATCTCAACCTTTCACTATTCAGATGAATGGGAATTCATTACACGTTTAATCTTTAATTACTTATTGAACAAGTATGATTATCTCGGGATAAAATATCTCGCGCGCAGCGGGTATACGCTGCCCCCTAAGTGCTACAGTACGTGCGGCCACCATGTCACCCGGCTCATTTCGGGGGGGACCCACAAATCACTGGTTATTTATGCGTGCACGTGAGTGTGCGTGCGTGCGTGCGCGCGTGCGTGCGTACATGCGCGGTTGTGTGTCGGTGCGTGTGTACTATGTATGGGCGAACATCGCAGCGTGCCCATGTGCGTGCACACGTGCGCCGTGTGCACGTGGCATGCGCCGCCTCGTAGCCGCGCCTCTCTAATGAAGTGTAATGAGTCTCAGTCAGGGGGGAGTATCTTGTATCACTGCTCTTTACAAATATAATTACTCACTGGCTCTCCAGAGCATGTCAATTTCCTGCTCTATTGGGGGAGGGAGGGGATGGGTGGGAGGGGGAGGGGGGGGGGGGGGGGGACTTAATTACTAAGTTTCAAAATGCATTAAAAATTAACAAAGGGCTGCCTTTCTTTGCCAAAACTCAAGGTGAGACTCTCGGTCGCAGGCAGCCAGCGAGCCGGTGAAGAGAGGAGAATCGGTCAAGTGCCGTCTGTCTGCACCGCGGCAGAGGTTAACGTTCGCCTCCACTGGAGTTTATTTGTGCACCTTGATGTCTATCTCTGATATCTGTTTGATCGCGGCCGTTTTTTTGTGATGGAACCGTCGCATTTCCGCTCACCTTAAGTCCGCCCCGGGTCAGACGGACACCCGGGCCTTTTTAACCCATTAAGACCGGGGAACGCATTCCGTGTCATTTTAGATTTCAATAGCTATTCCAAAATGCCGCGCTATGACCTTTTCATGTCAAGGACCACCCAAAATGATGTGTACTTGGCCCGCGGACCCCCCCATCTCAAAATATTTTGTTCCAGGGATCCTCCCAGAAGCAATGATTTGAGTTACAAATGTTCGCTTTGAAAAATATACTTATATCTAAAGATTTGCACAAATGTTCGGGATTTTTCAAAAATCCACAAGCAGATCTACAAGCTATGAGCTTGTAGATCTGCTATTTTTGAACAGCCAAAGAAATCTAAAATGACACAGATGCGTTCCCGGATTGAACGGGTTAACAGCGTGGCTTTTTAGATCCCATACAAAAATAACCTCAGCTTGAGAACGTCACGTACTGGCGACGACAGTCACGGTGACTCAGGTCATGTCCACACGCACGTACGCACGTAAGTACACACACAGGTATTTACTGTACAAAACAGAGCGAATGCACTGTCTGTCCGTGACTAATACATGTAGCCTATGATGTTCTGTTGGGCTGCCGTGCGCCAATATGGTTATGTTTATGCAACGTGTGTGCAGGAGGACACATGATGTCCCCGTTCCTAAGATCAGGGTTGCCAGATCTGCTTATTATGATTTCCCCGCAAGATTTTATCTGAAAATAGCCGATCTACAAGCTCACAACGCGTCGCGATGCGACGCGTTGTGAGCTTGTAGATCGGCTATTTTCAAATAGCTGATGTATATGTTAAAGTGCTCATGTAGCCCATAGTCGCTTCTTTTGGGCTGGTTTTCCTAGACCTGGTTGCTTGTTTCTCTCACAGAATCTGGCAACACTGCCCAAGATCCCCATATCGCATCTATTCATTTAAAATAGAAGCTTGAGTGAACGTTCCTTGTGTCAATATTGCTTATCAGTTCATCAAAGGCTACACATTTAAATGTGTCTTCTTGCGTTCTCTCTCTGACTATGCCAGAGAAAGAATTATGTTATCGTTATTGCCTGTCTGTCTTATTAAACGGACAAAACCTACCTCTTTTAGAATAGAACAACAGGCAAATTCATTAGGTTTTAAAACTGGGATTGTGTGGGTTTTTGTGAGAGTGCCGTCCATCTCCCTGCTCTTAATGGTTAATGATGGTTGTCTACTACATTGTACTGAGCAGGGAGAAAAATATGGAGAGAGCCTGAACGCCAAGATAAAATATTACATCCACACTTGTATTCTCATTCTATATATTTGTTCAACATATATTCGGTCTATAATATTGGTTCAATCTATTCGTGAGTTATCTGACGGAAATTTTGAAAGTTTTTTGAGCTTTGAGCAGGGCTACCAAATTTCTCAAAGAAAGAGTAGGGATATCACCTCCGACCACTGCAGACGTTTTAGTTAAATTGCGTTAACATAATATACCACACGGATTGGTTCAAATTGTATTCATTAAAATACGTAGCTTTAACAAAGGACTTGAGTACGACTAAGCTGTTGTGGTAGGCAGCCTCTCTTATTCAAAATACACAGTGAGATTGTCAGTGTTATTTTAACTCGGATAAAAATTTAAATTGGACTCGGATAGACCCTTTGGGTCCAATCTGACGGTTGTACAGGGTTCAAATAACACTGAGGATTTTGCTGTGTAAGCCGCTGCAGCTTCCCAAAGCTTGATCACCTTCTTGAGCAGCCATTATAAAATGATAGATATGGAAATAAGCTTTTTTTCTTTCTTTTTTTTGGGGGGGGGGGGGGGTTTGAGTGCAGGACTTAATCCCCTTTCGTTGGTACATCCTTGTTATGGAGGAGGAGGTGTTGGCTGGGAAAACAAATGCCTCCGTAAGTAACTACAGTGTAAAATCCGACATGACAGCCCTATGTGTGGCGAGGCTGAACAGAGTTTAAAGAATAATCCGTCCTACAACACGAGACAGCCCCGGCGCGCTTAGGCTCAGCCGTGGCAACAAACATCTGATACAAGCGCGGGTCGCTGATAAGAGCAAGCGGTTATCAAACCTGTGGGGCCGGCGTCCACAGGTTGGGCCGTAAGGGGTTACTTTTACAAGTGGCAACACATTTGAATGATAATGTAACATTGATGCATTAATGCAATAAAAGAAATGCAATGCAAATGTCATGGTATTGTTATTTCAAATCTTGAAAAATGTGTCACTGTGATACCAATGAATAGGAAGTTAATCCGTCTGGCGTTTTGTTTTATAATGCAATTCTCGGTCATGGGTGGGATGGCCGACTTAAATAAACATGCTCTGATAACGCACTGACTGGCTACCTTGTTAACCACATGAACCATGGCGTCCATGTTTTTTTTTGGGGGGGAGGGGGGGGGGGGGGGCGGACATTGGCAGAAAATAGAGATTTGGCACTGTATAGAGGGCGGAAAGGAGCGGACCTAGTATAGAGCCCTGGGAGAACGGTCAGGGGGTGGTGGGCCGGTTCGGACCAAAAATGCCAGGGCTGAATTCTGGTCCCAGTCCGCCCCTGGTGGCCAGATGGGATGGTGCCGCCAACGCTTTCCAAGATTTTCAAGTGTGCCCTGATCCAAATACGGGTTCGATCCTCGAAAACGTAAATGAGAGAGGAAAGCGAAAAAAAAGTGCACCCCTGCCTCCCCTCATCAGCAGGAGGAGAGCTGAGACGGAGACGTACACTGTACTTGTTTTCAGTGGCATTTGGATGAATTCATCCAAATTAAGCAGAGAACAAAAACATTTATTCATCCTATTAATGTCAAGAGTGTGAGGGATTGAAGTAATGGTGTTCATGTTACAGTCTGCCGCAGCTTGTTGACGCCGTCGTCCCCCCCCGTCCCCCCCCAACAAATCGCTGCCAGGAAATTAACTCTTGAGCCGCTCTCTCGTCAAGACGTGCGACGCCTGACGTCTGGCGCTGCGAGCCAGAGGGATGAGATGGATTCTTTGGCGTTCATCAGCACTCAGCCTTTCGCTATCACATACTGTACGCCCCCCGCCCCCCCCCCCCCCCCTTGCCCCCGCCGCCGCCGCCGCCGCTCCCACCCCCAGCGCCCCAAGAAACTGTTTCCATTCTAGTTTAAAGTGTGTGAAAGGTACCGATTAAAAAGGGAGAGAGAGAGGATCTTGTCCTTGGAAACAATGGACCAGTTGCTTTCAGACAAGAGCTTAGAATTGCTAAAATCCTGTTCACACTTTGCTTCACACGTACCATGTTGCATGGTGAAAATAATGTGCCTCATCATGTAAATCTTGTTTACTGTAGCTAACGGGTTTGTTTTTGTTGTTTTTTTTTGCCAGCGAATTTCAAGAATACGTTTCCCGTTACACAGAATACTTAAATCTGGCTCGCTGAGGCCTGACGGCAGATAGTAGCTCCCCTGACTCAAATTATTCCAACGTGCTGGGTTGGAGGCAGTCCAGAGGGGGTGTTGATTTATAAGCTGCGAACGAGTCTGATTGGATGAATTTAATCAGCGGTTGGGGAATGCCTACCAATTGTTTCCAAATCCAGTGGTGTCACCTCTACTCATCCTAACCTGAAAATGCCTGGAAAGCACGGATGCCTACTTGAAAATTACGAAGAGAAAATGAAAGTCAGCCGACTGTGCAAGTAGCCCCCCTGTTGCAGATTTGATTCAACCATTCATGCCTAAATTGTAAAATTATGAATTGCAGTTTGTTCGACTCGGCTGAAATCTCGCAGATTTTAATTTTCTGCTCATAATATTCGATTGTCTAGCCAGCGGCTCTGGCATCTGCCAAGAAGGTTTTTTTTTTGGACGTGCGCGATGACTTTGTTGTTGTCTTTGTTTACAATCCAAAATGTTGATTGTGTTGTGTCTTCAGTAGACATAGGAGTGTTTGAATTCCTATAATAGGGTTTTCTTATGTTCAAGCGTGTGCCAATCAGGCCTGGCTGTAGCAGCGCTATGTGGCTGATTTACTTTGACTGAATCAGCAGCCTCTCCTCCCTGCCTGGGAGTCCACCTCGTGTGGCTGATGTTATTGCTAATGAGAACGGGTCCTACTCATTCATCTTACAACAAAGACAAACAAGAACGCCGCTCGTTATGTTTCATAAGCACGACATTTCGGAGAGTGTGACATTAAGGAATCAATTTCTGTGATAACGGCGGAGCTTTCCACAGCACAAAACACTCTTTCCTGGAGTGCTGGCTCGAGATGAAAGCGCGCGGTACTGAAATGTTCGGCGCACTTTCACCAACACCAACAGTGAACATGGCTCCTGAAAGACATCAAAGAGGCAACACCTGACGACTGCTTTCATCTGGGTCAAGGGCCTCTGCAGAATCCCACGTATTCCGCGCTTCGCCATAAGACGGTGATGTGAGAGAGGGCATAGTCGGAGCCGTGGTTCGATAAAGGAAAAGTTTGAACCTCCGTGTCAGGTTGTGTTTGAGCTGCCTTGTTGTTCGTTGTTCAAGATGAGTGTTTGCAGTACGTGTATTTGTGTGCATTTCTTTCTTGGATTCGGTTAAGGTGCTAGGGGGAATGAATGGCTCTTCAGACAGCGAGAGGTAGGCAGGTGCACCTAACCTGTGTGAACTGGCATTTCACAATGCCACCACAAAAGGAAATAGCATTTATATTTCCACCTCCAACCTTACACTTACTCACACTGACCAACTGCTTTTTGTTCAAGTGGCCCTTAAATTGAAGTATCTTTGATATTCAAAGACGTATTTTGTCGGGTTCTCAATCCGAGTCCAACACTCAAAGTTTGAGTGTCAGGCTCTGATTAAGAACCCAACAAGATACTCAGTGCCTGAACAAAGTGGCAGGTAACACCAGTTTGATAATTAAATGTTTCCTCCCCCCTAATTCAAACCGGTTGTGATTTGAAATCATTCCTCATGCCACTAAGGTAACCAGGAGGATTTGGCAGATTTTGCCACGAAGGTGCCACACGTACATGTAAGTGAAAATGACAGTGAGCGCAGCAACGTCTCAGAGCATAGATTTGAGATGGAAGATTACTTTCCACCGTCAAATATAAAATAACGTAGCATTGGACAGAAGAGGGACTTCCCAGCATGCCTCAGGGCACACACACACACATTTTTGTTATTGTTTTATTGTCATTTAATTAAGTTATTATTTGCCATGGGAATGCGTTGGGAGGGGAATGAATGTGTCATATTGTGTTATCATTTATTTTGTATGTGTAATTGCGGGGAGCACCCCCCTGTTTGAGTGAGTTGGTTGGAGACACATTTCCGTGTGGTGTTACAAGTAAAAGAGATTTGACAACCAAATAACGAGCTGCACCCTGACTGTCCCTCCAGACTATGGGATCGGTATAATAATGCATTAATTCTTCAAGAGGAACTTAAAATGTTGAGGTCATCACACATAAAATCTAATTGTGCAGTTATTTTATCATTGCGTTAGAATGGATTTTAACTCATTGAGTGCCCAAATTATTTCTGGCCATTACGATTTTTTTCAAAGTAAAAAAAAAAGTGCTTAGGAAGCGAGATACAGCCTTTTTCAGTTAGACAAGGAGTTAGACAAGGAGTGGATGGAGCTGCAAATCTTCCGATAATGATATCTTGGGTTCTAAAAAAAAAAAAACGTGAAACACGTTAATGGCACGTTGCACCATAGTGGTAAAACACGTGAAACACGTTAATGGCAATCAATGAGTTAAAGCGTGGGTGGACTTGAAAAGTCTAGCAAGGTAGTACCTGGAGAAAAGATTCATCTACCAACTAATTGAAAAACCACGTCGTACTTTGCATTCAAAATGCACTTTGCCAAAAATGGTGCCAAAAATGGTGTTTATGGTGCCTGTGAAATCAATGTGTAGCACTACGGGTTGTTACTGGAACGAAATAGCTGAAAAATAGGGGAAAGGGCGCTTTCTTTGTTCAGCTTTGTTTTTTGCAGCTATTAACTTCTCCAAGCCTTGTGTGGACTTTGTTTGGCCTGGTTCTCCAAGCCAGTGGTCTTTTTTAATAGCTCTACCTATAAAAGGTAATATATGCACCAGCGAAGGGGCTTTTGTGTGACGTGCTCCGCTCACAGCTGTGTTTGGATTGGTTTATTGCCAACCAGTAGCTAAATGACCTTGGCCTCCATGGGATGAATTAAATCCTTCCCACCTTTACAGTGTTGTTATATTCATAGTATAGTACTAGTATATCGTATACTAGGTACATTACCTTATATTATATTATATTCGGCTGGAACACAGATGTGTGATGTATGGCTTGTGCTCAGTGGTTCATATTGCACTATAAGTCCACTTACACGGAGGGTTATTATAATGAACTAAAACTAAGTAATAATGAAATATATAATTGGGGGAAAAATCCTAACTGAAATAAAAATGTAGGCTAACTAATTGAAACTGTATTGTGTGTTTAGAGAACTAACTAATGTCATACAGAAGCGTAACCTTTTGGGTGGATATTAAAGTTTTAAGCCATGTTGTAAAAAATTATTGACAATCTCACAACGCGCCGTGAGCTTGGAAATGTGTTATTTCCAAGCTAAGGAGCTTGTTGTATCTTGCCCCTGACTACTCCATATTACAATAAAAATCAAAAACTAACACTAAAACAATTAAAAACGAAACTAAAAACTAAGCCTTTTCACAAAATCTAAACTAAACTGAAATTGAGGAAATAAAGTCAAAATGTAATAATGAAAAATGAAAAACTATAATAACTTCTTAATGACAGCAAAACAATGAATGATGAAGACAGCTGTTAGGGGACCAATATCATTAACAAGAACAATGTAAAAATAAAAAATACGCTGAGATGAATGTAACGTCACAAAACAACAGTGTCTGTTGGTGGTGAAACTGCTAGTTATATTATTATCCTCATCCCAATTAATAATGACATGAGGAGTGAAATCAACTAAATGGCAACAATATAAATCATTGTAGGATGCTTTTGCAAACGGATCTGTTATTGTGCGTGTGTGTGTGTGTGCGCGGGGATATATGTCTCTGCCAAGATAACACTTACAAACCCAAAGATTAATATTTATTATTATCTGGAAGTCTTTTAAAACTTTGCTCCATTCCCGACATAATATTGAACTTCTTGTTTGTGGAGGAAAAGAAAAAAGAATCGGTGGTGATTCATCGCCCGAACACTTTGTTTTGCCTCACATTTGAGTGCTTGAGGAGAGAATACAGTCTCTCTCTCTCTCTCTCTCTCTCTCTGTCCTTGAGGGATTTTTAACATCACAACCAACACACACACACACACACACAGGCACTGCTCTTCCTCCTCAGGCCAGAAACGCACACAGGTAGAGCATCCTTATCGAATGGAAGCCAGCATGTGTATCTTCTACAAGCACACGGGATACCCCCCCCCACCCACACACACACACACACACACACACACACACACACACACACACACACACACACACACACACACACACACATACATACATAAAGCAGCAGAGGAAGTGGAGGAGGAGCCGCACTATAGGTGTGTTCCCAGGCAGGAGTGATGTGTGTAAGCACAGTATATATATCGGCCCAGGCAGGGCGGAGATACTTGCCTCTTGTCTTGTAAAGACATTAATCACGACCCCCCCCCCCCCCCCCCCCACTCCCCCTCCAGCCGCCAAGGTCAGCAGTTCTCTCGCATCATGTGTGGGAGGCCGCCCCCCCCCCCCCCGCCAACACGTACCTCAGACGTTGCGAGAGGAAGAGGAGGCGAGAGGAGGAGGAGGAGGAGGGAGATTGGCTGGAGGAGGGCGAAGGTGGAAAAAACGTACGCCGTTGAAGTGCATGTGTGGGAGTCAAGCAGTGTTGCCAGATCTGCTAAATTATAATCTCCCCGCGAGATTTTTACTTGAAAATAGCCGATCCACAAGCTCACAGCGTTGTGAGCTTGTGGATCGGCTATTTTCAAATGGCTGATGTATGTGTTAAAGTGCTCATGTGGCCACTTGGTTGCTTGTTTCTCTCATAGGATCTGGCAACACTGGAGTCAAGGAGAGAGGAGAGCGAAACGTGAGGACAAAGGTGTGTGTTGCATTGTTGTGAGAGAGACAGAGAGCGAGAGAGAGAGAGAGAGAGAGAGAGAGAGAGAGAGCTGTCCTCGGGACGTGAGTGAGGCAGGCTAGGTGGGTAGGAGGACATTTTAGGATAATGGATTAGGCTGGGAGGCGCATCATCATCATCATCACACAGGGGTTGTTGAAGAGGGAGAGAGAGCGGGGCGTCGTGGCGACAGCGGCGGGTGGAACCGAAGCCGGTGTAGGACGGGGGACGGGGGGGGGGGGTGTTTTGTTGTGGGGGGGGGGTAATGTTTTTTTTTGCAGAGAGGGACGACGGCGCCGACAAACATTATCACATTAAAACCACCGAGTAGGAGTTTGTGATTATTCCGATATAGAGGAGGCAGTTGGTGTGAGTGGTTGAGAGAGATGACTATAGGAGACATGCCAGTCGCCGAATAAGCTGGAGAGCTGCTTGTTTGTTATTATTCGGTGTGTTTAAAACCCCTGTGTTCACAGAGGGAAACACACACACACACACACACACACACACACACACACACACACACACGCACACACACACACACACACACACGCAGTAAGCAGACTGCTCGTATTAGAGACCTTGACAGATTGTATTACATTGCGGTTGGGCATCGCATTTCTCCTCCGGGGAGCTAATTTGCGGGTCATAAGTGGTTTTGAATACATCGTAACCCTGAGGTGTGGTATCAAGCCTGTGGTCCAGACATTACCAGCGCTGAGCTACCGTGAAGAGAGAGAGAGAGAGCGTGCGCGTGCGTGTGTGCGTGTGTGCGTGTGTGTGTGTGTGTGTGTGTGTGTGTGTGTGTGTGTGTGTGTGTGTGTGTGTGGAGAGAAGGAAAAAAAAGAATAATCATTTTCCACAGTGGTTATAAACAGAGGTGCAATATATCCTCATACTTCACAATGAAGGGAGTCCGTGGCCGCAGTCCAACTTCATCCCGCTCGCTATTTAGGAGCCCCTGATTGGTGTAACATTGGCCCGGGCGGGATTTTCCCAACATCTCCGAGGCTTGTTTTCTGCCCCACCAAAGGAGCGCATACATTCTCCGGAGGGAAATACAGAAAATGACTACAAGTCTGCTAGCAAGGCTAGGTTGCACTGAGGTAAGCGCGGGTGCAAGCAGCTTGAAGGCCCCCCCCCCTTCCTATAACCTATTTATAATTATACTTTTTTTGTAGTTATTTTATGTAGGGCCATGAGGCCAGATGTTCTTTCACTCTTACAGGGGGCCCGGCTCGGTGGCCCTGGTGTAGTATATAATGGATGACTTGCAGTGGTTCGTATCCCTGTCGGCGAGGACAGGGACCGAGCTGTGATAACACAGCTTTTGTGTTCCCTTTTTTGTGCAAAAGATGGATTCTGATTTAACCATTAAGACCTGGAACTGTGTCATTTTTAGATTTGAGCTAAAAAAAACATTATTTTACACTTTGGGCTACTCAAAAATAGCAGATATACAAGCTCGTAGCGCAGCACCGAGTGCCGCGCTACGAGCTTGTAGATCTGCTATTTTTGAAAAATCGTGAAAATGTGTGCAAATCTTTGAATATATATATTTTTAAAGCAAACATTTTGAACTCAAATCTTTGCTTCTGGGGGGTCCCTGGAACAAAATATTTTGATGGGGGTCCGCGGCCAAATACATATAATTGTGGGGGTCCTTGAGATGAAAAAGATTGAGCACCACTGATATAGAAACATCGTTTTTTCAGAATACTGCTGAGATTTAGGAGACATGTAGAATCGGCTTCAGGTCTCAATGGGTTAAATGGAGTTCACACGTAAATGCAAATCAACCAGTTAAGCCCCTATGTACTGTACGTTGTCATATTATGAATAGCACGAATAGCTTCCTACAAGCTCACAGACTGTGCGCTTGATCAGCTTGCAGAGCTTGTAGATCCGCTATGTTCTGAATTTCGGAACATTTTTGAAGATCTTCGCCTATAATGCCATGGCCGAAATAGGGACGCCAGGTTGAAAGTGGTTTACAGAACTCAGAGGGATTGGATGAAAATGTGTAAAATAGTCATATACAGTATGCAGTACATTATACAGAGCAGTGGTTCCCAAATTATGTTGGGGGGTCCCCAGATGACCAAGACTGTTTTCTCACTCAATAGTAAACAAACCAACATACAGTATATGCAGTGGTGGAAAAAGTACTCAAATTCTTTACTTAAGTAAAAGTACAAATATTGCAATATAAAAATACTCTGTTACAAGTAAAAGTCCAGCATTAAAATTTTACTCGGGTAAAAGTACAAAAGTATTGGCATCAAAATGTACTTAAAGTACCAAAAGTAAAAGTACTAAATGTTTGAAAATAGCCGATCTACAAGCTCACAACGCGTCGCGATGCGACGCGTTGTGAGCTTGTAGATCTGCTATTTTCAAATAGCCTATGTATGAAATAGGGCTAAAGTGGTTAATGTATGGTTCATTATATCATAGTTTATATCGGAAAAGTAACTAGTAACTAAAGTTTTCAAATAATTGTAGTGGAGTAAAAGTACAATATTTGCCTCTGAGATGTAGTGGAGTAGAACTAAAAGTATTGGAAATTGGAAATACTCAAGTAAAGTACAAATACCTCAAAATTGTACTTAAGTACAGTACTTGAGTAAATGTACTTAGTTACTTTCCACCACTGAGTATAAGTGTACACACACTCGATTCGAGTCCTCGATTCAGATCCCGCGTTCGTGACACGTGCCGTTTTGATTTGAGGAAATAGGCCCCTCCCACTAAAGAAACAGGCCCCTCCCACAAATGTAGCGGGCCAATGACATCGCCATGTCACTCCTGAGATCACTTGCGTTTCATTTTGAGAGGATTGATCCCCCCCAAAATCATGTTTTTGCATCAAACGGTTACGTTTTGTGCATTTGTGGCGCCCCCTATGGATCAAAGTGGAAATGCTTTGGGGGATTCGTTGCGTAAAGCACCCTTGACATGTGATTCAAATTTGGGATTGAGCGGACGTTTCGCTGGTGATTTCTGGCCTTTTTTGTAAAACAGGCCCCTCCCGCTAACTTTGGAAGCCATTTACGGACGAACGGTATGGATGTGTTTATCGCATGGGTCCAGAGATCATGTGTACCGATTTTTGTGAAATTTGGACAAAATATGTGGGAGAAGGAGCTAAAAGTGTGTTTTGAAGAAAATTCAAAATGGCGGAAAATCTATCCAGACGCAAATGGGCGTGGCCTATATGGGGAGTTGCGTCATGACCCAGGAATCCAGGGAAAAATATTTTTTTTATTCTACCACCTACAGTTCAAGAGTTATAGACCAAAACGTAAAGGGGGCTGTTATAGCGCCACCATGAGGCCGACTGGTGTAATTCTTTTCTATAATAATTTCGGACTAAATTATGAACCTCCCCTCCAAGTCTTGTAACTCTAGCCCTTACGGTTTCTGAGAAAAAAATACTTGAATGGGAGTTTTTTCATTTTCCCATTAAAGTCGATGGGGAAATTTAATGCACTAATAAATCAATATCAATTAAACTATATAACCAATCTCTTAGCAAAATGATAGTGCACGATTCCCGATGAAGCCGGTCATTTTGACATATGGCACGAGTGTGGGGGAAAAAAACTGTGGGAGGAGTAGCGTGCCAAAATAAAGTTTATCTAGAAATAAAGAATAAAGAAGGTAGAGTACTATTACGGTTGCCCTGTTAGGGCAACCACACTAAATAGCCGATCTACAAGCTCACAACGCCTCGCAGTGCGAGGCGTTGTGAGCTTGTAGTTCGGCTATTTTCACAATATCTATCTGTGGAACCGAGTCAAACTAAATGTAATGCCTACAATTCCAAGTGCTTGTCAGGGTAGTGGGGGACCCTCCCCAGTTCAGATATGATTCTCTTGGGGGGGTCGTGGCCTGAAAAGTTTGGGAACCTTTGATATAGTGAGTAAAGAAATGTAAAAAAGAGACTGTTGGAAATCGTATTGGATGACTGTCTCATTACATTACAGTTCCAATTCCGGGGGATTTTTTTAGTTCTCACACACAGTAACGTACACTGAAAAAGAGGCTGTCAAAAAGCAGGAGGATGGAAAATATTAAATTTGTGAAGCACAATCTATTACAGACAAAAAAGCTTGAGATGATCGATGTCTAGCCATTCATTTTAAAATGATAGATTTAGAAGAAAAAAAATCACACCTGTGTGTAACTTTTAATTAAAAAATGTAGAGGAGAAAAAAAATAACTTAATTAAAACAGCATTGTTCGGTACAAAGCGAGCGGGAGCTGCGTTATGCAACCTTTGTGTGTAGCTCTACGTGTGTGCGTGAATGCTTGTGTGGGTGCGTGCGTGCCTTGCATGCATGCGGTGTGCGTATCTGACACTTGCTTATATAAAAGAAATACTAAATATCGGTTTTACTCCTCTCTCTGAGTTCTGAAATATTGATCTATTGTGCCTATACAAGCAGGCCGAGGAAAGATGAAAATTCAGGTTTTCAATTACGTGTTTCACATTCTCTCCCATTCTCTATATGTTCTACCATTTCAACTGTGTCCGTTTGGTCCTGTATGTCAACGGTCGTGCACGAGCACCTAACAAACACTCCAGGCTTGACAATTAAGCCCAGAGATTGAGATTTCACGGTAGAACAACAAAATGGCTTTGTTCCTCAGAGGCGGAAGAAGTTCAAGGCATTTTTCCTCCTAAATATCACGCAGGGATTGATGTGAGCTGAATGCCAGTCTCTGGTGAATAATAGCGTCGAAACGTGTAGATATATCCTGAATGTCTTGTTGGATCTGCATGGCTTCAGGTACTGGATGACATTCTCTCGGTGGAGCTGCCTATCAAACCGACGCCGGGCCTCTAGAGCCGAGTGCATCTCTCTCTCTCTCTCTCTCTCTCTCTCTCTCTCTCTCTCTCTCTCTCCCTCCCTCTCTCTCCCTCTCTCTCTCTCTCCCCCTCTCTCTCTCCCCTCGTTATTTGCAATGGCACAGTTGCTACACTTGAATATCCTGCTCCGCTCGAACGCTGTAAGTGCCTCGCGGAAATTCCCACCACCTCAGTATAGCGCACTGCACTGTATACCTCGATTTCTCCACCTCCTATTCGCGGCGGATTCATCTGTTTACACAGATACGAGCGGCGCTGCGTATCTCCATATCAAAACGTATTACTTTCTGTCATCCATGACACAAAGGTAGCAGGGCTAATAAAAGTGTCGCTATATACGCGGCGCAGTCACGTGGCTCGCCCGTTCTGGGAGATATCTCTATAAGAATGGCAGCTGCTATTCGCGGTTATAGAAGCGGCTTGCTAGCTCTCATGCATTGAAGGAGGCATGAGCTCGGCTCTGAGCTCTCCCTAGGCTGGCAGAGGGAGTGTAGCGCCCAGGATTACATAGGCAATTGGCACTGGGTGAAAAAATGGGTTACAAAGATCGTGGTATAAAAATTTAGAAGTAAAACAATATAATTGTTTTTGCGTCGCACTCGGTTATATTAGCTAGGTAGCCTGCGTGACGGGTGACCCCTGCCTCCCGTCCTTTTTTACACTCACTGGCCGTGCGCCGGCAAAGCTGACCTTTCCTATTAACCCCCGCTGTGCAGATGTCATTTGAAGTCTTTATTATTCACTCATTCCTGTCGGGGATGTACTGTGAGTAAAGCTAGTTACCTTTCTGCGTCTACGTTTCCTCTCGCTGCCTTCGCCCTCATCAGGGTTTAATAAATCGCGTTTCACTTCAGCCGGCGTGTTTTCAGTGGTAATTAATCAGGTTGTGTGTGGGCCCAGAGTCTCACCGCTTTGGCTCTAACAGACTCTCTCATCTATCACGGTAGAACGAAGACTCTGACTGACAATAGAACGCCGCGGATCCATACGCTGCGTATTATCGTTTAACCCCTTCAGACCGGGAACGCATCTGTGTGTCATTTTTTTTATTTCTTTGGGCTATTCAAAAATAGCAGATCTACAAGCTCGTAGCGCGGCACTCGGTGCCGCGCTACGAGCTTGTAGATCTGCTATTTTTGGAAAAAAAACGTGAAAATGTCTGCAAATCTTTGAATATATATATTTTTAAGGCGAACATTTGTAACTCAAATCTTTGCTTCTGGGGGATTCTATACAAATGTCTTCTAAATCCTATTTATTTATTTAAATTATGTCGCTATAATCAGTGGTTCTCAAACTTTTTCATGTTAAGGACCACCCAAAATGATATGTATTTGGCCGCGGACCCCCATCTCCAAATAGAAGTTGTAACAGTGTTAAAAATGTTGACTTTACAAAATGTATATTGAAAGATTTGCACACATTTTCATGATTTTTCAAAAAAATAGCAGATCTACAAGCTCATCGCGCCGAGCTTGTATATCTGCTATTTTTGAATAGCCCAAAGAAATCTAAAAAAGGACACAGTCAGATTCTGTCCCCGGTCTAAATGGGTTAATTATCATCCTCTCATCGTCGCGGCAGATTTGTGTTTCATGAAAACAGAATTAGACTTCTTCCTGGGTTTAGTTCCCTATGGCTTCAGAGACGTGTCCATGTCAAGGGACAGACGGACCCCGTCGTGGCTGAGAAGCAGGGCGATGTCCTCTGGACACTTCCCTCTCGGTCCCGCGGTCTCTGTTGATCGATTCTTAATTAAAGGGAGTGTGCATTAGGAACGCTCTCAAACTTGTTCAGACACCCCCGAGAATGACGCGTGTTTGATAGGCTACATTGTTGCCTCTGCCCTGTAAGTAGGTGATAAGAGGGTTTGTATTGAAAAGGACTCGGCAGGGATGTTTTAACCCTTTAAGACCGGGAACGCATTTGTGTGTCATTTTTAGATTATATTTAGATGCTATTCTAAAAATAGCAGATATACAAGCTACAAGCTTGTAGATCTGCTATTTTTTTAAAAATCGTTAAAAAAAAAAAGTGTGCAAGCCAAGTTTGAATATATATATATATATATTTTTTTTAAAGCTAAATCGTTTTTCTCAAATATTTGATTCTACAAATGTCCTCTATATCCTTAAACAGTTTTTTGACTGATTGTTATTATAATGTTGTTATAATATCAGTGGTTCTCAAGCTTTTTCCATGCCAAGGACCCCAAAAATGACATGTATTTGGCCCGCGGACCCCCATCTCAAAACAAGCACAGATCGGAGTTAAAACATTTTCGCTTTAAAACAAAAAAAAATGATAGATTTTCACAAAACGCGTTCACGATTTCTTTTCGTAAATAGCAGATCAACAAGCTCACAATGGGTGGTAAAGTGGTTACACAGATGCGTTCCCGGTCTTAATGGGTTAAAAGAGGGCTCTGAGTCAACCAATCCCCCCCCCCCCACCCCCCTTACCCCCGCATATATCCCCCCATGATATTATTCATGAATGTTTTCTGGCCGTCTCTCACATCCATTACGTCTTTATCACAACTATTCTCATTATCAGCTATATAGGCTCTGCCATTTCCCCTTCAGTCAGCCTCAGTCAACTGGCGTGCCAAGTCAGCGGTCTCTCTCTCACACACACCAGAAAAAAGTAATCCAGTGCCTCTCTCCTGATGGAGAGGTGATATAGCCCTCATCATTTCAATGCCGCAGCAGCAAACCGGCTGCTGTGCCGATGTGGCAACCAGACAGTCGAAATCCTCGCCGTTGAACTCTTTGAGTCAAAATAGACCCGTAAGGATCCCATTTTTTTACCCTGTCAGAAATAAATGAGCAACAGAGGATTTTACAGTGCGGGGCTGTTGACACTGTAGCACTGCAGCTCCGTCAAATATTACATTACGGCGCCTTTGAAGCGAATCTTATCAAAATGCAGCCGCCACATTTTTACACTTACAGCTGCATGCCGGTGTTTCAGGCTTTAACCCATTAAGACCTGGAACTGTGTCATTTTTAGATTTGAGCTAAAAAGCATTATTTTACACTTTGGGCTATTCAAAAATAGCAGATCTACAAGCTCATAGCGCGGCACCGAGTGCCGCGCTACGAGCTTGTAGATCTGCTATTTTTGAAAAATCGTGAAAATGTGTGCAAATCTTCTGAATATATATATATTTTTAAAGCGAACATTTTTAACTCAAATCTTTGCTTCTGGGGGGGTCCCTGGAACAAAATATTTTGATGGGGGTCCGCGGCCAAATGCATATAATTGTGGCGGTCCTTGACATGAAAAAGATTGAGCACCACTGATATAGAAACATACGTTTTTCAGAAAACTGTTGAGATTTAGGAGACATGTAGAATCGGCTTCAGGTCTCAATGGGTTAAGTCGTAAACAACGCGTGCTACTGTATTGCCGAAGCATTTCCATTTGTCATGGCAATGAAATATATTACGTTTTTGCACCTGCAGCTAAATGATACGGCTTTGTTGTGCATACAGGTTTATGCATTTTGCGCTGGTATAGTGAGTCTTCCTGTCCAAGCCACGCCGGCGCTGCCGCGCGTACCACCACATTACACATAGAAGTTAGCCAGAGGACAAAATTATAAAACGCTTTCACCCTGCAGAATTCTTCCCTCATTAAAAATAGAGCCGAGGAATGCCGCTCGGATTGTAAATAGGAAAATCGCAAATGCATGTTTTTCCCCCACTCCTCTACCCCTGTCTGAATCAATTGAACAAACTGGCATGATATTTGATGCCCTGTGAGCTCCAATTATTAGAACAATATTATGGCTGGGGGTAAGTCAGGAGCACTCCGGCGGAATTCCAATAGAGTTTGGAAGCTATTTTGTATGGCTGCTAGACCTTCAGGGACTGAGGAAGGGCATACAGCTCAATAACTCAATTCTTAACAATTAGCCTCTGACATGTCCCCCAGAAAACAGATAGAGAGGACTCTGCTGGATAATATTTCCACAAGTACCCGAGATTATCGCTTCACGTTAGAGAGAGCAATCGCGGAAGAAGTTGAGACTCTGTTCTTTTGCATCGCACTCACCCCCGCCCCCCGATAAGATCGGAGTTGATAAGTAGGTAATTCTTCATCTCTCGACTCTTAACCCATTGAGACCTGAAGCCGATTCTACATGTCTCCTAAATCTCAACAGTTTTCTGAAAAACGTATGTTTCTATATCAGTGGTGCTCAAACTTTTTCATGTCAAGGACCCCCAACATTATATGCATTTGGCCGCGGACCCCCATCAAAATGTTTTGTTCCAGGGACCCCCCAGAAGCAAAGATTTGAGTTAAAAATGTTATATATAAAAATATATATATTCAGAAGATTTGCACACATTTTCACGATTTTTCAAAAATAGCAGATCTACAAGCTCATAGCGCGGCACTCGGTGCCGCGCTATGAGCTTGTAGATCTGCTATTTTTGAATAGCCCAAAGTGTAAAATAATGCTTTTTAGCTCAAATCTAAAAATGACACAGTTCCAGGTCTTAATGGGTTAACGGCCATCTTATTGTGTCAGCATAAGCACGATATGGACGCACAACGCCGTCCAGCCCTTGCGGCGCCACAAGCAAGAAGTGCCGTATCGCCTGCGCGCTGGCAAACTTGTGTAAACGACACAGATCTTATCGCTCTCAATCATAATTGCATTACGCGGCCATCGATGAGGTCGGCGATTCTAAGGATCGGATCTCTCTCTCTCTCTCTCTATGCTTGCCCTCTGTACTCGCTACTCCCTCCGCTCTCCTCTCTCCCTGTAGCCATGGGCCCCCCCCCCCCGGGCAGGCAGCATGAGAGTAGTAGTGACCTTGGACCGGGGGGGCGACCTTGCCGCATGACGGCAGCCCTGATGTTATTAGATTGGCCAGGCCAGGAGAAAAGGTTGAAACAGCAGCATACGCAGTCCATCTCTCGCCTCTGTATGCTCGCCCCCCCCACTTTCAAGAGGGGGGCGGAGGGGGGATAACAAACACAGCTGTTTAACCCATTAAGACCTGGAAATGTGTCATTTTTAGATTTGAGCTAAAAGGCATTATTTTACACTTTGGGCTATTCAAAAATAGCAGATCTACAAGCTCGTAGCGCGGCACCGAGTGCCGCGCTACGAGCTTGTAGATCTGCTATTTTTGAAAAATCGTGAAAATGTGTGCAAATCTTCTGAATATATATATTTTTAAAGCGAACATTTTTAACTCAAATCTTTGCTTCTGGGGGCCCCTGGAACAAAATATTTTGATGGGGGTCCGCGGCCAAATGCATATCATTTTTGGGGTCCTTGACATGAAAAAGATTGAGCACCACTGATATAGAAACAAACGTTTTTCAGAAAACTGTTGAGATTTAGGAGACATGTAGAACCGGCTTCAGGTCTCAATGGGTTAAGGGTGTTTGACTTTAGGGTTGCATGTCCGTGTGTGTCCCTGTGTGTGTGTGCGTGTGCGTGTGCGTGTGTGTTGTCCATCTACCGATAGCTAGAGAGAGAGATGGAGGTGGCGTTTTGGAGTCAGATGCTCATGGGGAGAGCCCACCCCACCCGCTTTGGGGTGGGGTGGGTTGGGGAGTTGGGGAGACGTGCATCGTGGGGTACTCCTTTGGGTCCAAGCGGGCCCATGTGACCGCGCTCCGTCCGCAAAGAGGTCGTGGGCGCCGCGAAGCAAAGCCCCCAGAGAGGGTGACGGGAACAATTAGGAAGACGTGTTTGTGGGTCACTGGAGCACAGTTGCACGTCTCGTTGTACCGTTTCTATTTCCTTACAGTGACGACAGAGGATACTCTACAGTAGCAGCTTTTGTTTGGCTCGAGGATTCATCTGAACGCGTGACGAGTGTGACACCGCTGTGCCATTTAGCACATCATTTTTTTACACTAACAACGGTGTGGTATACATTTTCATCCATGTGGTTTTATTCTGCATTTTAGGCACTTAATACTTGACGTGCTTGACTGGAGTCCCCCGGAATAGGGACGCTAGAGTTCAAGTGCTTAACCCTTTAGAGACCCGACGCCGATTCTACAAAATGTCCTCTGAATCCCAATAGTTCTCTAAAAGGCGTATGTTTCTTTATCAGTGGTTCTCAAACTTTTTCATAATTGTCAAGGACCCCCAAAATTTGTATGTATTTGGCCGCGGACCCCCATCTCAAAATATTTTGCTCCAGGGACCCCCCCATAAGCAAAGATTGGAGTTAAAAATGTTTGCTTTAAAAGAATACATATATTCAAAGATCTGCGCACATTTTCTCATTGTTTTCCCAAAAAAGCAGATCTACAAGCTCGTTGCGTGGCACCGAGTGCCGCGCTACGAGCTTGTAGATCTGCTATTTTTGAATAGCCAAAGTGTAAAATAATGTTTTTTTTTTTACCTCAAATCAAAGAATTACACAGATGCGTTCCAGGTCTTTAATGGGTTTAATTTCGGCTCACCCAAGCACAGTAAAGTCGTAAGTCAACACGCTCACACGCTGTTCTCCCAGCTCGACGCGGGCGCTACGGCGCTACTACAAACGTGTGAGCACATGCGTGAGCTGCGACGCGGGAACAAAAAAGCCCCCCGTGCAAACACTTGCCAGCGTTATCCGCATATGTCTGCGATGAAAAGTCAGCACCACACACGCACGTCGTTTTCAATCTGCCATTCCTGGAAGACGGGGGGGGGGGGGGGGGGGGGGGCGTAGCCTATAGCTTTCATTTGAACTAAATTGCCCGCGGGCTAAATACATCTCGCAGACGCTGCCTATCAGGTGGTTGATATAGCAGTAAACAAGTTAACAACGTTTGACAGGGATCAGAAAGGACGTGGATTCCTTTAGCGCGCGAAGGCTACGGCAACACACCCGAGTGTATGCATGGGGGGGGGGGGGGGGCTGAGAGCTGCAGAAAAGCCCAAGCGTCCCGCCCATTCCAAACCCCGGATTCACATCCCTTCTCCTAGCGCCCATACATCAAGGACGCAATCACAGATTTAATGGCATGGTATGTGTACTGATGTAGTGTGCGATTCCTCCGTCACAACAACACCCTGGTTCCCGCGCTCTGCCGGAGCCATGATACAGCACATGAGGGATGTATTCCAGGAGAGAACATACTGTGCCTAAATGTATTCCTTTTTAACCCTTTGAGACCGGGAGAAGCATCCGTGTCATTGCTAAAAAAGCATTATTTTACACTTTGGGCTACTCAAAAATAGCAGATCTACAAGCTCATAGCGCGGCACCGAGTGCCGCGCTATGAGCTTGTAGATCTGCTATTTTTTGAGAAACCGTGAAAATGTGCGTAAATCTTTGAATGTATATTTTTTCAGCCGAACATTTGTAACTCATTTTTTTTGCTTCTGGGGGTCCCTGGAACAAAATATTTTGAGACTGGGGTCCGTGGCCAAACACACATACATTTTGAGGTCCTCGACATGAAAGGGTTTGAGAACCACTGACATAGTAATATACGTTTTTTTCAAAAAACTGTTAGGATTTAGAAGACATCGTGTAGAATCGGCCTCAGGTCTTAACGGGTTAAATGAATAAGTGTGTTTCTCCTTCAGATTTACGAGTGTGAAATATGAGCGGCGCGGAGGGGAGGATGAGTCTCGCGGGGGCTTATGATCAGCAGATATATATATATATATGAATAAGGATACGACGGGGATATGAATTATCATAAAGGGTTTAAGAGCGGCATCAAAACAGATTATCTTTGGACTCAATAATTTTAGAAGGTTGTGTCACCTCGGTCCAATTCGATCATGCGCCGGGGTCCTTTTTAACCCATTGATACCTGGAACGCATCTGTGTCACTTTAGATGTCTTTGGCTATTCAAAAATAGCAGATCTACAAGCTCATAGCGCGGCACCGAGTGCCGCGCTATGAGCTTGTAGATCTGCTATTTTTGAAAAATCGTAATTTTCGCCGATTTTTTTTTCAGGATTTTGAAAATGTTTAGAAGCGGCCTCAGGTCTCAATGGGTTAAACATGAATTGTGCATCAGCCGTCGCGGCGGTGACAAATGGCCGCGCGCTGACTGCGACCCGGGAAGTTTTGAATCCCTCGCTTTGCAATCTAAACGGCGACGCTACCTGAGGTAACATTTTTCATGCGGGATTTATAAAATGCTGACTGCGCGCTTTCACAGCGCCGGCATTTGCATTTCAATGTAAAACCCCTCTATTTACATCTACTAAAACCACCGGTTAAAATTAGAATGCTAATACAGTACCGGCAATGGAGTGCGAACGAATTGTTTCAAGATGATTTTCCTTTCTCTTTTTTTTTCTCAAAGAAACACAGCGGAGAAAAAAGAAGATTTTGTACCATCTATCTGAGATATACAGCTAGAATTTATTTTTGCTGTTGTTGTTTTTTTTCTTCTTCCTGCAAACTAGTCAGTCTCCTCTTAGATCACGTCTTCCGCCAAATAGTCATAGTCTCTGGCTTTGTCCCCCATATTGTGAAATATGGGGGGGGGGGGGCGATAGCCGAGTGGTTAAGGCACGTACCACATAGGGTCTGATGCCTGACAGCAAGTCCCGGGTTTGATTCCCCGAGTTGAGCGGACCTTTGCTCACTGAATCTCTCTCCCTGTTTTCTGTCTCTCTACATTGTGGACTATCAAAGGCAAGGCAAAAGGGGAAAAAAAAGAAATAGCCGATCTACAAGCTCACATCACGCCATAATGCGAACGTTGTGAGCTTGTAGATCGGCTATTTTTTGGAAATAATGACAATAATGTCAATTTTTTTTATTGAAATGAATGATTTTCTTTTTTGATATTTCATCTTTTTTCTTTTTCCTCACCTTTCCAATTGGCCTCCCTGGCGGCCTCCACTTTGAAAAGCACTGTCTTAGATAATTCACTATTTGCACTCTGCCACCCACCACTCACCCCCCACCTCATGTTAAAAGGATAAATTAGCCTCTTCAGCAGCCAATTTAGCAGCATTACACAGCTTGCAAAGGTCATGCTTACATATCACATGAAACTCACAGTCAGTACAATTTAAGGGTGATTTTCCATGTCAGACAGTAATAAACTTAATCTTTTCCTAATATTAATTCATTACTGATGATCCCGAGTCAACCACCAGTAAGGTGCCTGGACCAAAATCCTCAGGAAAATTGCATATCTCTTCATGGCGTTTCTGTAAATTAGCCCCCAAATCCTCCATAATAATGTATGTTTTGGGCAGTGAGCTGCCTCGTTGAGTTAACCCATTCAATCCGGTGAACGCATCTGTGTCATTTTAGGTTTCTTTGGCTATTCAAAAATAGCAGATCTACAAGTTCATAACGCGGCACCGAGTGCTGCGCTATGAGCTTGTAGTTCTGCTATTCTTAAAAAATCATGAACATTTTTGCTAATATTTGCATTTAAAAAAATGTAAGCGGACATTTGTAACTCAAATCTTTGCTTCTGGGGGTGTCTGGAACTAAATATTTCACAAATGTTCACTTTAAGAAATATACATTCCAATATTTGCACAGATTTACGCGATTTAAAAAAAAATAGCGCGGCATAGCAATATCGCTAATATATCTGCTATTTTTGAATGGCCAAAATGACCCAACTGATGCTTTTCTCCGGTCTTAAAGGGTTAAATAATGAATGAATTGCCTGGGTAATTATGAAAACTGCTCACAAGCGGGACTAATGCTCCTCCTGGTTTAATTAGGGCTGGAGCCTGCCACTCCATGCGCCACGCCACTCTGGGGGGAACGGGGGGGCCGTGCGTTCTCAGGGCTGGGAGATAAGGTTCCCACTGGGGGAGGGGGCTGCCTCAAATGCCTTTTTTCCCCCCCCTCCTTTAGGCTTCCGGATGTTTGCTGGCATTTCCGAAACGAACATCCAAACGCTAGTTCACACGAAAACACGTTTTATTGGGAATACCACAGGCCTATTAACTCATTAAGACCGGGAAAGCAACCATTATCTTATACTTTGGGCTATTCAAAAATAGCAGATCTACAAGCTCATAGCGCGGCACCGAGTGCCGCGCTATGAGCTTGTATATCTGCTATTTTTACAAAAAATATGCAAATGTGAGCACATTTCTGAACATATATATTTTTTAAGGGAACATTTGTGACTCCATTTTTTTTCCTGAGGATTCTATAAATGTCTTTTTTTGTTGCTATAATCAGTGGTTCTTTTTCATGTCAAGCAGCCCCGAAATGATATGTATTTGGCCCGCGACCTCCATCTCAAAATATGTTGTTTTTCAGATTCTAAAAAAATAGCAGATCGACAAGCTCTGAGCTTGTATATCTGCAATTTTTTTGAATAGCCAAATGTATAAAATATGGATAAAGTGGTTACTCGGATGCGTTCCGGCGGTCTTAATGGGTTAATGCTGTCGTCCTCATGCTCTGGTCTGGTCTCTCATCTTCTGGCGTTGCGTGAAATGGCCGCGCTGACGAGAGAGCTCCGAGTCAACTTTGTAAACTCGCATGGAGTTTGATAAAATATAACTTTTTTTTGGATCCTGTGGGATAATTCCGGTGTCATAGCAACGCCGCAGTATAGGCATGGACCACAGGATAGACGCAGGTAGGAATAGAGAGCTACGACTAAGATTCACAAAATAAAAATACAGTTGAGAAACTCAACTCCTGAGGCCGATTCTAAAAAATGTCAGTTTGTCAAAAAAACAAAAAACAAAACGTATGTACTATGTCAGTGGTTCTCAAACATTTTCCTGTCAAGGACGCCAAAATGTAAATGTATTTGGCCGCGGACCCCCATCTCAAAGTATTTTGCTCCAGGGACCCCCAGAAGCAAAGATTTGAGTTATATAAGTCCTACATGTATTCAAATATTTGCACAACATTTGTGCAAATGTTCACGATTTTCCCAAAAATAGCAGATCTACAAGCTCATAGCGCGGCATTCGGTGCCGCGCTATGAGCCTGTACATCTGCTATTTCTGAATAGCCAAAGTGTAAAATAATGCTTTTTAGCTCAAATCTAAAAAATGACACAGATGCGTTCCAGGTCTTAACGGGTTAGAAATACAATAAGAATACGTGTAAAATGAAGACCAATTTGCACTTCAAGCCGACGTTTGACCCTGGCGGGCGACGTACGGTAGGCTATACTCCCCCCCGCGGGGGTCTTTTGTTTACTTGCTCATTGACAGGAGGAAAACAAAGAGAAGGAATCACACGGGGTGCTCTGGTGCAGAAAACCCAGACAAAGAAAACAACAGACCTGCCCCTGCTCGGCATTCTGCAAGCAAAATGTTCAGTCTCTGGAAAATAAGCGAGACGAGTTGTGCGCACGGATTAGCCCTTTGAGACCGGGAAAGCATCGGTTGTCGTTTTAGATGTCGACCCAGCTTCAAACGTTATCTTGTACTTTTGGGCTATTCTAAAAAATAGCAGATCTACAAGCTCATAGCGCGGCACCGAGTGCCGCGCTATGAGCTTGTGGATCTGCTATTTTTTTGAAAAATGTGCAAATCTTTGAATATGTTATTTTTCAAAGCGAACATTTGCAACTCAAATCTTTGCTTATAATCAGTGGTTCTCAAACCGTTTCATGTCAAGGACCCCCAAAATGATATGTATTTGGCCGTGGACAAACATCTCAAAACATGTTGTTCCAGGGACCCCCCAGAAGCAAAGATTTGAGTTAAAAAAATGTCCCTTTTTAAAAACATATATATTTGCACACATTTTCACGATTTAAAAAATAAATAAATAGCAGATCTACAAGCTCGTAGCGCGGCACTCGGTGCCGCGCTATGAGCTTGTAGATCTGCTATTTTTGAATAGCCCAAAGTATAAAACGATGGTTAAAGTGGTTACACGCAGATGCGTTCCCGGGTTGTAACGGGTTAAACACCAACGGGACATTAGGTGCTGCTGTGTTCTGGCGCTCAGCGAGGCGTACGTGGCTGGAGACCAGCATGCAGCATCAGACCGTCACTCCGGAGGCTTTTTCTGTCTTTCCGACGAGACAGATCGAAGGACTCAAGCCAGGGGGGAGGGCGGACGTGTGCTTAAAGGACGACTCCACCCATTTTCCAACCAATCTTCATATACACGGTCCTCGCTGATGCGCGTGATGAAATGGTACCGTTTTTGGGGCGGTGTAGCCGCCCCCCCCCTATAAGTGAGTTTTGGACACTGACCAATCCTGCACCGTGATTGGCCGATAGTCTACAACGCATTGTATACCCCCTAACCCTTCCGTTGTTAATGCAAATCGATACTTTTGCAAAGTCAGCCAATCACATTACAGCTAGTGTCATCACCACTGACTGTAATGTGATTGGCTGACTTTGCAAATTCAGGACTGTGATTGGCTAGCGAAACACATGACACATGTGCAGCCCTATGAATAGCAGTATGGACTTTAAAAAAAGTCATTACCCTTTTTTTAAAGTGAGTCATGTTGTGATGACCACACACCGCCCACTTCACACTGGGTGTGATTTTTATTTTTCTACTCGGTCTGTGGACACGCCTACCAGTGACATCCTCATTAGGCAGGGTTTTTCACTTTTTGCCCCCTTTTTTTTTTTACTACATCTACACTCTCTAGTCCTGACTTTTGCGTGACTTTTTTTCTCATTGGCTGGTCCCTTTAGCCAATGAGGGCTCAATGTCCTCTCAGAACGTGGGATCTAAAGACGACCCGCGATACTGTGTTCGGCCACTGTATGTATCTCTATGGTCTGTGGCGCTGTTGCGTGAAAGAACAGTGTGGTCGTCGCCACCAAACGAGCTATTGACTTGACTCCTCATCCACACACACACACACACACACAAACACACACACGAGAACAATGGCTTCCATTATAGCATGCTAACTTTCCAGGAATAGAAAGTCCTGCCGTTTCTATTAGCTTGGATTCCCCATTGATGATGTCACTGGTTGGCGGGTTTCTGAACTGTCCACAGCCCTCCCCTGAGCCACGGACGGGGTAGACAAAAATGGCGCCATATTATTATAATGAGCATTAGTGAGGATCAGTCATATGAAGATATGTTGAAAATGGGTGACGTCGTCCTTTAATGCTTAACTCTTCATGGGCTATGGATGTCTGTGTTTTAACCTCCTGACTGACTGCTTCACTGATTGATGTTTCTATTGACACAAATGACCGTGTAAGGATAATTCCTTTTAACAGGTCGTTCATGAAAGTCCTTGCGGTCTTGTTTCCAATGAGAACCTGTGCGCAATTAGGGGTTAAGAGTCTTGCTCAGGGACAAATTTCATTTCATCGACACATATGCTGGCCTGGCCTGGAATCGAACCTGGGGCAACCAGGGCCTCTGGTTCCCTAGGCGGGCTCACTAACCACTCAGCTATGGCCGCCCCGTGTATTTGTACATAGCAGAGACATGCAGATAAAATATGATCAATAATAAATACATGTATACAATGTCAACCCACTGGACAAGTGAAATAGCAAAGAACAACATGGATACTGTAAAAGGATCCTTTAACAGCCCAACTGCTATTCAGCCATCTCTTTATGAAGTTAACAATGGAGCTAATCTGCTTGAAGCTTGCAGGTAACCCATTCCACGTTGCAGAGATGAAACCCTATACTTGAACCCTACACTTTGTTGACCAGAGTCCCCCAGGGCGCTATAATAGATCCTCTAGTATTTACCTCTACTCACTAATTATCTTCCCCCGAAAATAGCCGATCTACAAGCTCACAACGCGTCGCCGCGTGACATGTTGTGTGCTTGCAGATCGGCTATTTTCTGTTTCTCTCCAGAATAGGCACGCCTAGGGTCAAAGTGGTTAACAGAACAACATTGCTCCCTGGTTTGGCTATTCAAAAATAGCAGATCTACAAGCTCACATCGCGGCACCGAGTGCCGCGCTATGAGCTTGTAGATCTGCTAATTTTTCTTAAAATCGGGAAAATGTGTGCAAATCTTTGAATATATAATACATATCATTTTGGGGGTCCTCGACCCCCAAAAAGTGAGACCTCTCTACATCCTCAGAGAGCTCGGCTCAGTCCTCTCTCCAAAGGGTTTACGGGCCCATCCCCCACACGGACAGGATGATAAATCTCATGAGCTGGTGCAGGAACGGACTTGAGAACTCACACTTTGGAACCAATCATATGATTCCGGAGCTGAGATTCAAATGCCGATATATATAACAAACTAATTATAAACCATTCCAACCTTCGGGGTCAGCCCTAGTTTCCTATACGCCCGGAGCTCTGACAGGGCTGTCAGAGAGAGGCATGCAGCCACCGCGTACAGACAGAGACACGGACGGACTCCTCTGGCAAACTGACACGCCGCTATACGGGAAGCGAAAGTTACACCATCCACATCCGCAGGTAGTGATGTTACTGACAGTGAAGCCACACAGCCCCGCGCAGCCTGGCCGGTTAGGAAAGCAGAACAAGCGGCGTGTGCACCTGTTCTCTCCCATTGTGGGAACTATTGTGCTGAGCCTGCCAGATATAGCCACCCTGTCAGAGGCGAGAGAAAAGAATTGTCGTTGGCATATGGCTTAATAGCACCGCCGAGAGCATTAATGGACATTAGGGAGCATTAGCCACAGCTCAGACAGTTAGTGGACACTCAAGTGAAGGGGGGGTGGTGGTGGCGGCGGGGTGGTAGCGTGGGGGCATGATTCAATCAACCTTTATTGGCTTTATTTCTGTTCCGCACCTGCTAGCTGTTAGCTACTGCTGATGCTATCAGTGAACCACGGGGCCCCCTAGAGGCTTGGCTCAAACAAGATGGCCCTGTGATGAAAATCGGGGTTTTTTCTCTATCTATTAGGCGACCACAAATTTCTGCCTGATTTATTTTCCCATCGTGGCAACATAGGGTGACGATTCCTCCCACAGTGAAGCTTGTGTAACATCTGTAGTTGGCCGTTAGCGTTTTATTTTCATTCAAGTTTAATACTTAGTCACAGGATCTACAAGCTCGTCAATTCACACTGTGCCAAAATTAGCCCATCTACAAGCTTGTAGATCGGCTATTATCAAAAGATTTGTATCAGGTTTTTTCGGAAAATATGGGCCTTTAACACATTACCCGCCTTGATATTAAACATAGTTTTTTTATCCCCTTGCCAGCGTAATTACCTTACATAGACGATCGTTGAAACGCTGTGGAAGCCACGTTGTGTACAAAAAAAACACCAAAGACAATCTGTGTATCCACTGGGACAATAACATTCCAACCGCGATCGGCCATTTTGGGGCTATGGCCCGTTGAAAACGGGTGGTTTTCAATGCAAAAAAAAAAGAAACTGAGTTAGGAGTGTTTTTCTAAAAATCCCATAGTCAGGGTGGATGGATGTCTGTTTTTTTGTAAAGACGGCACATCCGACAACTTCTTCTCTGAGTGATGATCGATCATTCCAAAGCTGTGTTAGGGCGCCCCTTGTGGAAAAAAAAAAAAGTGATAATAGAACGCATAAGGTGTTAACACATTCCCTGCCAGAGTTTATTCATAAGGTACTCACCCACTGCCAGCGTTTTTGAGTTTTATAGCCTTTTGAACCGTTCACAAAAAAAATATATCCATTAAAATCCGCGATCGGATGGTGTTTATAAACAGCAACGACGGACGTACGAGCCCTCATAATGTTTACACTTTTTTTTCCTTTTTCTTCTTCTGTGATATCAGCGGCCCAAAGAGGCTGCAAACGTCCGTTTGGCTGTGACGTGGCTGTGACGTTTCCCCACCGGCCATCTTAGATTAGCTTAGCATCCGATCGGCTATCAGATCGTTTTTAAACACAAAGAGGATAACCGTTCGTCGATCAAAGAAAAGAAAATGCAACCGGAGCTTACCATTCGTTTTTTAAACCGTGTGAAAACCATGATCTTTAGCCAAAACCAGGGAAAAACTGTTTTTTCAAGATAAAAAACGAACCGGAAACGGTTGTCGGAAATTTTCTCATAGGATGGGTCGGAAGCGTCATGGGGAAAAAAAAAAATCAAGGATGGTACCAAAAAAATTTGTTTTCGTTATTAAACCACATAAAAAGACGATCCCGAGATATCTCGGGATACGCAGGTAACGGGTGGATTTAATGTCCCGAGATATCTCGGGATTGGCAGTATATGTGTTAATGACATGCCCAGACTACTAGGGATGCCAAGTTGAAAGTGCTAAACTCTGAACCTCATGGGCTCATTTCTACACTCTTAGAGTTAAATTAACACTCAGGATTTTGCAGCGAATGCCTCTATTTACGTAGTATGTATAGGTGTGCATTTTTAGCTTTTGTTTACAGTTCACACTGTAGTCTTTACTGTCATTGGCTTACTGTTCCATAATTGCTGTTGTTTGCCTTTCTGTGTGGTGGCCACATTTCCCCTTAATAAAGTCAATCAACCAACCGAAAATCCAACTAACCAACCAACCAACCAACCAACCAACCAACCAACCCATCAACCAATCAATCAATCAATCAATCAATGACCAGCCCAGAGAAGGCGCTCTGGTTTTGACAGACCCACATTCAGGTTTGGAGCAGACAGAGGCGAGGTGACATTGGTCTCTCGACTGCCCAGAAACGTCACAAAGTAATCTGTATAATGAGAGGTTTCCCCTTCCGACTGACACGGCCGATCGTTGGGCTCACACATCACAGTCCAATATCTCCTTCCCGGGCTCCCAGTCAGGTCTGTCACGCCTGACGGGCGAGCGGAGACAGAAGAGATGACATCTACATGGGGTTGAGGAGCGGATAGCTCTTCCTCAGAGTCAGTCATTCGTGTCTTTTCCCCCCCCCTCACGAGTCACACCAAAAGACTCTGCCTTCAGGAGCTCATCGAGTGCATTCATAGATCGCAATGATTTATCGTTCCCAACTCACTTAACCCATTAAGACCTGAGGCCGCTTCTAAACATTTTCAAAATCCTAAAAAAAAATCGAAAAAATAGAAATAAAAATATATATTTTTTTAAATTCACGATTTTTCAAAAATAGCAGATCTACAAGCTCATAGCGCGGCACTCGGTGCCGCGCTATGAGCTTGTATATCTGCTATTTTTGAATAGCCAAAGACATCTAAAGTGACACAGATGCGTTCCAGGTATCAATGGGTTAACACCTTTCTAAATAAGAAAGGGGCGCTCTGCAGAGCACGGATCTCCACCAGGCAGGCGCACGCAACATATGTGGTACGGTGTGTGTGTGTGTGTGTGTGTGTGGGGGGGGGGGTGCACGTACATCGTACATTTATACGTGTATCACAGTTAACCGCAGTCTCTATGTTTGTGTGTGTTTTTGTCTGTCTGCATTACGTTGGTCGTGTGTGTGTGTGTGTGTGTGTGTGTGTGTGTGTGTGTGTGTGTGCAGGTGTGTGCAGGTGTGTAGTGGTGTGGGAGGAGCGCGGGGGAGCTGATGGAGCAGCGCTCACCTGCGGGGCGGGCTGACAGAGATAAAGATCCTTATGGCAAATACTGTAATCGCTTATTATCAGTTTGTTATTTAAAACGTTTGCGGCCATTTCTATTTCCCCAACAAGAAAAACAGAACACCCCCCACCCGCAAAATTGATCTTGAGCGTCCTGTGGAGCTCATACCATCTTTAAATCATATCCGTTTGGGATCAAAACGGCAAGCGTATGAACTCACAAATTCAGGAAGTCAATTAAGGAGGAGAGATCTGCTGGGGATTGCATCCAAAATGAGCTGACTGACAAGCCCAGTAGTGTGGAGCGTAATATACTGTAGGGCTGTTCATCTAATAACATTGAGAGATGCCCTTGAAAGATGGAGCCCGCGGTGATGCTGCTGCTGATAGAGGAGGGAGGAGGCAGGAGGAGGCGATGGAGGACGGCAGGCGGAGGAGCCGCCGGGGGGGGGGGGGTTCGGGTCATGTATGAGCACGGTGACAATTTCTCCCGACAACGTCTCGTCTTATTTTTGCTTCGTCAGCACGCGCTTTAACCCATTAAGACCTGAGGCAATTCTTAAAAACAATCTAAATCCTAACAGTTTTTTGAAAAAAATATAAAAAATATTTGTTCACGATTTTTCAAAAATAGCAGATCTACAAGCTCGTAGCGCGGCACTCGGTGCCGCGCTATGAGCTTGTATATCTGCTATTTTTTAATAGCCAAAGACATCTAAAGTGACACAGATGCGTTCCAGGTATCAATGGGTTAAAGCAGGGTTGTCGTATTTAATGAAATTACCTGTGAGAACCGATCCGACTTTTATTCATTTATTGGTAGGGGAAAGGGGGGGGGGGGGGTGATTTGAGGAGCACAGATGAGCTCCTCTGGGAGAGTGTTTTTGTTCACTGAAACGTGCGCCGGGGCGCAGGCTGAGCTAACAGGGGATGACAGCGGCACAACCCGCCCTAGCACTCGGTGTCGAGGGGGGGGGACCGGTCCCTCCGCTCAGCCCCTGGGCCTCTCAGGTGAGACGAGTGAGGGACAATTGTATGCGGCTTTGAGACGAGGGGGGGGGGGGGGGGGGGTTTGTTCAAGGGCCCGCCGCGAGGAGAATGGCAAACATTACTGGTACCACAGAAGAAGTCATGTCGCTTGGCGCCTCCAAGGCTCGCCTGAGTCGAGTGGTCGCAAGGGATCAGCGGGCTCCGTCACGCCGCGCGACAATTTGGTGGGTAATGCCGAATCGGCAGGGACACCGAGCCATACTGAGCATGTATTTGACCACGTGCCTCAAAGGTTAAGTCCTCCAATCTATTCGCGAATCAAAGTTGGCGTTTGTCAACGAAGATAAAATGGAGGCGGCTGGCGAACAAAAACACGGAACCAACAGTAAGATTCACAAGACCTCCATCGCTCCATCCTGCCCACAACGTCCCTCGCTTGCTCTCTTTCCCTCCCTCCCGTCTCTCCCTCTCTTTCTCTCTCTCTCTCTCCCTCCCCCCCCCCAGCCCACGTCTGTCTGTGCCTCTCTTCTCTCTTTGGTGTGGCCTCATGGCTCTTAGGTGTACGACGCGTCTGGCCAGGCTATAGGGCACGTGGAACAAAGACACGGTGACATTTTATCTGACGGTAGCTCCTGTGGGGCCTGAGCTGTGCTGCCGAACTGTCAAACAGATTTCAGTGCAATGTGGAGGAGGGGGAGGGGGGTGTCGGGAGTGTGAGTGTGTGCGTGTGTGTGTGTGTGTGTGTAGAAAGCCAAACAAACAGCCCTGGCACAATCTCCCATCGCCAGCCAAGCCAGCACAGACGAGCATAGAGAGACGTCCTTGGGGATTGGAGGAGGCCAAGATGAAACAGAAAGCGAGATCTGACCTTTTTTTTTATGCTGCTGGAACCCCGGGTTCTTTAGTGGGGCTAGATTAAAAGGAGGCGTTACAAACTGAAATAAAAAGGGAGTTCTGTCTGCCCGCTGACCGTGGACACCCTCAGTGGAAATAGGGCTTCGATATCAACTGAAAAGGAGGCAAATAAAAGGGAGATATTTCCTTTTGCTGGCTTGTACTGTTTAGGACCCTGGTTACAAGGGACTCCTTTGTCACGGCGGCACCTTGTTATGGCTGACAATGCTCGACAGATGCACTTCCTGTTCTGTTTGATCAAAATGCTCCGTATCAAAGGCTTTTCATCCACTTTTCATTTCCGTGCGTTTTCAGCCAAGGTGAGAAAACAGCCATGTTTTCATCAACAAAGGAAGCCGTGAAGCAAAAAATATGCCAAGCACTCTGACTTGGTAGAAGATAATATACTGTTCGTGTACCATGCACACAAACCCTGCGGTTTCCTACGCAGTATCTGTGAAATGGAAAGACAGTCCCACTGCCAACGATATGTATGTTCAACGAGGCGGATTCATCAATAATTGCATAAACACGTACGTTTCTTTTCATTATAAAAAACACAACTGCTGTATTTATCAAACATTCATATGCATTTAGTTTCTGCACTATCCATGTGAGTGTATGTTAATTGGAAGCACTTCCACGGCTCGTTCAGAATAGAAAATTAACATAGGTTTTACGGAATTGAAATACCATATTAGAGGAAGTGTATACGCCCCCAAAGATGAGCCTGTCCAATGGACGGCCACTAATGGGGGACACGAGAAGAGACGAAGGTGAACAGAGTCGCCTCCACAAGGACCTCAGATGCTCTCAGATGTTGTGCAGCCTCAGCAGAGCAGTTCCAGGGAAGCGGAACCGCCTAACGAAGCACTCGTCATCCTCAGCAAAAAAAGGTCAAACGCCTGGTCACTGAAAGCTGAGTGTGACATTGTCCTTAATGGCACACGATCCCCCATGGTCACGTCTCACTAGGTCTTCAAGGCAAGGTTCTGCGTTCGATCCCGGCCCACCGCCCACTCAATGTATGGGTAGCACGGCTTGGGTGACTAAAGGCTCTTTTCGACTATACAAATCGTAACCCAGAGCTTTCAATTACAACCAGAACCACCTCCGAAGGGGTGTCTAGTTTTTCAGTTTGATTTAGCTGTTCACTGTTTTCAAAATGTTTAGTTATTATTAGGGATTTTGGATATTGACTTTTTTACCGATTTCCGATTTACCGATATCAACCGATACCGATATATGCAGGCTTTTTCACCAAAAGTCAACTAATTGTCAGTTAACAACATCACATATCTAATCAAATAAAATAGCTATAATATCAATATAATATCTAATATAGTAGAGTGATGTTGTTAGATTTTCAATAAAGTGAGTCCCGGGACTCACTGGTTTACATTTGAATGAGTCCCACTAATCTTAGATTAAATGTAGGCCTATTTGACAGTGCAAAAGCATAATTGCTTTGATGCCTATAACATTAACGAGTGTCAACGAGCGTCAGCTGGACACAGACACACACACCTGCCCTCTGCAGTGCTCTAATTTGAAAGTGATCGGAGTCGGTCTCATTTCTCTGCAAGAGCCCTTGAATAATGATGGAATATGATTAAGGATTACTGTGATTATGGTAAGCTCACATTTCATATCACACACACCATACAGTAAGAACTCCTGTAACTTATTGTAAAAAAGATATTGATTTCAATATTGATTTCTATGCTAATATCGGCCCAATAATATCGGGAGGCCGATAATATCGGACATCCCTAGTCATTATTATTATTAGCTTTTTTCCAAAAAGTAGTGAAAATATGTGATCTACAAGTTTGCGACATGTCGCAAAGCATTGCAAAGCAAGGTTTTGAACGTATAAAATGGGGCTTAAAGGTGTAGTGAAATGAAAAATATGTTTTTCACACTTTTAGAGCATATCCGTGGTCATCATATGGGCATACCTAACAATAGATGCCAAAAAAAATGAAAAAAAAAACATTTTTGTGTATTTTTACATCTAAAGTCCCTAAAAAGCCAATCTTAATTACTTCCTGTAAACGAAAACGTGCTGCGTGATGACATAACTCGACCTTCGTGAATATAAATGAATCTTGATTACATGCACCTGTTTGATTCCCATAGCTGCACGTTCTTCAAACACAGCTGATTTTAATTACAGAGATACTCCGTTTTGAATCTCATTGAAGATGAGTGTATTACTCATTTTAAACTTCATCTGCACACTAAAATATGTATCTGAAAACATTATAGGTTAGAAATAAGCCAGGTAGTAGCAAACGCGCTTCACTGGCCGTCTCTCTCTCACTTGTAAACAAACACTAGCCGTGTTGCCCACGGCTGAAGTGATTGAGATCCAACGTCCCATAGCCTGAAGGGATGGGACCTTCTGATTGGTTTAGAGTCGTTGAGCCGACGTTTCGGGCTGAACCTTCAAAATAAAATGACCGAAAATGTCACTTCAGTGCGTCTTTAAACGGATACAGATGGCTGTGTTGTGTTGCTCTAGCAGCATTTGGGCCAGAACACAGGGGTAGCACCTCCTGAGCAGGGCCCAAATGTAGGGTTTGCTGTACTACCCCCTGCGGCAGGCCCCAAACTCGGTTCTGAGAACCTTATCTGAACCCAAAACTGGTTCTTCCGAGTGATGCCATCGAAGAACCATTTTTGGTTCCAGAAAGAACCTTTCTGGAATATGTTTGTCGAAAATAGCAGATCTACAAGCTCACAACGCGTCGCGGTGCGACGCGTTGTGAGCTTGTAGACCTGCTAATTTCGATGAATGTCTGCCTATTAGGACATGGTTTAAGAGTTCAACGGTTCCTCAAAGAACTTTGACAAAAAAAAAGGTTCTCTAGAACTAGATGAGGAACATGAAGAACCATTCACTAGATCAAATGATTCTTTAGTAGTTGGTGGTCCTTTATGGAACCATATAGCCATTTAAAGAACCATTTAAGAACCATTCTTTTTCTGTGTGTAGCGCATATGGATACACATCCAGAACCTGTCAAATACATCACACAGAACGCTTGGGTAGTAGTTGAAAAGAGCCATACGATGGGGAGTACTGGGAGCTGATGGTAGGTGGCGCGCCACCTCAGCAGATCTAGTGCATCAAAGGGGATGGGCGTCATTCTTCGGCTAATACTGACAACAAGACACGTGCTACTTACTTAAAATTGAATGACTTTACATTCATATTTTGCAACGTTTACATTTTGTCCGTAGTCATTTAAACATCATTGTGTGGTTAATAAGTCAGGGATGTTTTAATTTCCTCTATAAATCATTATTTTCTCCTGGGACGTTTTTCTGGCAAGTTACACTTAAAAATGCATTAAAATTCAACAATTATGTGACTTTGACGAGAAATAACCACACAATGATAGCTGGTGTGATCTAAAGAAAGTTTACCAACCGTACTGAAGTGAATTGAATACAATGGCTTCCTGTAACGTCAAACAACCCACGGTATGCTTTGGAAACTGCTCAGCAGTATTGTCAAGGAGGAGTCATAAAGACTAAACATGCCAGACCACTGGTATAGTTTCAACCTGGCGGCCCTATTTTGGGCATATCATTATGGGTGAAATATTTCTTTAAATGTCAAAAATGGAAGATCTACGAGCTCACAATGCACTGCATTGCAAGGTGTTGTGAGCATGCAAATCTGCTATTTTCACACAACCCTGTCGTATAGCATAGTATAAAATAGGGCATATACTACAGGTGCATACAGAAAAATGCAGTAAAATATGTACTGCATGTTTCTGTTTTTTTTTTTTTTCATTGGAAAACTTTTCTACCATTCTGATAAAGGAACATCTTGAAACGTGTATAGCCTAAATGTTCAGCTTTGTAAATGAGACCATTAGCAAGACGTGCAAATGACAGAAATTCACACTCAAACACAAAATAGAGAATAAACATGTAAGCATACGCACACTCACTGACAGGAATGTGTTAACCCGTTAAGACCTGGAACTGTCTCATTTTTAGATTTCAGCTAAAAAGCATTATTTTACACTTTGGCTATTCAAAAATAGCAGATCTACAAGCTCATAGCGCGGCACCGAGTGCCGCGCTACGAGCTTGTAGATCTGCTATTTTTGAAAAATCGTGAAAATGTGTGCAAATCTTTGAATATATATATTTTTAAAGCAAACATTTTTAACTCAAATCTTTGCTTCTGGGGGTCCCTGGAACAACATATTTTGATGGGGGTCCACGGTCAAATACATATAATTCTGGGGGTCCTTGACATGAAAAAGATTGAGCACCACTGATATAGAAATATACGTTTTTCAGAAAACTGTTGAGATTTAGGAGACATGTAGAATCGGCTTCAGGTCTCAATGGGTTAATGTCACCCTAATTACCTCTTGACAATGCATGAATTAGTACTTTCGGCATCGGCTGAAGATTCTCTTACAAACGAAGCATTTGCCGTTTGAAAAGGGTTGTCTGTCGCTCACACGCGACTCGAGCTGTGATCTCACATCTCCGCAACACTTTTGCAATCGTAGACCTCGACTCATGAAAGATGTGAAGAAAAAAAGAATGCGAGCGCAGCGTCTCTTTGGGTCTGTGCTGCCGGGGATTCGAGTGTTTAGCTGGCAAAAGCGATGGTGGAACTCTTTTAATTAACCCATTTAGACCGGGAACGCATTTGTGTGTCATTTTTTTTTATTTCTAGATTTTTCTTTTTTTTTTCTCGATTTTGTTCTTTTTTTAGATTTCTTTGAGCTATTCAAAAAATAGCAGATCTACAAGCTCGTAGCAAGCTTGTAGATCTTCTATTTTTGGAAAAGAATCGTGAAAATGTGTGCAAATCTTTGAATATATGTATATATAAAATATTTTGAGATGGGGGGGGTCTGCAGCCAAATAAATACATGGCGTTTTTGGGGGTCCTGGACATGAAAAAAGTTTGATAACCACTTGATATTATAGCATCATAGGTTTTTTCAAAAAAACTGACATTTGTAAAATCCCCCAGAAGCAAAGATTTAAGTTAAAACATTTTCACTTTAAAAATGATATTTATTCAAAAGATTTGCAAAAATAAAAAAATACATGATTTTTCCAAAAAATAGCAGATCTACAAGCTCATAGCGCGGCACTCGGTGCCGCACTATGAGCTTGTAGATCTGCTATTTTTGGATAGCCCAAAGATAGCCCTAAAAATGACACACAGATGCGTCCCCGGTCTGAAGGGGTTAATGCATTTACACACAATGCCGTCTCTTGGCCTCTCCCCCGGCTCCCCATTGTGGACGTATTAACCTCCCTGCTACTCTTCCACAGATGAAGAGCTGCAGAGCGTTTGGCGTTATAGTTGGAGCCGAAAGCCTCAGAGGCTGGGCTTAAATCCCCCCAGCTCACAGTTGTTTCTCCCTGTGATGCATAGTTTAACCCGGAGCGGCCCGGAGCGGCCCGGCGCGGCCCGGGCTTTTACAGCAAAAAAAAACGGGCTGAAGCGGAGAATGGGGAACGAGAGAGGAGAGGCGAGAGGAAGGAGGAGGGGAGTGAAATAGTTAAAGGACAACTTTGTTTTTTTTACAACCAAGGTTTATATTTTAGCTTGTAATCAAAGTAAATAAAAGATGTGTTATTTTTTTTTTTCATTTACTGCTTTCTATAGTTTTAGCAATTTTCGCAATCTTTTTTTAAAGTGGGCGGGTTAGGGTTAGGGTTAGCCATTCTGACCGGTGGCTAAATATGCCTTTACACAATAAATAAAAAAAGGTCCTGTGGTCTTTGATGATGGCCAGATGTGAGATATTGGGGGCTAGAAGAGCTACTGTAAATAATAATAAAGAAAATGCCGGGTTATTGTGTAAAAAAAATACATATTTAGCCACCGGACAGAATGCCCCCGCCCACTGTAAAAAAAAAGATCGCGAAAATTGCTAAAACTATAGAAAGCAGTAAATGATTTACTTTAATTACAATCTAAAACATAAACCTTGGCTGTAAAAAAAATAAAGTTGTCCTTTAAGCACAGGAAGAGGAGATTTGAAGAAAAGAAAGGTTGACGCCTAACTTAGGCCCTGTCGTACGCCGAAAGCGCGTCGAAAATAGCAGATCTACAAGCTCACAGCGCGTCGAGTGCGCGGCGCGGCCGCGAGTTGCGGATCGGCTGCTTTCGTCCATGAATGGGCGCTCGAGGCCCGGAGCAGAAGAAATGGTGATGTAATATGACAGGTATAGTCTAGTCATCCGCCGTGCAACTCTCCCAAAATAGACAAAGTTCTCCCTCCAGACAGACAGGGAGCTTGACACGGCTTACCGCCTCCGGTGAGTGGCTTAGCGTTTCGCCTAAGGGTGACGGACACTTCGGAACCATTGCTCGCTTCCTTTCATTAGCAGTGTCGGGGCTTTTGAGACGGGGATGTAAACAGCGAGTGAGAGGGTTAGACCTTTTATACCTCTAGCTCTCGCTTGTCAGGAGGAGGAGGACCACCGGGGGGGGGGGGGTTGAGCGGCCGTTCTGTGCCGCATACCGCACGCATCGCCCCTTGTTCTGTTTACCCTTCCACTTCCGTATACCCAGAGTAAATGCAGCTGTATTACCATTAGTCCAAATTACCGCTAATAATGCTATCTTTCCTGCACTCCATCAAATTGATATTGGCGGGGGAGGACAGTTGGACAGTGTCCGGTACTCGGAACGTAAACACACCTGAACTCGCTGCCAGGCTCCCAACTGGCGTAGAGCTAGCCCGGTGCGCGTTTTTTTGGCCGTTATTATGAATGGTAATGAGTGACTGGCTGCTGGGCTGGAAAGAGCGAGCGCTGGCTGTCATAATTGAGGTAGATTAATTCAAGGAGGTCTATACCGCATTCCCACGGATCAGCGCGTCTTGTTAGAGGGCTCCACCGCGGGTTAGGGCGCTGGGAGAGGGGCGTGGCCGGAGTGTGTGTGTGTGCGTGTGCGTGTGCGTGTGTGTGTGTGTGTGTGTTTGCGTACGAGTGTAACCTGCAGATTTCGTTTTGGGGGGGGGGGGGGGGGGTGGAGGGGGGTTGAGGTGGGTAGTGTAGTGTGAGGAACTAATTGAAATGAGAGGCGATGTGCGAGTCTCAGCCAACATGGCCGGCCCATTTGTCAGGGTGACATCACTGCACTCACACCTCATCCATCTCCGCTCGGCGCCACAGCGCCATGCTCCTCCTAGTGATTAATATCCATACCTCCCTCGCCGTGCCGTGCGCCCGCCGCACCACACCACAGCGGCCCTGCCCGAGCACTCACACACACACACACACGCACACGCACACGCACACGCACACGCTCACTCACTCACGCAGTCAGATGCACACACAGTTGGAAGCACACCTACTGTAAGCCTTTATATGCACACACACACACACACACACACACACACACACACACACACACGCACGCACGCACGCACGCACGCACGCACGCACGCACGCACGCACGCACGCACGCACACACACACACACACACACACTCAGTTCCAGGATGCTGGATCTGTGATTGACATGTGCTTTCTGTGTCTATAGAGCTGGGGGATGGGTGTGATTGGAGTGGTGCACGTTGGTGGCACCCATTTACTCACACACACACACACACACACACACACACACACACACACACACACACACACACACACACACACACACACACACACACACACACACACACACACACACACACACACACACACAGGTGGAGAGCACAGTGCCCGCTTATACACACACACACACACACACACACACACACACACACACACACACACACACACACACACACACACACACACAGATCGGCGTAAAAATAAACTGCTCCCACCCTTGTTGAGCGAGGGCAGTAACCCAGTAAAGCATTTGTGACTGGGTACAAGGCTTTGTGCCGCAAGGGGGCCATGGTCATTTCTCCGTTTTATAGATTGTAAGTAAAGAACGCAAGCTTTCAAATGATGTGCTGCTTATTGAAATTGGAAAATATTTGAATCAGCTATGGTCATTTGAATCTTGTCTAACCAGAATTTTCAAAGCACTGAAAACAGCTTTCAAAGATTTCACACAATCAGGGCCTGTTAATGGGCGTCAACCATGGGTAATTTATTCAACCCCTAAGCACACCTCTGACCACACCTATAACCCCCCCCCCCCCCCCCCCCCCCCCTTGTCACCTTTCAGTCAGCTGACAACTCTGTAGAAACGTGAAGGGTGAAACCTGAGACAATAGGGCCATTGAACCAATCGACACCTTTCATGCAAATGTTGAGCCTGCATGTAAACTAATCTCCACCCCCTCAAAACACACACACACAAATGCACACAAAGTAAAGGCCTTTGCAGACAAGGGTGCGATTAGTCAATCCGTTTTTACCGCATGAGAAAAGACGCACAAATCGAACTGGGTTCGATCGGGAAAAAAAAACGCATCGCATCGCCGCACGGTAAATTCGGAGCCGGTGTGCATGAGGTCATTGAGAACCATGTGTTCATTTAAAAAATGATATTGTCTGCAAAGGCCTTAAAGGACAACTTTGGTTTTTTACAACCAATGTTTATGTTTTAGATTGTAATTAAAGTAAATAAAAGATGAGTGTTAAAACATTTTTTTTTACTACTTTCTATAGTTTTAGCAATTTTCACAATCTTTTTTACAGTGTTTTCACAGTGGGCGGGGGCATTCTGTCCGGTGGCTAAATATGTATTTTTTTAACACATTAACCCGGCGTTTTCTTTATTATTATTTACAGTAGCTCTTCTAGCCCCCAATAACTCACATCTGGCCATCTCAGACAGCCGGACCTTTTTTATTGTGTAAAAAAGGCATATTTAGCCACCGGACAGAATGCCCCCGCCCACTGTAAAAAATATCGCAAAAAATGCTAAAACTATAGAAAGCAGTAAATGAAAAAAAAATTACACTCATCATTTATTTACTTTAATTACAAGCTAAAATATAAACCTTGGTTGTAAAAAACCAAAGTTGTCCTTTAAGCCTTGTTTGTGATATCATTTTAACCATTTAATGACTCTAAAACGGTTGTCTGTTGGAATGAAAACCTTCTTCAACATTCGAACTGTGTTAATATGGAAGAAAACGGCCGACTTGAGGACCATTTCCCTCGCCCCAGTCACATTTGTCGCGGCATTATTTCTCGATCCCAGATAAGGATTATTTTGGACCAAGAGGATCAAACCAAAATAAATAATACACCTGTCCCGCGCATGGAAGACCGTCGAGGACCTGTCTAGCAACACACCCAGCGCAGCAGAGCATCCTATCAATCAAGGGTGATGATGAAATTGAGCACATGTTGCTGGAAAAAGAGAGAGAGAGAGACCACAACCAAGACAGAGAGTCTACCACAACAGTACGCCATTCCTCATTTGTCCATTGCATCTCTCATGGACACATACTCAAGAGAAGCCTGTCTCAAGTGCAGCAATTGTAGATTTAACCCATTAAGACCCGAGGCCGCCTCTAAAAAAAATCTAAATCCTAAAAGAAATTCGGAAAAAAATATTTAAAAAATAATTTTCACGATTTTTCAAAAATAGCAGATCTACAAGCTCGTAGCGCGGCACTCGGTGCCGCGCTATGAGCTTGTATATCTGCTATTTTTGAATAGCCAAAGACATCTAAAGTGACACAGATGCGTTCCAGGTATCAATGGGTTAAGTACTGGATTACACAAACTCGCCATGAGCGCCATATTGCGCTTCCTGTCGTGCAAGTTCGTGTGGAACGTGCATTTTAATGCCTTGTTTTTTTCTTTCCCCCGTAAGCTCATCATTGAACGACATTTGAATGATATTAAACAGCTTCTATAGACGATACAGACGCTGTCTTTCAATCACACTGAGTAATGCGACACCCAGCACTACCAATACGAAGTGCAAACACAGTGTTTTTCAATTATGTAATCATAATAAGCAACGGAATGTTTGAACGAGCTAATCGTAATGTTAAAATTAACGAAGCCATATTGTTTTTATGGCTTTTTCGATATGCATTTGTGTTAGCCTGTTCGATTTGAGAGTAAAAACATTTCATATGGACAATAAATATGAAGATAGCTGAAGGTGACTGCTCCTCTCCTTCCCCTAATTCTTTGCCTGTCTGGCATACATTTTATTGTTTGCGTTAACAGTGGTACATAAAATGAGTATCACATTCCCTGTACACAAAGGCGTTTTGAGCATAATGCATATATTTTTGCTAGAACTGGTTTAGCAACGTTACGTTGTCAGCGGAACGAATGAAACAGAAACGTTAAAATATTGGTTCTGCACGGAACGAACCGATTGAGAAGAATGTATACATTTTTTAAGCCCTGGCCTCAGGAAAGCGGATATTCATCTAAATTGCTGCAGCTGCTATTTATAATTAACACTGGTGGAGTTTTACATAATGTGGGAAAAGCAGGATTAAACAAGGCACGGTATTAGGCATAGCGTGAGCGCCATAGCGTTATTTTCACAAGTTCTCGTGGGCAGGGATAGGCCCCCAAATAAGCTCATTACAGCTGGGTACGAGAGCGGCTCAAACCTGGGCACCAGAGAGGCTGGTTCTTTGAAGATGCTCTAAATGATGACCTTACGCTCTGCTACTCTGGTTGATGTGCTTTGATAAGCTCCTCTCTGATCTCATTCTGTGGTATCACAGTATCATCATAGCACCGTGGTGCCCCCCGTCCTCCCCGAGCAGGGTGGTGCTAAACTTTCTCACCACGCCCAAGAAATTACATCACCCGCGCTTGATGTGGTTTTTCACGCTACGCCTTTGAACTCGCCCGCTGAGAAATGTGATGCCGCGGGGCAAAAGGAAAGGGGGAAAAAAATGACATCTGAGCTTCTACGCACGTTTTTTTGTTTGTTTAACCCTTTAAGACCTGAGGCCGCTTCTAAGAATTTTCTAAATCCTAACAGTTTTTTGGAAAAAATCAAAAAAATATTTTTTCACGATTTTTCAAAAATATCAGATCTACAAGCTCGTAGCGCGGCACTCGGTGCCGCGCTATGAGCTTGTATATCTGATATTTTTCAATAGCAAAAGAAAACTAAAGTGACACAGATGCGTTCCAGGTATTAACGGGTTAAACATGTCATCATAGGCGCTTAAAAACGAGATGCCACCGATTTTTAACTTGAGACGGAGAAAAAAAATGTCTCCGGTGGATGCATTTCCTCCATGCGTGCGAGATGTGTGTTTCTGCAGGTGGACCCAAAGCACTGCTTAACCCCCACAGTCGTGACGCTCCCGACACCAGTCTCCCCCCCTTCCTCCTCTGTGGGCGCATGCACGACCGCCTCCGTTCCAGCTGCGAGATGCAAACCGCCACTTAAGCAGTAAAAGCATTTCCCTGTCTTTCGACAAGCCACTGTCTCTCCACCGCTCACAGAGGGGAAGATAGGGCGAGAGATAGAGAAAAGAGGAGACGCTGAGAGGAAGCGAGAAGACACATGAGTACAAAGAGAGAGAGAGATGTTGAGAGCAGAGTAAGATGGGGAAAGATGAGAGAGAGAGAGAGAGAGAGAGAGAGAGAGAAATCGGTTCAAGGCAAAGGGAGGAAGGGGAGCGAGGCGGGGAAGAGAGGTGGGAGACGAAGCCGTCAGTGGCCGCGGACGACGTGTGATTGATTGAGAGGCTTTCACTCACCCAGGGGTCATGCATATGCAAACTGCTCATTTGTAGTTGCAGCCCAGCGCTGCTGAGCGCCGGAGCCCTTGACCGGCGCCGTCTGAACCAGAGGGACACGTCGCACAATCAAATTAAGCAGCCCCAAAGTCACGGGCAGGACAACCGACAGCTGGCCCCCACACACACACACACACACACACACAAGTGTGTTACAGTATCTCTTTTTCATCTGCTTTCTGTGAAAGGTCCCTCTATCCGTCTGCAAGAGGTCTGAAATGTAAGAATGAGTGAATGTGTTTTTTTGCGAGGCTTCATTGCACACACACGATTTTCCACAGAGGGGGTTCAGACCATGTGGTCCTGCGTCTTCAGCACTGCTATAGCTAGCTAACGAGCTAACAGTTAACAGTACAGCGCAATGGCAGTGGCTGACCGCACACCGTGCAGAGTGTTTACATCGTATCCTAGCTTCTTTGAGGCACCATATTGTTCTCTCTGCACTCTACTTATGTGACTATTTACCTTGTTGTTTATTGACTAGCCTCGATCTCCAGGCTTTTAATTTCCTTTCGCGTTTTGCTCAAAAAGAAAGCCTGGACCAAGCTGTTGACATTTCTGGCATAGGAAGTAGGGAGTCAACCTTTCATTTCCCAAACCAACCAGAGTGCAGTGACCTGTAGACCAGATATCAGACGCACTGGGGCAGGCTATTTATTGACAGAGTTCATGCTTACTTCATGTTCATTCCAATCTTGCGAGTCGCTCTGGATAAGAGAGTCTGCTAAATGCCTGAATTGTAAATTGTGCGCTGCCGAGGTTCGTATTCAAGAAAAGCTATGTAGGTTTCAGAAAGCAACCTATTCCCTCCAGGTTTTACAGCCAAGGCCTGCGAACGGTCTTTGCCAGCGTGTCGTTATTCAATGTGAACTTCCAGTCCATTCTCGGGGCAAGTCCTTGAAACATCAAGCTCATGCTTCAAGAGTGAACTTCTGTTGCCATTTGAGATGGGTGTGATATTTTGTTAAATTATTGATTTGTGACAAGCCTGGCGGGAATCAAGACCTCATACATAAATTCCCTCTCACCGCTCTAGTTAGGCCGTACTTTGAGGCTATTATGTTAAATTTGCGCTGAAGACGATGTGTTGACGCCGTTTCAGGCAACCTGAAGGCAGCACTGGGGCACTTAGCAGCGATTTGTTAGCTTTTTTTCTACTGTGTTTCAGTATGTGACTTCAAGCCTTTATTTTCTCCTCCACCGGAAACAAGGATGTGATGCTGAGTGAATGGCCTTCACTGTTCAGGCGCTCATAAAGAGGCTCTCTTGTGCCTGCCTGAGAGTCTCTCTCTCTCTCTCTCTCTCTCTCTCTCTCTCTCTCTCTCTCTCTCTCTCTCTCTCTCTCTCTCTCTCTCTCTCTCTCTCTCTCTCTCTCTCTCTCTCTCTCACTGTGCTGCAGGCATGTCATTTGGCGACACGCTGTAAACAGACGTGTACAGCGGTCCAAGTTGCCGTCACCTTCATCCAGGCCCAACCCCCAAACCCCCCCCCCCCTCCCCCCTCACACCACCTCGCCCCCCGCCCCACTTCCTGTCAAACGTCCCGTTTCTCTGCGCGCCAAATTCCCCCATCAAAAACAAGTAAAAAGGCTGTATGAGTCGGGGTGTTGGTTGGGTGTTGGTGTGGGTGGGGGGTGTTGTGGGGAATGACTCCCCTGCAAGGAGGACGGACCACTGGGGGTGTCCTCTGCTCATCATCAGCCCAACACACAGGCTCTTTATGTGGCTGCGTGGAGAGAGGGTGCGTGGCCCCTCCCCTCCCCTCCCTCCCTCCCTCCATCCCTCCATCCACACCCCAGAGGCTGCCATTCAACCAAGGCCTGCATGGTGGGGGAAGGGGAGGTGTGCGTGTGTGTGCGTGTGTGTGTGTGTGTGTGTGTGTGTGTGTGTGTGCGCGCGTGGGGGGGGTAGCTCTTTTGTCGCTGTGGATTCTTAGGGGAGGCTGTCATGGCTGTGACTGTGTGGCCCTTTATTTTCCGCAGAGAAGGAGAGAGAGAGAGAGAGAGAGAGAGAGAGAGAGAGAGAGAGAGAGAGGGCAAGACGGAGTTCGGGGGGGGGGGGGGGGGGGGGGGGTGGGGGAGTTGAACCAAAGGAGAGTTTGGACACAGACAGCCTTGTTACCCGGCTACCCCAGAAAGAGGATGAGACAGAGAAAGGGAGGGAGAGAGAGAGAGAGAGAGAGAGAGAGAGAGAGAGAGAGAGAGAGAGAGAGAGAGAGATAGAGAGAGAGAGAGAGATAGAGGGGGGGGGGGGGGGTTCCCAACAAACTTTCCCTCGTCCTCGTTGCGTCATCGCTGTTGTTGTCGTCTTCCTCATCCTCCTCCTCTCCCTCCCTCTGCACTCCTCCCTCCTCCCGTCTGTCCCTGTGTGACTTCGTTCTTCCGCTCAATAACAAGCTCCCCCCCCCCCCCCCACTCTCTCTCTCACTCTCTCTCTCCCCTCCTCCTCCTCCTCACCCCTCCCTACCCCTCTGCTGGGTTCTTTTACAACACATTCCATTAAACCAGGAGGAGGCCGGGGCTATAAGAGAGATGTCGAGGGGGGGTGGGTGGGAGGGGGAGGCCACGGCGATCATTATCGTCACCTCCTAACGCGCCACCGTGAGTTATGGCTCGCCGTATTGGAAACAGACGTTTAAATCATAATCAATATAGAGGAATATCAATGCCTCAGAGGCACGGCTGAAAGGTAATGAGCGCTATACACGGCTCAGTTGAGCTCAGTTGAGGGGGGTGGGGCGGGGGGGGGGGGGGGGGCATACAGTTTAGACCGAGATAACCACGCTCATTTGTTAATTAAAGGACATTTTAAACCCCCCCCCCCCAATAAAAAGGCTTTTGGGGCAAAATAATGAGGTAGATGAACTGTTTGTAAAATGACACCGTTTCACTCTTAATACGCATCATTTTTTTTAAACAACATTTGTAACTCAAATCTTTGCTTCTGGGGGGGGGGGGGGAGGGGGTCCCTGGAACAACTTTGAGGGGCCGGCGGCCAAATACATTGGGGTTCCTTGACATGAAAAACTGACATGACATGAGATGAGAACCGGTGATATTATTGCAACGCACGTTTTTCAGTTAGGATTTAGAAGGCATTTGTAAAGATTTTTGCACAAAACAAAAGATTTTTCAAAAATAGCCAAAGAAATCTGAAAATGACACAGATGCGCTCCCGGAGTGAATGGGTCAATGAGCGTTTATTCCACGTTGCGCAACGGAACACAGTGTGAGGTTAATGGAGAGAGGTCACTGGTCACTGTCCACTGCCCTGTGGCATGAAGGGTAAACATTGTCATACTCTGTATACATTCGCTGATCCCTTATGCACGCTGAATGTATATACAGGTGTGACCTGACCCACCAGTGACCGATGACAATGTCATATATACCGGCACTTCTGCCGTGATCAATACTGCGCCTCTGCCTCCAGCGAGAAAATCACTGACAAGGCAGGCAGAGTGGTAACATGAGATATGGAGATGAGTTGTCGGCATATAGGCCGTAAAAAAAAAATATGGACAGCGTCACGCCATTGGTTTCTATACAGACCGTAAAGGAAGCCTATTTCGCAGCAATTTCAAATCCGCCATCTTTCTATATATCCGGTTGATATCCGGTCCGAAATGCAAACGGAACTGAATGCTATTGGCTGAAACCGCAGCGAGGGCGGGGTCTTCTTCACTCGGTAGAACCAGTAGCAACCCTGGAAACATACCCTACTTTATCATTCATCTTAAAATAAATGGGACCATCATTTACCAAAACGCATGTCATGGTGATTGAAAGAAGACTTTAAACTAGCGACTGGAAGCATATAATATTTGTGACAATGTTTATTAAGGTAATAAAATCAAGTGTAAAGTAGAGCTTGAATAGAGCCTAATTGCTTCTGCAACTAGCAGCGGTGAAACAGCGGTAAAACAGTGGTGAAACAGTGGTGAAACAGCGGGGAAACAGCGGCGAAACAGCGGCGAAACAGCGGCGAAACAGCGGCGAAACAGCGGCGAAACAGCGGTGAAACCGCGAGATTACAGGCCATTCATATGAACTGTCACACTTCCTATATAGACTCAATTCACAAGTCGTCTGTTAGCCCCTTGGTTGGACCGGACGGAGAGTCAACCACGCCATCATCGCCCAAATGTCCCTGATTTGCTTCCCGGCTGAAGAACTGTTCTGCATGTCCCTCCCCCTCTCTGCGTTCAGTTCCCTGTCATTCTACTATTCTATTTAAATACAGCTGCCCAAAAATGCCCCTAAAAGATATTGCAGACATATTGTGTAATCACTCAGTAAAACGACATAAGCAAAGGAAAAGCACGTTTGTTTGTATAGCACATTTCTACAACAAGGCAATTCAAGTATAGTTGAGCCGCGTAGCTTATCGTCTTTCATTCGGGATAAGGTTGTTTTTATTGCTTATTCTTTGGTAATAATCGTTCAACCGTGTTACATTTTGAATTTAATTGAAAACGACTTGAAAGACTGTTTGGGGACTGTTTGTTAGAGTGCTGTTAACAGCATTAAAGCTGCATTCCGGAACTTATTCAAACATCGTTTCTTTTTTACCAATCTGTATGGTAGAGTATGTTAATACAATATAACTAGTACTGTACATCTGCAGTGGATGGAGGTGATCTCCCTACTCTTCCATTGCGATATTTAGACCCTGGTGTCAGCCTGTCGTGGTGCCACACCCACTGGTTCACGAGTAGCCCTGCCTGAAGCGCATATGCAGAACATCTCCCCTTGGCCAAGGGGGGGATTCCCTCTTGTTGAGCGGTACGGACGCGGGAGGACCCCAGGTTCAAATCCCGGGCGTCACGGTTGCAGTCTCTCTCTGCCGGGAGTGGATATTAAAACTAACAGATTGCAGCTTTAACACTAACATCGTGTTTTTAATATCACTTTTTAGGTCAAAATGAACAAATGTTTAATTTGGCATCCGTTACTTAGATCTAGTCATTAAAAAAAAAACAGCTTATTTGCATATTTCCTACGGTGCATTATTCCACTTCATTTCAGCACACAATTATTCTTTGATCCACTATTTGTCTTTGATCATGTCTGTTAAGTTTAATAGATGATTAAATGGCTCATTTACGAAGGGAAAGAGAAAAAAGTAGCAACACACTAACTTTAAGACATTAATAGTCCCTGTATTGCAGTTGGCCTTCCCCAAAGAGATTCCCGGGGAATTGAACCGTATGATATTAAAATCAATAAGTGAGTATAACAATTATATGAATGGTGAGGGCATTATATAAACATTATGCTTAGAGTCAAACTGCAGAGACCCACACTTAAGCCAGTTTCTTCAAAATGGCACGCGCTCAGTAACACATTAATGAAAACAATCTGGCTAACATCACTGTGGACGTTTTCCCATCAGTTCTGATGAATACACCAAAGCGGCAAAACATTAGTCATGTTTTGCTGTCTTGTCTGTTGATTAAATAATCTAAAAGAAGATCTGAGTCTCACTGCGGGGTTAATCCCTCCACAGTGAAGTGTTTTGTTTTGTTTGATATATTTGCAGTCTATTTAATTCTCCATTATGTTTATTAGAGTTAATTGTTGTAAGGATAATTGTTATTGTGTGCTGTTTTGGGAGGTGTTTTTTCATTAATTCAGTATATTTAAAAGAACATATATATCAACAAAAACTAAACGACGCAGTAAACTACTATTTGCCATGCTCAAGTTTGTCGAAATCTTGATATTGATTAATTGCCCAAGTAA